>NC_135236.1:610251313-610851313 GCF_051348905.1 Ranitomeya variabilis
AAGCAATGAGTCACTCATTACAACATCATACGGCAGAGAGTTCCATAGTCTCACTGCTCTTACAGTAAAGAATCCGCGTCTGTTATTATGCTTAAACCTTCTTTCCTCCAGACGTAGAGGATGCCCCCTTGCCCCTGTCACCGGTCTATGATTAAAAAGATCAGCAGAAAGGTCTTTGTACTGTCCCCTCATATATTTATACATTAAAATAAGATCACCCCTTAGTCTTCGTTTTTCCAAACTAAATAGCCCCAAGTGTAATAACCTATCTTGGTATGGCAGACCCCCCAGTCCTCTAATAACCTTGGTTGCTCTTCTCTGCACCCGCTCCAGTTCAGCTATGTCTTTCTTATACACCGGAGACCAGAACTGTGCACAGTATTCTAAGTGTGGTCGCACTAGTGACTTGTATAGAGGTAAAATTATGTTCTCCTCATGAGCATCTATGCCTCTTTTAATGCATCCCATTATTTTATTTGCCTTTGTAGCAGCTGCCTGACACTGGCCACTGAATATGAGTTTGTCATCCACCCATACACCCAGGTCTTTTTCATTGACGGTTTTGCCCAGAGTTTTAGAATTAAGCACATAGTTATACATCTTATTACTTCTACCCAAGTGCATGACCTTACATTTATCCCCATTAAAGCTCATTTGCCATTTATCAGCCCAAGCTTCTAGTTTACATGTCAGCCTGTAATATAAAATTGTCCTCCCCTGTATTGATTACCCTGCAGAGTTTAGTGTCATCTGCAAATATTGAAATTCTACTCTGAATGCCCCCTACAAGGCCATTAATAAATATGTTAAAAAGAAGAGGGCCCAATACTGACCCCTGTGGTACCCCACTACTAACCGTGACCCAGTCCGAGTGTGCTCCATTAATAACCACCCTTTGATTCCTATCCCTGAGCCAACTCTCAACCCACTTGCACATATTTTCCCCTATCCCCATTATTCTCACTTTATGTATCAACCTTTTGTGTGGCACCGTATCAAAAGCTTTTGAAAAGTCCATATACACTACATCTACTGGGTTCCCTTGGTCCAGTCCGGAACTTACCTCTTCATAGAAGCTGATCAAATTAGTCTGACATGATCGGTCCCTAGTAAACCCGTGCTGATACTGGGTCATGAGGTTATTCCTCTTCAGATACTCCAGTATAGCATCGCTTAGAATGCCCTACAGGATTTTACCCACAGTAGAGGTTAAGCCTACTGGCCTATAATTTCCGAGTTCAGTTTTTGTCCCCTTTTTGAATATTGGCACCACATTTGCTATACGCCAGTCCTGTGGTACAGACCCTGTTATTATGGACTCTTTAAAGATTAAAAATAATGGTCTATCAATGACTGTACTTAATTCCTGCAGTACTCGGGGGTGTATCCCATCCGGGCCCGGAGATTTGTCAATTTTTGTGATTTTTAGATGCCGCCGTACTTCCTGCTGGGTTAAGCAGGTAACATTAAATTGGGAATTATTATCACTAGTCATATTGGCTGCCATGGGATTTTCTTTTGTAAATACTGATGAAAAAAAGTCATTTAGCATATTGGCTTTTTCCTCATCCTCATCCACCATTTCACCCAGACTATTTTTAAGGGGGCCAACACTATCATTTTTTAGTTTCTTACTATTTATGTAGTTAAAGAATATTTTGGGGTTATTTTTGCTCTCTCTAGCAATGAGTCTCTCTGTCTCAATCTTTGCTGCCTTGATTTGTTTTTTACATAATTTATTTAATTTTTTGTATTTATTTAATGCCTCCTCACTACCTACTTCCTTTAATTCTCTAAATGCTTTCTTTTTGTCCCTTATTGCGCCCCTTACAGCTCTATTTAGCCATATTGGTTTCCTCCTATTTCTAGTATGTTTATTCCCATACGGTATATACTGTGCACAGGTCCTATCCAGGATGCTAATAAATGTCTCCCATTTTCTTTGTGTACTTTTATGTCTCAGGATATCGTCCCAGTTAATTGCACCAAGATCCTCTCTCATCCGTTGGAAATTTGCCCTCCTGAAGTTTAGTGTCCTTGTCACCCCTCTACTACACATCTTATTAAAGGAGACATGAAAACTTATTATTTTGTGATCACTATTCCCCAAGTGACCCCCAACCCTTATATTTGATATGCGGTCTGGCCTGTTGGTTAATATTAGGTCTAGCAGTGCCCCCCTTCTTGTTGGGTCCTGAACCAGTTGTGAAAGGTAATTGTCTCTCATAGTTGTCAAAATCCGATTACCTTTACTGGAACTGCAGGTTTCTGTTCCCCAATCTATTTCAGGGTAGTTGAAGTCCCCCATAATAATGACTTCTCCTTGAGTCGCAGCTTCATCTATTTGCTTTACAAGGATATTCTCCATTGCTTCCATTATTTTTGGAGATTTATAACAAACCCCTATCAGTAATTTATTATTTTTTCCCCCTCCCCTTATCTCCACCCACAGGGACTCTATTTTCATTAGATTCACCTATATTATCACGCAGGATGGGTTTTAAGGTCGATTTTACAAACAGACACACCCCACCCCCTCGCTTATCTGTACGGTCATTTCTGAAAAGGCTATAGCCCTGCAAGTTAACAGCCCAGTCATGGCTCTCATCCAGCCATGTTTCAGATATCCCCACCATGTCATAATCCAACAACATTAGTTCTAATTCGTCCATTTTGTTGGACTTAACTAAAATTATTTTAGACATCAATAGGTTAAGTGTTTTTGAATATCCATATTGAATAAGGAGCCCCATATAATGCTCCATAAAGTTTATGATGGGCCCCATAAGATGCTCCATATGAAAATATGCCCCATATAATGCTGCACAAAGGTTAATAATGGCCCCATAAGATGCTCCATAGAGATATTTGCCCCATATAATGCTGCACAAATGCTGATTATGCCCCATAAAGATGCTCCATAGAGAAATATGCCACATATGCTGTTGATGCGGTAAAAAAAAAGGACGTACCTCTCGTCGCTCAGGCCCCCAGCACTTGCAATATTCACCTGTCCTAGTTCCACCGCCGGGCGCCGCTGTGTCTTCCGCATCCTCTACACTGACGTTCAGGCAGAGGGCGCACACTAACCATGTCATTGCGCCCTCTTACCTGAGTGTCACAGCAGAGGACAAGGAAGACAAAGCGGCGCCCGGCAGTGAAACGAGGACAGGTGAATATCGCGTAATGCTGATCACCCTCCCCATTATGCTCACTTGCTCCCGGCACGGTCCTTGGCAGCTTCTCTGATGGTCTTCTCTGGGCACGGATAGCTTCTTCCAGCGTTGAGCGGTCACCGATACCGCTCATTACAGTAATGAATATGCGGCTCCACCCCTATGGGAGTGGAGTTGCGTCCATATTCATTACCGTAATGAGCGGTACCATGTGACCGCTCAATACAGGAAGAACCTGTCAGCACCCGGAGACCATCGGAGATGCAAGGACCGTGCCGGGAGCAGGCGAGTATGTGACAGCCGCCGCTCCCCCTCCCACCCCCCTGGGACAATGACTCGAGTATAAGCGCGCGTGCGTGTGCGTGTGTGTACGTACGTACGTACATACAGACACACACACACACACACACACACACACAGTACAGACCAAGAGTTTGGACACATCTTCTCATTTAAAGATTTTTCTGTATTTTCATGACTATGAAAATTGGCATTCTCTTGATGAGCTTCAAGAGGTAGTCACTAGGAATGGTTTTCACTTCACAGGTGTGCCCTGTCAGGTTTAATAAGTGGGATTTCTTGCCTTATAAATGGGGTTGGGACCATCAGTTGTGTTGTGCAGAAGTCTGGTGGATACACAGCTGATAGTCCTACTGTATAGACTGTTAGAATTTGTATTATGGCAAGAAAAAAACAGCGAAGTAAAAAAAAAACGAGTGGCCATCATTACTTTAAGAAATGAAGGTCAGTCAGTCGGAAAAATTGGGAAAACTTTGAAAGTGTCCCCAAGTGCAGTGGCAAAAACCATCTAGCGCTACAAAGAAACTGGCTCACATGAGGACCGCCCCAGGAAAGGAAGACCAAGAGTCACCTCTACTTCTGAGGATAAGTTTATCCGAGACACCAGCCTCAGAAATCGCAGGTGAACAGCAGCTCAGATTAGAGACCAGGTCAATGCCACACAGAGTTCTAGCAGCAGACACATTTCTCCAACAACTGTTAAGAGGAGACTTGTGCAGCAGGCCTTCATGGTAAAATAGGAAACCACTGCTAAGGACAGGCAACAAGCAGAAGAGACTTGTTTGGGCTAAAGAACACAAGGAATGGACATTAGACCAGTGGAAATCTGTGCTTTGGTCTGATGAGTCCAAATTAGAGATCTTTGGTTCCAACCACCGCGTCTTTGTGCGACGCAGAAAAGGTGACTCTACATGCCTGGTTCCAACCGTGAAGCATGGAGGAGGAGTTGTGATGGTGTGGGGGTGCTTTGCTGGTGACACTGTTTGGGATTTACTCAAAATTGAAGGCATACTGAACCAGCATAGCTACAATAGCATCTTGCAGCGGCATGCTATTCCATCCGGTTTGCGTTTAGTTGGACCATCATTTATTTTTCAACAGGACAACGACCGCAAACACCTCCAGGTTGTGTAAGGGCTATTTGACCAAGGAGAGTGATGGGGTGCTACGCCAGATGACCTGGCCTCCACAGTCACCAGACCTGAACCCAATCAAGATGGTTTGGGGTGAGCTGGACCGCAGAGTGAAGGCAAAAGGGCCAACAAGTGCTAAGCATCTCTGGGAACTCATTCAAGATTGTTGGAAGACTATTCCCGGTGACTACGTCTTGAAGCTCATCAAGAGAATGCCAAGAGTGTGCAAAGCAGTCATCAAAGCAAAAGGTGGCTACTTTGAAGAACCTAGAATATAAGACATATTTTCAGTTGTTTCACACTTTTTTGTTAAGTATATAATTCCACATGTGTTAATTCATAGTTTTGATGCCTTCAATGTGAATTTAAAATTTTCATAGTATGAAAATACAGAAAAATCTTTAAATGAGGTGTTTCCAAACTTTTGGTCTGATATATATATTACGGTATATATTCCACTACCCTAGCTCAGTTACTGCTTGTGCCATAAATGCAGAAGGCTAAACCTTCACTGCCATTTTCATGTTTTATGCCTTTCTGCTTCACTACCTGTCCCCCCTGGCACCAGCTCTGCAGTCACGGACATCACTTCCTTCTCAGAACCTTCTGCTTCCTTCTGACTACATTTCCCATCATCAATTGAGCAGGGCTGCAAGCCAGCAGTGAGCATAGCCCTTGTAACTCTGCCCAAACCCTTTCCACTCCTCCCCCAGCTTCATATAGTGCATCAGGCAAGTCAGGGATACTGTAGAAAGTCGTAAAACAAAGCGCCAGAACACCAGTCCTTCCAAAGATTATGACCTGCTCCCCCTCATTAATGGTGCTCTAGTATAATTGGGTGGATTGATGGTGGAGAAAGAGTAAGATATGAATTTATTTATATAATATATGGATTACAGCAAGGTGTGTATACACATTACACAGGATATAGAGCAGGATGTGTACATATTAAACACTGCTGTATAAATGCAGATAGAGGGGAGAGCTCTGGAGAGAGCCGTGTCTGCAGCAGCATGCACAGGAGCAGCGTGAGCTTTGCTGAATGGAGCAAGCCATGCCCAGGGTACTATACTTCTCCCTGATGTGACACCAGAAGAGATTCTCAGCCACCCAGAGATCATATGACCATGAGGGCAGCTCATATTACAGCAGGATTTAGGAACGCAAGAGCTTATCTATGGCAGGGTGTTCACATAAAAAGGGCACGTAATTTAGTGGCCAACCCACAGAAGAACGGAGCCCATTTTTCTTCGGGGATGAGTTGAAGTTTTGAACATCTCCATTTATTTTGACATACAATTATATTATAAAAAAATGTTGTGGGTTCAGTTTTTATGACATTCAGATTGAGGAAAAAATAACCTTGTATCATGACTCAAAAATAGAAGAAAGACAAGTACAAAAGAAAGGCTGTACTTCCTAAATAGCTGGCCAAAAACCGGAACGAGGATACAGAGCATATGACCAGATGGATAGCCAAGAAAGCCATGTAAATATATTGGATACCTGAAATGGCTATGAATAGACACTTCCCTGAAGGTTTTTTTTCCCCAAATAGTATTCAGTAACAGAGAGGTGCTATGCCCTTGTACAGATAATACACAAATGTATATATAAAAAATAAAATAATTCAGTAGCAACACCGCAATAAAGAGTCATGTGTAGAGTCACCTGTGTAAGCAGAAAAAAAAAATGAAAAAAATATATCTATCTACAGGTCCTTCTCAAAAAATTAGCATATAGTGTTAAATTTCATTATTTACCATAATGTAATGATTACAATTAAACTTTCATATATTATAGATTCATTATCCACCAACTGAAATTTGTCAGGTCTTTTATTGTTTTAATACTGATGATTTTGGCCTACAACTCCGGATAACCCAAAAAACCTGTCTCAATAAATTAGCATATCAAGAAAAGGTTCTCTAAATGACCTATTACCCTAATCTTCTGAATCAACTAATTAACTCTAAACACATGCAAAAGATACCTGAGGCTTTTAAAAACTCCCTGCCTGGTTCATTACTCAAAACCCCCATCATGGGTAAGACTAGCGACCTGACAGATGTCAAGAAGGCCATCATTGACACCCTCAAGCAAGAGGGTAAGACCCAGAAAAAAATTTCTCAACAAATAGGCTGTTCCCAGAGTGCTGTATCAAGGCACCTCAATGGTAAGTCTGTTGGAAGGAAACAATGTGGCAGAAAACGCTGTACAACGAGAAGAGGTGACCGGACCCTGAGGAAGATTGTGGAGAAGGACCGATTCCAGACCTTGGGGAACCTGAGGAAGCAGTGGACTGAGTCTGGTGTGGAAAGGCGTGTGCAGGAAATGGGCTACAGGTGCCGCATTCCCCAGGTAAAGCCACTTTTGAACCATAAACAGCGGCAGAAGCGCCTGACCTGGGCTACAGAGAAGCAGCACTGGACTGTTGCTAAGTGGTCCCAAGTACTTTTTTCTGATGAAAGCAAATTTTGCATGTCATTCGGAAATCAAGGTGCCAGAGTCTGGAGGAAGACTGGGGAGAAGGAAATGCCAAAATGCCTGAAGTCCAGTGTCAAGTACCCACAGTCAGTGATGGTGTGGGGTGCCATGTCAGCTGCTGGTGTTGGTCCACTGTGTTTTATCAAGGGCAGGGTCAATGCAGCTAGCTATCAGGAGATTTTGGAGCACTTCATGCTTCCATCGGCTGAAATGCTTTATGGAGATGAAGATTTCATTTTTCAGCACGACCTGGCACCTGCTCACAGTGCCAAAACCACTGGTAAATGGTTTACTGACCATGGTATTACTGTGCTCAATTGGCCAGCCAACTCTCCTGACCTGAACCCCATAGAGAATCTGTGGGATATTGTGAAGAGAAAGTTGAGAGACGCAAGACCCAACACTCTGGATGAGCTTAAGGCCGCTATTGAAGCATCCTGGGCCTCCATAACATCTCAGCAGTGTCACAGGCTGATTGCCTCCATGCCACGCCGCATTGAAGCAGTCATTTCTGCCAAAGGATTCCCGACAAAGTATTGAGTGCATAACTGAACATTATTATTTGATGGTTTTTTTGTTTGTTATTAAAAAACACTTTTATTTGATTGGACGGGTGAAATATGCTAATTTATTGAGACAGGTTTTTTGGGTTATCAGGAGTTGTAGGCCAAAATCATCAGTATTAAAACAATAAAAGACCTGACAAATTTCAGTTGGTGGATAATGAATCTATAATATATGAAAGTTTAATTGTAATCATTACATTATGGTAAATAATGAAATTTAACACCATATGCTAATTTTTTGAGAAGGACCTGTATATATAGTGTATCGACGAGAATGTCAATGGTTGCCATGGTGAAGAGAAGGTCATAAAAGGTTGCCATGGTGACGGTGATTATGTCATAATGGTTGTCATGGCAAAGATAATGTCAATGGGTATATGGGCACAGAACTATGGGATGGAGGATGTGTGATGGGTAATATGGGAACGGGACTATGAAATGGAGGATGTGTATGATGGATATATGGGCACGGGACTATGAGATGGAGGATGGGTATACGGGCACGGGACTATGGGATGGAGGATCATCATTATAATTTGTTATAACTAACCACAGTTAGTTACTATGCCCGGGCAACGGCGGGCTCTTCAGCTAGTATAGCAAGAAGAATAACGTGCGTATTGCCACATGACGTGGCTTCCTCTAGGGTTAAGTTATGTGGCTCGACTAGAGCCTTATATACTGAACAGTTATGAAAAGCTAAGTAAATTACTTGAGCTGCATGGGGGGGGGGGCAAAGTTGGAATCAGCATTCAGAGATCCTGAGGTGCATGTGCTGGATGCATAGTGATGACATAACTTATCCAGATAGTGCTACTTAAAGATGGGCACAGATACTTTATCATTAGTGTCATCTAGTTATATTTTTGAGCAATTGTTGCTATTCCTTTAGTAGCATTGTCTATCACTATTCGTCCAGCACATGTATCTGTTGGGATCTCTGGATGCGGAGGGCATCTTTGCCCACCATCATGCAGCTCAGGGAATTTACTTAATCATTTTCTAACTGTCAAGTAGATAAGGCACTAGTGGAGGCACTGAACCTTACCCTCTGAGGAAGCCACCTCCTTTGGCGATACACATGTCCTCATTCTTATATGATGCTTTTCCTATTCCCCAGCTTACCTGGGAGACTCTGTACAAGGCACCTTTTTGTACTGTTACTGCTGACCTCTTTCATTCTTTTGCATTACTTATGTATTATCTCTACTTGAGCGTTGAACCCTTCGCCATTATTGAATACTATTTGACTTCACCTTAGGGGAAGGGTCTATTGCCATTTCAGATGTTACTGAAAGTTAAATGCCTTTATTAGTTGTCATGTCGGTCATATCCCAGTGACAATCTTTGGACCAGGAAATGGGCTCTAGTGAAATGTGCGCATTTTAAACAGTCTTGCCTAGGGTTTTGTATTTGTCACATAATGACGATTTACATCGGTTGCACTACCTAAAGATAAACAATCTTCTGTATGCCTTTCTTCAGGTCAGTACAATAACTGTGATAACAAAACATACAGAGACACCTAAAATTTTGGGCACCCCTGGTCAAATTTACTGTTCTTGTGAACAGTTGAGCAAGTTGAAGATGAAAATCTCTAAAAGGGCCAAAGTTAAAGCAGACACATTTCCTTTGTATTTAAGGCAACAACAAAAAAAAAAAAAAATCATCTTTTACTATTTAACCCCTTCATGACCCAGCCTATTTTGGCCTTAATGACCTTGCCGTTTTTTGCAATTCTGACCAGTGTCCCTTTATGAGGTAATAACTCAGGAACGCTTCAACGGATCCTAGCGATTCTGAGATTGTTTTTTCGTGACATATTGGGCTTCATGTTAGTGGTAAATTTAGGTCGATAATTTCTGAGTTTATTTGTGAAAAAAACGGAAATTTGGCGAAAATTTTGAAAATTTCGCAATTTTCACATTTTGAATTTTTATTCTGTTAAACCAGAGAGTTATGTGACACAAGATAGTTAATAAATAACGTTTCCCACATGTCTACTTTACATCAGCACAATTTTGGAAACAAATTTTTTTTTTGCTAGGAAGTTATAAGGGTTAAAATTTGACCAGTGATTTCTCATTTTTACAACAAAATTTACAAAACCATTTTTTTTTAGGGACCACCTCACATTTGAAGTCATTTTGAGGGTTCTATATGGCTGAAAATACCCAAAAGTGACACCATTCTAAAAACTGCACCCCTCAAGGTGCTCAAAACCACATTCTAGAAGTTTATTAACCCTTCAGGTGTTTCACAGCAGCAGAAGCAACATGGAAGTAAAAAATGAACATTTAACTTTTTAGTCACAAAAATGATCTTTTAGCAACAATTTTTTTTATTTTCCTAAGGGTAAAAGGAGAAACTGGACCACGGACGTTGTTGTCCAATTTGTCCTGAGTACGCCGATACCTCATATGTGGGGGTAAACCACTGTTTGGGCGCACGGCAGGGCTCGGAAGGGAAGGAGCGCCATATGACTTTTTCAATGAAAAATTGGCTCCAATCTTTAGCGGACACCATGTCGCGTTTGGAGAGCCCCCGTGTGCCTAAACATTGGAGCTCCCCCACAAGTGACCCCATTTTGGAAACTAGACACCCAAGGAACTTATCTAGAAGCATAGTGAGCACTTTAAACCCCCAGGTGCTTCACAAATTGATCCGTAAAAATGAAAAAGTACTTTTTTTTCACAAAAAAATTATTTTAGCCTCAATTTTTTCATTTTCACATGGGCAACAGGATAAAATGGATCCTAAATTTTTTTGGGCAATTTCTCCTGAGTACACCAATACCTCACATGTGGGGGTAAACCACTGTTTGGGCACATGGTAAGGCTCGGAAGGGAAGGAGCGCCATTTGACTTTTTGAATGAAAAATTATCTCCATCGTTAGCGGACACCATGTCGCGTTTGGAAAGCCCCTGTGTGCCTAAACATTGGAGCTCCTCCACAAGTGACCCCATTTTGGAAACTAGACCCCCCAAGGAACTCATCTAGAGGCATAGTGAGCACTTTAAACCCCCAGGTGCTTCACAAATTGATCCGCAAAAATGAAAAAGTACTTTTTTTTCACACAAAATTTCTTTTAGCCTCAATTTTTTCATTTTCACATGGGCAACAGGATAAAATGGATCCTAAAATTTGTTGGGCAATTTCTCCTGAGTATGCCGATACCTCATATGTGGGGGTAAACCACTGTTTGGGTGCACGGCAAGGCTCGGAAGGGGAGGCGTGCCATTTGACTTTTTGAATGGAAAATTAGCTCCAATCGTTAGCGGACACCATGTCGCATTTGGAGAGCCCCTGTGTGCCTAAACATTGGAGCTCCCCTACAAGTGACCCCATTTTGGAAACTAGACCCCCCAAGGAACTTATCTAGATGCATAGTGAGCACTTATAACCCCCAGGTGCTTCACAGAAGTTTATAACGCAGAGCCGTGAAAATAAAAAAATAATTTTTCTTTCCTCAAAAATGATTTTTAGCCCATAACTTTTTATTTTCCCAAGGGTAATAGGAGAAATTGGACCCCAAATGTTGTTGTCCAGTTTGTCCTGAGTACGATGATACCCCATATGTGGGGGTAAACCACTGTTTGGGCGCACGGCAGGGCTCGGAAGGGAAGGCACGCCATTTGGCTTTTTGAATGGAAAATTAGCTCCAATCATTAGCGGACACCATGTCGCGTTTGGAGAGCCCCTGTGTGCCTAAACATTGGAGCTCCCGCAAAAGTGACCCCATTTTGGAAACTAGACCCCCAAGGGAACTTATCTAGATGTGTGGTGAGCACGTTGAACCCCCAAGTGCTTCACAGAAGTTTACAACGCAGAGCCGTGAAAATAAAAAATCATTTTTCTTTCCTCAAAAAAGATGTTTTAGCAAGCAATTTTTTATTTTCACAAGGGTAACAGGAGAATTTGGACCCCAATATTTGTTGCCCAGTTTGTTGTTAGTACGCTGATACCCCATATGTGGGGGTAAACCACTGTTTGGGCACACGTCAGGGCTCGGAAGGGAAGTAGTGACATTTGAAATGCAGACTTTGATGGAATGGTCTGCGGGCGTCACATTGCATTTGCAGAGCCCCTGATGTGCCTAAACAGTAGAAACAACCCACAAGTGACCCCATTTTGGAAACTAGACCCCCGAAGGAACTTATCTAGATGTGTGGTGAGCACTTTCAACCCCCAAGTGCTTCACAGAAGTTTATAACGCAGAGCCGTGAAAATAAAAAATAATTGTTCTTTCCTCAAAAATTATATTTTAGCAAGTCATTTTTTATTTTTGCAAGGGTAACAGGAGAAATTGGACCCCAACAGTTGTTTCCCAGTTTGTCCTGAGTACGCTGGTACCCCAAATGTGGGGGTAAACCACTGTTTGGGCGCACGTCGGGGCTTGGAAGGGCGGGAGCACCATTTGACTTTTTGAACGCAAGATTGGCTGGAATCAATGGTGGCGCCATGTTGCGTTTGGAGACCCCTGATGTGCCTAAACAGTGGAAACCCCTCAATTCTAACTTCAACACTAACCCCAACACACCCCTAATCCTAATCCCAACTGTAGCCATAACCCTAATCACAACCCTAACCCCAACAAACCCCTAACCACAACCCTAACCGCAACACACCCGTAACCCTAATTCCAACCCTAATCCTAACCCTAATCCCAACCCTAACCATAACTGTAACCCCAACACACCCCTAACCCTATCCATAACCCTAACCACAAGCCTAATCTTAACCCCATTTCAAACCCTAGCCCTAATTCCAACCCTAACCCTAAGGCTATGTGCCCACGTTGCGGATTCGTGTGAGATTTTTCCGCACGATTTTTGAAAAATCTGCAGGTAAAAGGCACTGCGTTTTACCTGCGGATTTACAGCAGATTTCCAGTGTTTTTTTGTGCGGATTTCACCTGCGGATTCCTATTGAGGAACAGGTGTAAAACGCTGCGGAATCCGCACAAAGAATTGACATGCTGCGGAAAATACAACGCAGCGTTTCTGCACTGAATTTTCCGCACCATGGGCGCAGCGGATTTGGTTTTCCTTAGGTGTACATGGTACTGTAAACCTGATGGAAAACTGCTTCGAATTCGCAGCGGCCAATCCGCTGCGGTTCCGCGGCCAATCCGCTGCGGATCCGCGGCCAATCCGCTGCGGATCCGCGGCCAATCCGCTGCGGATCCGCGGCCAATCCGCTGCGGATCCGCGGCCAATCCGCTGCGGATCCGCGGCCAATCCGCTGCCAATCTGCTGCGGATCCGCGGCCGATCCGCTGCCGATCAGCTGCCGATCCGCTTTGTGTGCACATGCCATAACCCTACCCCTAACCCTAACCCTACCCGTAACCCTAACCCTACCCCTACCCCTAGTTCTAACCCTAACCCTAGTGGAAAAAGAAAAAAAAATATTTTCTTTATTTTATTATTGTCCCTACCTATGGGGGTGATAAAGGGGGGGGGGTTTATTTATTATTTTTTTATTTTGATCGCTGTGATAGAACCTACCACAGCGATCAAAATGTACTTGTAAGGAATCTGCCGGCTGGCAGATTCGGCGGGCGTACTGAGCATGCGCCCGCCATTTTGGAAGATGGCGGCGCCCAGCGAGGAGGCGTACGGACACCGGGAGGATCGGTAAGTATGAAGGGGTGGTGGGGGGGTGGATTGGAGCACAGGGGGGGTGATTGGAGCACAGGGGGGGTGATCGGACCACAGGGGGGAGCGGACAGCAGGACGGGGGAGCCGGCAGGCGGACGGAGGGGACCGGAGGACTAACGGAGGACTGGGGGGGCGATCGGTGGGTGTGTGGGGGGGGGGGTGACTTCAGGTTTTCCAGCCATGGCCGATGATATTGCAGCATCGGCCATGGCTGGATTGTAATATTTCACCAGTTTTTTAGGTGAAATATTACAAATCGCTCTGATTGGCTGTTGAAAGTGAAACTGCCAATCAGAGCGATCATAGCCACGGGGGGGTGAAGCCACCCCCCCTGGGCTGAAGCACCACTCCCCCTCTCCCTGCAGATCGGGTAAAATAGGAGTTAACCCTTTCACCCGATCTGCAGGGACGCGATCATTCCATGACGCCACATAGGCGTCATGGGTCGGATTGGCACGGGTTTTCATGACGCCTACGTGGCGTCATGGGTCGGGAAGGGGTTAAAAATGGAGAAAAAAAAAGAGAAAATGGGCTAATGCATAAGTTTGGGCACCCTGGAGATTTGTGTGCTCAGATAACTTTGACCAATGGTTCATACCTTAAACCCTTCATGATCGTGGGATTTTTCGTTTTTCCGTGTTTGTTTTTCACTCCCCTCCTTCCCAGAGCCATAGCTTTTTTATTTTTCCGTCAATTTGGCCATGTGAGGGCTTATTTTTTGCGGGACGAGTTGTACTTTTGAACGACATCATTGGTTTTACCATGTCGTGTACTAGAAAACGGGAAAAAAATTCCAAGTGCGGTGAAATTGCAAAAAAAGTGCAATCCCACACTTGTTTTTTGCTTGGCTTTTTTGCTAGATTCACTAAATGCTAAAACTGACCTGCCATCATGATTCTCCAGGTCATTACGAGTTCATAGACACCAAACATGACTAGGTTATTTTTTACCTAAGTGGTGAAAAAAAAATCCAAACTTTGCTAAAAAAAAAAAAAAAAAATTGTGCCGTTTTCCGATACTCGTAGCGTCTCCATTTTTCATGATCTGGGGTCGGTTGAGGGCTTATTTTTTGCGTGCCGAGCTGGCGTTTTTAATTATTCCAATTCGGTACAGATACGTTCGTTATTGCATTTTAATGCAATGTCGCGGCGACCAAAAAAACGTAATTCTGGCGTTTCGATTTTTTTCTCGTTACGCCGTTTAGCGATCAGGTTAATGCTTTTTTTTATTGATAGATCGGGCGATTCTGAACGTGGCAATACCAAATATGTATAGGTTTGATTTTTTTTATTGATTTATTTTGATTGGGGCGTAAGGGGGGTGATTTAAACTTTTATATATTTTATTTTTTTCACTTTTTCACTTTTTTTTTTTTTTTACTTTTGCCATGCTTCAATAGCCTCCATGGGAGGCTAGAAGCAGGCACAGCACGATCGCCTCTGCTACATAGCAGCGATCTGCTGTTCGCTGCCATGTAGGAGAAAATCAGGTGTGCTGTGAGCGCCGACCACAGGGTGGCGCTCACAGCTACCGGCGATCAGTAACCATAGAGGTCTCAAGGACCTCTATAGTAACAATGGAGAAGCATCGCCAACCTCCGATCATGTGACGGGGGTCGGCGATGTGCTCATTTCCGGCCGCTCGGCCGGATGCGGTAGTTAAATGCCGCTGTCAGCGTTTGACAGCGGCATTTAACTAGTTAATAGCGGCGGGTGAATCGCGATTTCACCCGCCGCTATTGCAGGCACATGTCAGCTGTTCAAAACAGCTGACATGTCCCGACTTTGATGCGGGCTCACCGCGGAGCCCTGCATCAAAGCAGGGGAGCTGACATCGGACGTACTATCCCGTCCGATGTCAGTAAGGGGTTAATTAGCCTGTTAGGCTAAAGGTACCGTCACATTAAGCGACGCTGCAGCGATATCGACAACGATGCCGATCGCTGCAGCGTCGCTGTTTGATCGCTGGAGAGCTGTCACACAGACCGCTCTCCAGCGACCAACAATGCCGAGGTCCCCGGGTAACCAGGGTAAACATCGGGTTGCTAAGCGCAGGGCCGCGCTTAGTAACCCGATGTTTACCCTGGTTACCAGCGTAAAAGTAAAAAAAACAAACAGTACATACTCACCCAGCGTCTGCTTCCTGACACTGACTGAGCTCCGGCCCTAACAGCACAGCGGCTTTCACTTTCACTTTAGGGCCGGCGCTCAGTCAGTGTCAGGAAGCAGACGCTGGGGGAGGTATGACGCTGGGTGAGTATGTACTGTTTGTTTTTTTTACTTTTACGCTGGTAACCAGGGTAAACATCGGGTTACTAAGCGCGGCCCTGCGCTTGGTAACCCGATGTTTACCCTGGTTACCAGTGTAAAACATCGCTGGTATCGTTGCTTTTGCTTTCAAACACAACGATACACGGCGATCGGACGACCAAATAAAGTTCTGGACTTTATTCAGCGACCAGCGACATCACAGCAGGATCCTGATCGCTGCTGCGTGTCAAACTAAACTATATCGCTAGCCAGGACGCTGCAACGTCACGGATCGCTAGCGATATCGTTTAGTGTGACGGTACCTTAAGAGACCACAAGCTGTAACTAGCAGCACTTTGGTAGCAGTATATAAAAACAATTATATATTATAAAAATATTTTGCCATTAAAATTTTTTTTTGTAACAAGGAAAAAAAGGAAAATGTACACATGCTGACATGTCCTGAATGACCTGCGCTATTAAACTGTCACACTATTTAACCAATACACTGAAACCGTATGTTCTAGGTTTTTTCCATAATCTCAGCCAAAAAAAAACACGTAAACAAGTTCTACCACCAATTTAAACAAACAAACAAAAATTATAGCTCTCAAAATAGAGCGATGCAAAAAAAAAAAAAAAAAAAAAAAAAAAAAGTTATACTAAAACCCACTAACTTCTTGAATTGCTGTGTATTTGTTCCTTCTGCCTTTCAAAGATCACAAAACTCCATTCACATTTATCTTATGCCCTACGCTGAGCATTTACATTGAGTTTCTAGCTAACAAAATATGGAAAGTGGGGCAGCACATCCTGTGAGATTACCCTATTATTCACCCATGTGATGTTTGAGCTCTAACGAGCTTTTCTTCCAACTATATCTCCATCAATAACAATACAGGATTCAGACAAACCCCTGACAGAAGATTCACTATTAGGTAGATGGAGTCACTTTGGCCTCCTTCTGGCCTATGAGACGGACACTACTGAACAGAGGCCAGACTGAATCCAGAGTAACTCTGCCTGACTTGGTGAATGGATCTGTAGGGGGATTCACTTGACGCATGTCTCTCAGAGACATAGAAAAAAACCCTGATGTAAGTGCTCAGCGTAAAGCACAGGATAAATGTGAACCAAGCTTAAAAGTAATCCAAAAAGTTATGCACTCCAAAATGGCAAAAAAAGACTACAACTCAACCTACAAAAACAAATGAGGTTCGTCATGTATTAAAAATAAAGTGGGTTTCTATGTTACTGGTATCACATAGGCGATGAAAAAGTGACAAAAAAAAGCAGCAAAATCTGCGCTCCCAAAACCAAATGCCTCCTCCCTTCTGAGCCCCACAGTGTGCCTAAATAGCCTGTCCATGTATTTCCCCTTGTGAAAATCTAAACATTTTTCATTTGACTTTGCATTAATTCTTATGAAGCATCTGAAGGGTTAATAAAATCACTGAATGCAGTTTTGCGCTCCTAGAGGGGTGTAATTTCTAAAAAGGGGTCTTGTTTGAGGATTTTCTGACAAATAAGCCCCTTAAAGTCACTTTACTTGCCAGGAGACAGAACGGGGAAGTACAGGGCAGATGAGCTTTATAGGTCTGGGCCTAACAAAAGGAACACAGGAGGCGGTGGCTGCGACTCTTCTCTCACCATGTGCCTCTAGGTGTGGCTCTATTGTTACACACTGAACTTGCTTCATCCTGACTTAGATCAGGAGACCTTCTCCTACTCCCAGACAAGTTCTGACCGGAGACCACTTTACAGTCCTACTAAAGGTACCGTCACACTAGGCGATATCGCCAGCGATCCGTGACGTTGCAGCGACCTGGATAGCGATATCGCTGTATTTGACACGCAGCAGCGATCTGGATCCCGCTGTGAAATTGCTGGTCGCTGCTAGAAGGTCTGCACTTTATTTGGTCGCTAGGTCGCCGTGTATCGCCGTGTTTGACAGCAAAAGCAAGGATACCAGCGATATTTTACACTGGTAACCAGGGTAAACATCGGGTTACTAAGCGCAGGGCCGCGCTTAGTAACCCGATGTTTACCCTGGTTACCAGCGTAAAAGTTAAAAAAACAAACAGCACATACTCACCAGCGTGTCCCCCAGCCTCTTCTTCCTGACACTGACTGAGCGCCGGCCCTAAACTGAAAGTGAAAGCACAGCGGTGACGTCACCGCTGTGCTGTTAGGGCCGGAGCTCAGTCAGTGTCAGGAAGCAGAGGATGGGGGACACGCTGGTGAGTATGTGCTGTTTGTTTTTTTAACTTTTACGCTGGTAACCAGGGTAAACATCGGGTTACTAAGCGCGGCCCTGCGCTTAGCAACCCGATGTTTACCCTGGTTACCCGGGGACCTCGGCATCGTTGGTCGCTGGAGAGCGGTCTGTGTGACAGCTCTCCAGCGACCAAACAGCGACGCTGCAGCGATCGGCATCGCTGTCGCTATCGCTGCAGCGTCGCTTAATGTGACGGTACCTTAAGTCAGAGTTCATCTGGTCCAGCCACAATGCTGGAAGCAAGAGTGAGGGACACAACAAACGGACAGAAGTCAGGAAGCCATACCTCTGTGTGGAACTTGTTGTCACATAAATACAAGGATGTGTTGATTGGTTTGAAAGGTTCAAAGTCGATGTTCACTTTCTTCTCCTTTCCTTCTTCTGTTACAATTGTTCCGCAGTAAACCACTAAACCATTCGGTGGTACTGAAAAAAAAAACAGCAATCAGAGGAATTCTGGTACAGTCAGACAAGAAACAACAAAAGTCATCAGATCACTTTCTCTTGTGTCTTTGGCTGTGTGTCATCAGATCACTTTCTCTTGTGTGTCTTTGGCTGTGTCTCATCAGATCACTTTCTCGTGTGTCTTTGGCTGTGTCGCCAGATCACTTTCTCTTGTGTGTTTTTGGCTGTGTGTCATCAGATCACTTTCTCTTGTGTGTCATCAGATCACTTTCTCTTGTGTGTCTTTGGCTGTGTCTCATCAGATCACTTTCTCGTGTGTCTTTGGCTGTGTCGCCAGATCACTTACTCTTGTGTGTCTTTGGCTGTGTGCCATCAGATCACTTTCTCTTGTGTCTCTTTGGCTGTGTGTCATCAGATCACTTTCTCTTGTGTGTTTTTGGCTGTGTCATCAGATCACTTTCTCTTGTGTGTCATCAGAGCACTTTCTCTTGTGTGTTTTTGGCTGTGTGTCATCAGATCACTTTCTCTTGTGTGTCATCAGATCACTTTCTCTTGTGTGTCTTTGGCTGTGTGTCATAAGATCACTTTCTCTTGTGTGTCTTTGGCTGTGTGTCACCAGATCACTTTCTCTTGTGTGTCTTTGGCTGTGTGTCATCAGATCACTTTCTCTTGTGTTTTTGTGTGTGTTTGGCTGAAATACACCCAAATGTGAATGCAGACGTCAGTGCACAGACTGGCCGCAGGTCTCCTGACCCGCCTGTGACAGCTTCATAGAATTCTAGGAGGCCACCACACTTAGGTCAGGAGACCAGCGGCCAGTCCGTGCTCGGACAGTAATACACAGACACCTGCATGTGCAGACGCCAGATTGTAGCCAGAAACAACAGCACTGCCTTATTTTTACTGCTCCTTACACAACAATCCATTTTTCTGTAAGACTAAATGTTGGCATCATGGCCATGGATGGGGCGCAATAGCTCAGGGCTGCTGAGGGTTTCAGCTTCAGGAAGACACCTGCGTGGAAAGTAGCTAGAATATAAATTTACTAGATGGCAGCCCGATTCTAAAGAATCGGGAGTCTAGAATCCATATATACTTTATTTATTCAAATGTAAGAATAATACAATTAATAAATAATAGTAAGAAAGAACAAAAAATGGCTGCACTCACCAGCTCTTGACAATTCTTGACAGTACGGCACATTTCTGATTGGTCGCTCGCGGCAGGCGGCAACCAATCAGAAAAGTGCCGCGCACCACGAAGGCATATGTCTTTGTCCACCCTGAGCGGGTGTAGGACGCTGGTGACGTCACTTATCTCCGGACATTATCTCCGGACAAAGCCACGGAAGTTGGCACAAATTGCCGGAAGTAGTATTCTAGGCAATTATATATTAGATTTTAATGTTATCAGTGTTTACCTTTGAACGTTTATATTGTATTGTCCTGTCACCAGCCATGTGTACGATTATCGGCCGAAAGCCTCTCTGGAACCAATAATCACCCCATGTAAAGGTATCTTTATAAGTTAAAGATTCAGAATACTATGACTTATCATATCCTGAACAGTCAAGTTTTTTATGAACCGTTAAGGTTTTCTGGTTGAAGTAAAAAAACTCTGAGTGTTTACAGTTTGAAACCATAAAATGTTGAAAAATTATGTCATTCTTGAGTATATCACTCAATGGTGCTCATAAACGTGTCAAATTTGATCTATAATATACTTTAATATACGTTACTTTAATCTTTAATATACTTAAGAACAGGGCCCCAGACATCACACAGGGGGTCTGAAACACCGCACAGTGGTCCAAAATATCGCTGTGCTCTGCCTGGGGCCCCATATGCTGCCTGGGGCCCCTGTGCTCTGCCTGGGGCCCCTGTGCTCTGCCTGGGGCCCCTGTGCTCTGCCTGGGGCCCCATATGCTGCCTGGGGCCCCTGTGCTCTGCCTGGGGCCCCATATGCTGCCTGGGGCCCCTGTGCTCTGCCTGGGGCCCCATATGTTGCCTGGGGCCCCTGTGCTCTGCTTGGGTGTAGGACACTGGTGACGTCACTTATCTCCGGACATTAGCTCCGGACATTAGCTCCGGACATTAGCTCCGGACATTAGCTCCGGACATTAGCTCCGGACATTAGCTCCGGACATTAGCTCCGGACATTAGCTCCGGACATTAGCTCCGGACATTAGCTCCGGACATTAGCTCCGGACATTAGCTCCGGACAAAGCCACGGAAGTTGGCACAAATTGCAGGAAGTAGTATTCTAGGCAATTATATATTAGAAGTGGACCTATAAAGCGTTAACATAGAAATACACCCTTCTCCATGCTGCAGCGCAACCATATAACTACCAACTGCTCAGACTACTGAAGAGCTACTCTGAAAAAGTCAATTCTTTCATACATTTTTACCCATTTTGTTTTGCTGAGCTTTTCCACTTTAAGCAAAGAAGTCAGAAAGCAGCATATACTGACTGTATCCAGTGCATTTGTACCCGTCATTAACACTTATGTCCAGATTCATCAAGAACGACAACTTTGTCACTGGTCCTGATAAGGAGACATGGAGAAGTCCGACATTCCCGATTCATGAGGAGGTGACTGGAGTAAGATTTCAGGGGTAGGGAACGTGACACTCCTCATGAATTAGATGAGCGGTGGCATCACGCCTCTGCCATGCCCCCTCCCAGCTATGACCATTTTGGCACACAAAGAAAAACTTGGTGTGAAAAAAGTCTTCAAAGCAATTCATGCCAGAATTCTAGTGAAAAAGCTTTGATGAACCGGGGCCTGTATAGCTTACAATGCTTGACCTTCAGGAGACTTCGGGAACTTTACACTTTAGTCTCTACTACCGCTGTCACTTAGAAGTGAATGCCTAGGCCAGTCATGGGCAATATTCACACTTACACTGGAGACAGGAACCATATTACATCATGAGCAGCTATCCTCGCTGTAATCAACCCATTGAAAGTCAAGGAGGCACGTCAGGAAACCTACACACGATGGATTCTGGAATGATCAATTTAACCCGTTCATGAAAAGGAGGTTTCCCACTACATGCCAATGATGGCATATTCCCTCTCTAGCGGGGGGCCATTAACCAGTGTGACAGAGGAGCGGCGTTCCGCTCTGCACACAGTCCACGCCACAGCTGATTGGTGGGAGTGTCCAGCACTGGATCCCCACCAATCGGATACTGATGACCAATCCAAAACAAAAAGGGCATCAACCTCACTGCAGTGAAAAAACTTTAACCCCTTACCAACCTATGACAGAGCTTCACCCTGTGGCTGTTAACGTGTTAAATCCTGCTGGAAATCTGACAGCGGCATTTAACATGGGCCAGCTGGAGGCGTCACTCCATGCTCCGTGACGCGATTGCGGAGTGCTGATGGGTTGTCATGACTGTGGCTGATCATAGGAGATTGTGATGTTAGCTAAACATAATACAAATCAGACGATTGCAGCTTCAAAGTCCCCTAAGGGCACTATTAAATGCAGTAAAAAATAAAATAATAATAAAAAAAAAGTTCATATCCACCTTTTGTCCCAATACAAAAAACCATTAAAAAAAAAAATTGGCATAAATTAATTTGTAAGGCTAGGTTCACATTGCGTTAATGGGTGTCCGCTAGTGGACTCCGTTACATGGTGCAATTGTCGCAATTAACGCTATGTAACGGGTCCGTTAGCACATTGCGGTCAATGGGTGCGCTAACAGATCGCTGACGCATGCCATTTTTTGCATGCGCTAGCGATGTCCCGTTATTTTCGAACGGACCTCGAACGCAGCTTGCAGCATCCAAGGTCCGTTCCTCGCTAACGCAGATCGGGCATCTGAGCTAGTGGGATCGCCAAACGCGATCCCTTTTGGGACATTGCGTTAGCGCAATCCACTAGCGTATGCGCTAAACGGATTGCCCTAACGCAATGTGAACCTAGCCTAAAAGTCTGATCAATATATAAAATAAGTTTGGTTGGCAAAACGGAAAAATTAGAAAAGAAATCAAAACGCCAGAATTACGTTTTTTGGCCACCGCAACATTGCAACAAAAGGCAATTGAAACACATCTAAGCCACAATAGTATCTGTAAAAATGGCAGCTCAGGACACAAACGAGCACTGACCGCCACATATCACAAAAAAAAGAAACATTATGGCTCTCGGAAAACGGAGACAAGTTTTTTTTTACAAATATACAAAAAAAAAAAAAATCATCACGTAAAAAAAAAAAAAAAATGTTTTGGCATCTGCATACTCGCACTGACCTGGAGAATCATATTTCCTGGTCAGTTTTACCGTATAGTGAACATGCTTTAAAAAAAAAAAAAAAATTCAACACCCTTGGAATTTAGTTCCTGCTTTCCAGTGCATGACACGATAAAATGAATGGGGTCATTCAAGAGTACCACTTATCCTGCAAAAAACAAGCCCCCCCCGTACGGCTATACTGAAGGAAAAATATTAAAAGCTAAGGTTCTAGGAAGAAGGGGAGGAAAAAAAAAAAAAAAACGGATAATGGTTCACGGCATGAACCTGTTGACGCTACAACCACTTCTCATTTATTACTTACTTTATTCTTTTGTCCTTTAACTGAACTTAACCTGCGACCATTGAATCACATACTATATACTGCGATATATAGTGATAACAGGTCTCCTATGAAGTTTAGACTTTGTAAGAAAGAAAAAAAAAAAAAGTTATTTTCAAGAGACCCACAGTGTCTCCATTTTTCCTGATCTTGGGCTGGGTGAGGGCTTAGTTTTTGTGCCCCGAGCGGACATTTTTATGGATACCATTTTGGTGTAGATACGATGTTTTGATTGCCTCTCATTGCAATCTTGCGGCAGCCAAAAAAAAGGAATTCTGGCTCTCTGATTTTTTTTCCTCGTTATGCTATTTTACCGATCACATTAATTCTTTTTAGGTTTTGATCAGACATTTCTGAAAGCAGCTATAACAAATGTCTATTTCTTTATTGCTTTATTTTCAATGGGGCAAAAGGGGGTGATATGAACTTGTGTTATTTTTAAAACTTTTTTTTTTTTTAAACTTGAAGCTGTGATCATCTGATTGCCAATCACGATCTCCCATAAGATGGCCACGCACCAGGCATTCATAGATTTCCAATAGCAGGCTAAGGGGTATACTGCAGAACCCTGGCTGTAATGACAACCCATCGGCGCCTTGTGACGCGCTTCTGCCGGGCGTGTGTTAAATGGCGCTGTCAGAGATTGGCAGCCGCTGTCAGAGGAATGAAAGCTGATCAGATCAGCTGTCATGTGAGGGGAAACATGTGAGCTCAGCTCAAATGCAGGGAGACAACCATGGATGTATCTATACGTCAAAGTTCATGAAGGGGTTAATGGACCCATAGTAAAGGGTTATTTCCATCGTCAGTAATTTTGTTGTTCTGTAATAATCATAAAAACACAAGCTTATTTGCAATTTAAGACATATTGATATTTTTAGCTGTTCTTGAGATATTAAGACTTTTGGTTGCCTAGGTGACAGACCACCACTGATGTCTAGCAGTGGTGGCCAAACATCCACAGTGCTCACAAGCTCTTTTCTATTGATCTTGAAAATATAGCTTCGAAGCTGGTGAGCATGGTCATCTCCTTACCATGGCTAGATTCAGTCCCTCGCTTACCAGCTAGCTACCATCGTTCTATTAAAGCATCTAAGAGGTCTCCATCTGCATTTGGGACAGATACTAAGACCACGAGCACGCCAGTATTTGGTGAGTTTTTTACCTCAGTATTCGTAAGCCAAAACCAGAAGTGGGACAATCAGAGGAAAAGTATAATAGAAACACGTCACCACTTGTGCATTTCTCACCCACTCCTGGTTTTGGCTTACAAATACTGACTGTGGTCTAATAATTACCTTCTCGAGGACACAATGCTATATATGCTTACCTTTATTATAGAGCTTAAGCCTCTGTTGTACAGATGTAATTGCTCCCAGGACGGACAAACGGTTCACACGAGACTTAATGTTAGACGCTGTTCCAAACTCATCTGCCAACATCTTGGCCACTCTCGAAATTTGGTCTTTGGGAGGAATGATCAAAGAGATCATGCTGGTGCCATTTCTGCAATGAGGAGATGTGAAAGACATCGTTTAATATAGAAGTAGACACACGTCGTCAAGGTCACTTTCTGACAGAATGGTCCCCTCTAATTCTACAGCTTACACTAGGAGAACAATTATGAGCCAAGGTTTGAGATGAGACCATAGCTGTACTGTCATGAGGTACCTAACAAAGGGAGCTCTCTGGCTCTTAATGTACCCAGCCACTAAAAATTGTATGTGGAGAGTCGTGTCACCCAGACATAAGGGCCTAATGACAGGATTACATATCTGCACAGAACCAGCGGCCATACATAGGAGCAGTGTACACAACGCCACCAAACACAAGCACGGGCCGAGCACTGGCTTATGTCACCGAGAACAAACAAATTGGACGTTCACACTCCAGCTGTCCAATCCTTTGCACATTCAGAATTTGCAGCAGAAAAATCTACTGCAAATAAATTTATTTTTGAAAGAAAGTGCTGCATAAAATAGAATTTTTTTTTTATGTGTTCATCTTTCCCATTCATTAAAAGGAGTCCAAACCGCTGAGAGACTTGATATATTGCATGTATGGGACTGCTTCAAACCCGCAAGGAAAAAAAAACGTGTACAAGAGACTTCAGGAGTCTCATTCACTGTGCTGGGACAGTAAACAGGTGTTTTTCACTACAAAAATGTGACATGTGAACATAGCCTTACCCCAACATCTGTCAGGGAAGAGATGGAAGGCCTCCATACAAATCAGGAGCATGCCCGACTAGTTTTTGTGGCAATGTTAAAGGGGTTTTCCCACAAACTACATTTTAATCACTAGATTTAATATTAATAATAACAATTTCCACAACTGGATGTGTAAAGACGAAAATGTTCCTGTGCTGAGATAATCTTATAAATGTGCCCCTGCAGTGTACTGTGTAATGTCTGTGTCTGACCGTATAGGAACATGGTCTGATCATACCACAGCTCCTGGGCAGGGGGGAAGCAATAAGAGTATACAGACATTGCAGCAGGTTCTTTTTGTGAGGTAAAACATTTCCCTGCCCGTTATTAAACAAGGTTTTACCACAAAAAAAAAAAAAAAGCATAATTTTGCAGTCTGTCCTGTCTGTATACTCTTGTGTCCTTCCCTGCCCAAGAGCTGTGGTATGTTCAGACCATGTTCCTGTACGGTCAGACACAGCCATTACACAGCACACAGCAGGGGCACATTTATAAGATTATCTCAGCACAGGAACATTTTTTTTTTTTTAACACATCCAATTGTGGAGCTTATTTTTAATGCAATACCTATTGATTAAAATGAAATTTGTGGAAAAACCCCTTTAAAAGAGAATCTGTCACCATGAAAATGCAGTAAGAGTCTGCAAGCACCATGTTAGGCCGGTTTCACACTAGCGTTTGTGTACGCAGCATAGGGCGGCTTACTTCTTACTTTCAGATCCGCATTCATCCGCATCCGTCCTGCGTACCTATCTTCAGCATTGTGTACGCAGGGACATGCGTGGTCATGCGCTGTATGCGAATGCGTCCCCATGCGGCGTTTTGACATGCCCGCCAAACACAGCATGTACACAAACGCTAGTGTGAAACTGGCCTTAAGGAACTGAGGGGAGCAGAGTAGATCGATATATAGTTTTGTGATAACATATCCAGTCTAATTTAGTCCTCTGCTCTTTCTGGGATTTTCGGTCCAGTGGGCGGTTCCATCAGTGAGTGACCGCTATCTCTATGCACTAAGGCCTGGGTCAGATGGCTGTAAATTCTTTCATTCCAGACAATTGGGCCGATTATGCAAATGACACTGATCAGAGTGTCAGCTTAGGCTTCTTTCACACTAGTGTCGGCCCGGCGTGCCGACACGCGTTGTGTAAGTAATGCCCGACGTGGGCAGCGGAAGCAGTCTTACGACGCTTCCGCTGCCCCATTGTAATGTCCGGGGAGGAGGGGTCGGAGTTTCGGCTGCGCATGCGAGGTCGAAAATGGCGGACACGACGCACAAATAAATGTTACATGTAACTTTTTTGTGCCGACGGTCTGCCAAAACACGACGCAACCGTCGCATGACGGTTGCGACATGTGGCACTCTGTCGCAATGCGTCGCTAATGAAAGTCTATGGAGAAAAAACGCATCCTGCGGGCAACTTTGCAGGATGCATTTTTTCTACATAATGGCGCATTGCGACGTGCAGTGCACGACGCTAATGTGAAAGTAGCCTTATTATGATCCGATTAGCACACTGAGGAGATGGAGAAACAAATGTTTCCATCATGTCAGGCCGAGTATCAGAAGCTGTAACTACTGTAACCTCAATGGGAGTTTTGCCTAGTTCTGCAATTCACTGTTTACCTGTAGTGGCGCTACCTAGTACCGTGCACAATACTACAGTAGAAAAAGTCCAGTAGTAGCAGCTGTGACACAGCACTGACCACAGCAGCCCCACCCAGCATGGCCTCGCACCAATCCCCCACATAAAAGCAGACTATCTACCAGTCAAAGATCAATTTTACAATATTACAAGCCTCACAGCAAAACTAATACTTAAGAGGTTGTCCACTACTATTTCATTGATAACCCATCTTTAGGATAGGTCATCAATGTCTGATCGTCCGGGATCTGAAACCTCCCCCTCCCCCGCTCTTCAGCTGTTATCGGTGGTGGCGGCCAGAAATACCCACTTATAGAGCCGCTCCGCCTTCTGGTAGTGGGGCAGCTTGATACTGCACATCCGCCTCCTATTCACATCAATAGGTGGATGTATAGTACCCTGCGGTGGCCACTGTCAGAAGACCAGCTACGCAACCGAGTATTTCCGGCAACAGCTGATCAGCATTTAAGTCATCAATGGCTGGGTGGCCACTCAGGCAGAGGACTTAAAGATAGGTCAATGAAAAAGTAGTGGACATCGTTTTTAACCCCTTAACGTCCAATGACGGATATATCTGTCATAGGGCACCTCCCCCTCTTTGGCTCGGGTTCCGGCACATGATAGGGGAACATGACAGCTGATCAGATCAGCCAACAACAGCGGCGGGTGAAAGCAAAATCTACCAGCGGCTGTTAACATGTTAAATGCCGCTATCAAACTCAGACAATGGCATTTAACATGGCCATGCCGGAAGCGTGTCACAAACCATGCCCATCGGTGGGTCGCCAATTGGCTGGCAGTGACAATTTCTGCTACAGAGAGAAAGGCTGCAGCCCTGCTATGTGTAGCACAGGTGGTCAGAAGATCACACCTTCTAGTCTCCTATGGAGACTAGTGAAGCATGTAAAATGTTAAAAAAAAAAGAAAAAAAAAAAAAAAGAAGTGTTTAAAAATATATAAAAAAATAAATAAAAATATCAAATCACCTTTTTGCCCCATTCAAAATAATAATAAAAAAAATTACACTTATTTGGTAGAGCAGAGTTCAGAATCGCTCAATCAATAAAAAAAAAATAATCAGGTCACTAAACAACGTAATGAGAAGAAAAAAAAAAAAAAATCAAAAAGCCAGAATTATGTTTTTTTTGGTCGCTGCAACATTGCAATAACGGGTGATCAAAACATTGTATCTACACCAAAATTGTATCAGTAAAAATGTCAGCTCGGCACACAAGAAAGCCCTCACAATGGCCCACACCCCAAAAAATAGAGACACTACGGATCTCAGGAAATGATGCTTGTTTTCTTCTTTTTTCAAACTTTGGATTTTTCTCACTACTTAAATAAAAATGAACATAAGTTTGCATCTATGCACTTGCACTGACCTGGAGAATCATATTGGCAGGTATGTCAGTTTTAGCATTTAGTGAACATGGTAAAAAAAAAAAAAAAAAAACACTGTGGAATTGCACTTTTTTTGCACTTTCACCACACTTAAAAATTATTTTCCCATTTTTCAGTACACAATATGGTAAAATCAATGGTGCCATTCAAAAGTGCTACTCGTCCCGAAAAAAACAAAAAACAAGTCCTCACATGACCATATTGACAGAAAAATAAAGTTATGTCTCTGGGAAGAAGCGGAGCAAAAAATGGAAATGCAAAAATAAAAATACCCCTGGTCCTTAATAATAATAATAATAATATTTATTTATATAGCCCCAACATATTCCGCAGCGCTTTACAATTATAGAGGGGACTTGTACAGACAATAGACATTACAGTATAACAGAAATCACGTTCAAAACAGATACCAGGAGGAATGAGGGCCCTGCTCGCAAGCTTACAAACTATGAGGAAAAGGGGAGACACGAGAGGTGGATGGTAACAATTGCTTTAGTTATTTGGACCAGCCATAGTGTAAGGCTCAGGTGTTCATGTAAAGCTGCATGAGCCAGATAACTGCCTAAGTATGCAACAGTACAGACACAGAGGGCTATTAACTGCATAAAGTGTATGAGAACATGATACGAGGAACCCGATTATGTGTTTTTTTGGTTTTTTTTTTTTTTTTTTTTAATGATAGGCCACACAGGGATCGTTAGGTTAATGCGTTGAGGCGGTAGGCCAGTCTGAACAAATGAGTTTTTAGGGCACGCTTAAAACTGTGGGGATTGGGGATTAATCGTATTAACCTAGGTAGTGCATTCCAAAGAATCGGCACAGCACGTGTAAAGTCTTGGAGACGGGAGGTTCTGATTATTGAGGATGCTAACCTGAGGTCATTAGCGGAGGGCACGGGTAGGGTGGTAGACTTAGACGAGGGAGGAGATGTAGGGTGGTGCTGAGCCATGGAGTGCTTTGTGGATGAGGGCAGTAGTTTTGTACTGGATTCTGGAGTGGATGGGTAGCCAATCTAATGACTGGCACAGGGTAGAGGCATCGGTGTAACGGTTGGTGAGGAATATGATCCTGGCAGCAGCATTCAGGACAGATTGGAGCGGGGAGAGTTTGGTAAGAGGGCGGCCGATTAGTAGAGAGTTACAATAGTCCAGACGGGAATGAATAAGTGAAACAGTAAGAGATTTTGCAGAGTCGAAAGTAAGAAAAGGGCGAATTCTAGAAATGTTTTTGAGATGCAGATAAGAAGAGCGAGCCAGTGATCGGATGTGGGGAGTGAAAGGAACAAAAAAAAAGGTCTGACATCCCTGAAATTCTGTGAGAGTCAAAGATCTGACACCCCCATATACTAAAGTGAAGGGTGGTGCCCTCTACAAGGACTGTGCCAGTTTAGGTTCATTAGAAGAGGGGAAATGTTCCTGCGGGCTCAGTCACACATCAGTGATTGTTCGCATAGGTAAAAAACTATTTGTGGATCAAATATTCAGCAGAGTTTGATCAGTGTCAGTTTTTACCATCAAAAGTTCATTAAGTTCTTTTCTCAGGCAAAAAAAAAAAGCTCAAACTGCTGTTGTTTAAGCTTCTATCAGACGTCAGATTTTCTTGCATTGGTGACACTGATCTGTGATCAGGGTTAAAATCAGACACACATCAGTCACAAATCAAACTCGCCAAGCAATGGAGCCGACCACCGAGTCAGGAAAAATACATGGACATGTGACCAACCCTATAGACTATAATGGGAACCAGTTCTATGTGTGATAACCACAGAGGCGAAACACTGACATCTGCGATGAGCTAAGGCTAGAAAGTCTAAGGCCCAGCTCCATCTAGCCAAAAAATCCTGCTGGGAGCTTCACGCCTTGGTCACATGAAAAATTAAATGCTGCAGTTTTTCTACAATTCTCCTGCAGGTGTCCGCACCATAATATGCAATAATCTTATCTTTATCTTAGTAACTGTGGGGTTTTTATGCTTTTTACCCTGCATCTGATGCTTTCGGTACAGATTTGAAGGAGCATATTTAGAGAAGCCCTCCCATTACACTTTCTTCCCCCTAAATCTGTTTATCCGTGGATGTAATATAGTGTCAGCATAGTAATTCACTCAATGACGTCACGGAGGAGGTCAGAATGACGCTGGTTCCAGGAGAAAGCAGGAGGGGAGGATATTACCACATACACAGGTTGAGGGATTCTGAAATGCCTTTGTTTAGTGTAGGAAGTAGTGATGAGCGAGTATACTCATTGCTCGGGTGGTCTCCGAGTATTTGTGAGTGCTCGGAGATTTAGTTTTTGTTGACGTTTTTGTTGATTTACAGCTGCTGGCCAGGCTGAGTACATGTGGGGGTTGCCTGGTTGCTAGGGAATCCCCACATGTATTCAAGCTGTCTATCAGCTGTAAATCATGCAGCTGAGGAAATGAAAACTAAATACTCGGAGACCACCCGAGCAACGAGTATACTCGCTCATCACTAGTAGGAAGCTTTGATTCTACACTTAAAATCACAACTGCATGGGGGGGGGGGGTTCAGTTTCAGGGTCTCCATAAAAGCCCTACAGAAAAAGAAAAAGTTCAAAAGCGGCTCGAATTTTTCACAGAAATATTAAAAAAATTCACACAAAATGCAGCGAAAAAAACAAACACAGGATTTACTCTGCATGGGAACATGGCCTTAGGGGCACAATGCAGATGAGTGCCGTTGTTCTTCACCAGTGGGTAAAGTTTCTCTGAGGCCTGAATCAAGTCCTGATATTTCCAGTCCTGGAAAAACCAGTATAGTGCTGTCAATGCGCACCATCCGTGTAACACCTAAACATCTGTCATTTCTACTCTGCAACGGGTCACACAGACGGCACAATTTATGTAAAAAAAACCCAAACAACGGACATGTCCACATGTGGGTCCCACGATCCGTATGAACACGTGCACAGCCCCATAGATTATAATGGATGTGTGTACATGTCTCAGGTACGTGTGAAAACTGTCACACTAGAAGTTATTTCCATTTTCATGATCCTATCCCAATATGTAGGGGGTGTATAGTTTTTCTGATTCGCTATGTCTTTCCTCATGTGCAGGACCTTAGGTATCCATGGTTACGACTACTAGCAACAAGCTAATTGTCACTATGTCAGTCAACGTAACCACAGATGCCCAAGGTCCTGCAATACCTGCACATGAGGAAAGAGACAAAGTGAATCGGAAGTACTATACTACACTCCTAAATGGAGATTTGCTAATATTAAGAACACATCTTGGAGATGGAAATTCCCCTTTAAAGGGCACCTGTCACCCCGTTTTTTCGGTATGAGATAAAAATACTGTTAAATAGGGCCTGAGCTGAGCATTACAATAGTGTAGTTTGTGGACCCCGATTCCCCACCTATGCTGCCGAAATACGTTACCGAAGTAGTCGTTTTCGCCTGTCAATCAGGCTGGTCAGGTCAAAAGGGTGTGGTGTCCTCCCCCAGATCTTGCGTAGTTTTCCGTTGGTGGCGTAGTGGTGTGCGCATGTCCAAGGTCCAGATTCCTCTGCCAGGGGATTTCAAAGAGCGCGGTGTCCGTTATTGCATTGGTGATCGGTGGGCGCGGCCATCTTCCTTTGGCCGCGCGTGCGCAGAAGCGGCGCTGTTCTGGCCGCGACGCTCTGCTGGCCGCGGCTTCAGGAAAATGGCCGCGGGATGCCGCGCGTGCGCAGATGGATATCGCGGCGGCCATTTTCCTGAAGCCGCGGCCAGCAGAGCGTCGCGGCCAGCACAGCGCCGCTTCTGCGCACGCGCGGCCAAAGGAAGATGGCCGCGCCCACCGATCACCAATGCAATAACGGACACCGCGCTCTTTGAAATCCCCTGGCAGAGGAATCTGGACCTTGGACATGCGCACACCACTACGCCACCAACGGAAAACTACGCAAGATCTGGGGGAGGACACCACACCCTTTTGACCTGACCAGCCTGATTGACAGGCGAAAACGACTACTTCGGTAACGTATTTCGGCAGCATAGGTGGGGAATCGGGGTCCACAAACTACACTATTGTAATGCTCAGCTCAGGCCCTATTTAACAGTATTTTTATCTCATACCGAAAAAACGGGGTGACAGGTTCCCTTTAAGTACTGGGTAATTGGAGGTGACGATGATGTCCTATGTGCACATTTTTCCAATGATGCAGACTTTGCATCTCTGAAGGGCTTGTGTAGTAGACCTCCACGCATCACTTGGATTATTAGGGCGGGCACGCCACAGACAGGTGTTGATCTTCACACAAGGAGCCAAAATTCTTCCAGAAATTGTTCTCTTACAGTGACTAATGAGTGCGCACACAAGCCAGGCAGGTATGGCTCACCTATGAAACCCCTCAGATCTTGCTGCTGGGCAGGATCTAGAGCAGCTCCATAAGGACACAGCTTTGAGCAGTCTCAGCATTGACCCAGGACAGACCTACGGCCTCAGCATTGACCCGGGACAGACCTACGGCCTCAGCATTGACCCGGGACAGACCTACGGCCTCAGCATTGACCCGGGACAGACCTACGGCCTCAGCATTGACCCGGGACAGACCTACGGCCTCAGCATTGACCCGGGACAGACCTACGGCCTCAGCATTGACCCGGGACAGACCTACGGCCTCAGCATTGACCCAGGACAGACCTACGGCCTCAGCATTGACCCAGGACAGACCTACGGCCTCAGCATTGACCCAGGACAGACCTACGGCCTCAGCATTGACCCAGGACAGACCTACGGCCTCAGCATTGACCCAGGACAGACCTACGGCCTCAGCATTGACCCAGGACAGACCTACGGCCTCAGCATTGACCCAGGACAGACCTACGGCCTCAGCATTGACCCAGGACAGACCTACGGCCTCAGCATTGACCCAGGACAGACCTACGGCCTCAGCATTGACCCAGGACAGACCTACGGCCTCAGCATTGACCCAGGACAGACCTACGGCCTCAGCATTGACCCAGGACAGACCTACGGCCTCAGCATTGACCCAGGACAGACCTACGGCCTCAGCATTGACCCAGGACAGACCTACGGCCTCAGCATTGACCCAGGACAGACCTACGGCCTCAGCATTGACCCAGGACAGACCTACGGCCTCAGCATTGACCCAGGACAGACCTACGGCCTCAGCATTGACCCAGGACAGACCTACGGCCTCAGCATTGACCCAGGACAGACCTACGGCCTCAGCATTGACCCAGGACAGACCTACAGCCTCAGCATTGACCCAGGACAGACCTACGGCCTCAGCATTGACCCAGGACAGACCTACGGCCTCAGCATTGACCTAGGACAGACCTACGGCCTCAGCATTGACCTAGGACAGACCTACGGCCTCAGCATTGACCTAGGACAGACCTACGGCCTCAGCATTGACCTAGGACAGACCTACGGCCTCAGCATTGACCTAGACGGCCTCAGCATTGACCTAGGACAGACCTACGGCCTCAGCATTGACCTAGGACAGACCTATGGCCACACCATTGACCTAGGACAGACCTACAGTGTCGCCATTAGTTCAGGCTGTCACCTTCTCCCCCTGTAGTTCTCTCAGATTAGCAGCTTTGTCTGAACCAGGTTTATCACAAGCTGAGGACATTAGAGCATAGAGAGCCGATATCCAGCACAAGAGCAGAAAGACTGCAAAGTGTAGATTACGCATCCACTATAGATAAAGATGATCATGTACCGACCACACACGTACTGAAGGGAATGAGGTACCTGGGTGTGATGAAGAGGAAGGCGAGGTATAACAATTGAAAAAACAACAACATGGCCGAGTGACCGGTTACACCTGATATATAGGAAGGGGGTTCAAACAATGAGGGCAGAGAGAGGGAAAACAAGTATGGGGGAAGGTGCACCCTTGGTGTGGCCGAGCACCTGTGCTTGATCTGAACAGTCATTTTGGGAGTTTAATAAATATTTCAACACAACTATTGGTGGATTCCCATCTATCACAGCCCAGGGGCTCCCACTGAGAGCTAGGCGGTGTCAGACAAGATGCCAGTATTCTCACTTTTTCCTCACTGTCAGGAGGAAGGAAACCTATTTTTTTCAACTGACATCCCATGGTAGATAACAGGTGACACCCTCAGGATGACATCCGCATGAGATGACAGCGCCGGTTATACATTTCTGGGAATACACATCTTGTCACGGTGACCAAATGCGACACCGCACACATACAGGAACGCTCATGGTGACAGACTGGTGTGTTATTCCTCACGCTGACCAGATACAGCGCCACACACTTACAGGAGCGCTTACGGTGACCAGATACGGCACCACACACGCACAGCAACGCTCCCGGTGACCAGATACGGCGCCACACACGCACAGCAACGCTCCCGGTGACCAGATACGGCACCACACACTAACAGGAGCGCTCACGGTGACCAGATACGACGCCACACACGTACAGGAACGCTCCCGGTGACCAGATACGGCACCACACACTAACAGGAGCGCTCACGGTGACCAGATACGACGCCACACACGTACAGGAACGCTCCCGGTGACCAGATACGACGCCACACACGTACAGCAACGCTCACGGTGATCAGATACGGCGCCACACACGTACAGCAACGCTCACGGTGACCAGATACGGCGCCACACACGTACAGCAATGCTCACGGTGACCAGATACGGCGCCACACACGCATAGCAACGCTCACGGTGACCAGATACAGCCCCACACACGCACAGCAACGCTCACGGTGACCAGATACAGCGCCACACACACAGCAACGCTCACGGTGACCAGATACAGCGCCACACACGCACAGCAACGCTCTTGGTGACCAGATACGGCGCCACACACGCACAGCAATGCTCACGGCGACCAGATACGGCGCCACACACTTACAGGAGCGCTCACGGTGACCAGTTATGACTCCACACGTACAAGAACGCTCACGGTGACCAGATACGGCGCTGCACATGAACCCACACAGTAACAACGCATTCATCACAGTGACCAGATACCACGCCACATACATACAGGACCGCTCACAGTGACAGACTGGTGCGTTATTCCTCATAGTGACCAAATATGGCACGGCACACGTACAGCAAGATTGGTGTGTTATTCTTCACGGTGAGCAGATATGGTGCAAACATGTACACGCACCCGCACGGTGACAGATTGGGGCATTATTCCTCCCAGTGACCAGATATAGCGCAGCACACACACAGTGACAGATTGGGGCGATATTCCTCCCGGTGACCAGATACCACACACAAACAGTGACAGATTGGGGCGATATTCCTCCCGGTGACCAGATACCACACACAAACAGTGACAGATTGGGGCGATATTCCTCCCGGTGACCAGATACCACACACACACAGTGACAGATTGGGGCATTATTCCTCCCGGTGACCAGATATCACACACACACAGTGGCAGATTGGGGCGATATTCCTCCCGGTGACCAGATACCACACACACACACAGTGACAGATTGGGGCGATATTCCTCCCGGTGACCAGATACCACACACACACAGTGACAGATTGGGGCATTATTCCTCCCGGTGACCAGATACCACACACACACAGTGACAGATTGGGGCATTATTCCTCCCGGTGACCAGATATCACACACACACAGTGGCAGATTGGGGCGATATTCCTCCCGGTGACCAGATATCACACACACACAGTGGCAGATTGGGGCGATATTCCTCCCGGTGACCAGATACTACACACACACAGTGACAGATTGGGGCGATATTCCTCCCGGTGACCAGATACCACACACACACAGTGGCAGATTGGGGCGATATTCCTCCCGGTGACCAGATATCACACACACACAGTGGCAGATTGGGGCGATATTCCTCCCGGTGACCAGATACCACACACACACAGTGACAGATTGGGGCGATATTCCTCCCGGTGACCAGATACCACACACACACAGTGGCAGATTGGGGCATTATTCCTCCCGGTGACCAGATACCACACACACACAGTGACAGATTGGGGCATTATTCCTCCCGGTGACCAGATATCACACACACACTGGCAGATTGGGGCGATATTCCTCCCGGTGACCAGATACCACACACACACAGTGACAGATTGGGGCAATATTCCTCCCGGTGACCAGATACCACACACACACAGTGGCAGATTGGGGCGATATTCCTCCCGGTGACCAGATACCACACACACAGTGACAGATTGGGGCGATATTCCTCCCGGTGACCAGATACCACACACACACACAGTGACAGATTGGGGCGATATTCCTCCCGGTGACGAGATACCACACACACAGTGACAGATTGGGGCGATATTCCTCCCGGTGACCAGATACCACACACACACAGTGACAGATTGGGGCGATATTCCTCCCGGTGACCAGATATCACACACACACAGTGGCAGATTGGGGCGATATTCCTCCCGGTGACCAGATACCACACACACACAGTGACAGATTGGGGCGATATTCCTCCCGGTGACCAGATACCACACACACAGTGACAGATTGGGGCGATATTCCTCCCAGTGACCAGATACCACACACACACAGTGGCAGATTGGGGCGATATTCCTCCCGGTGACCAGATACCACACACACACAGTGACAGATTGGGGCGATATTCCTCCCGGTGACCAGATACCACACACACACAGTGGCAGATTGGGGCGATATTCCTCCCGGTGACCAGATACCACACACACACAGTGACAGATTGGGGCATTATTCCTCCCGGTGACCAGATATCACACACACACTGGCAGATTGGGGCGATATTCCTCCCGGTGACCAGATACCACACACACACAGTGACAGATTGGGGCGATATTCCTCCCGGTGACCAGATATCACACACACACAGTGGCAGATTGGGGCGATATTCCTCCCGGTGACCAGATACCACACACACAGTGACAGATTGGGGCGATATTCCTCCCAGTGACCAGATACCACACACACACAGTGACAGATTGGGGCGATATTCCTCCCAGTGACCAGATACCACACACACACAGTGACAGATTGGGGCATTATTCCTCCCGGTGACCAGATACCACACACACACAGTGACAGATTGGGGCGATATTCCTCCCAGTGACCAGATACCACACACACACAGTGACAGATTGGGGCGATATTCCTCCCAGTGACCAGATACCACACACACACAGTGACAGATTGGGGCATTATTCCTCCCAGTGACCAGATACCACACACACACAGTGACAGATTGGGGCGATATTCCTCCCGGTGACCAGATACCACACACACACAGTGACAGATTGGGGCGATATTCCTCCCGGTGACCAGACACCACACACACACACACACAGTGACAGATTGGGGCGATATTCCTCCCGGTGACCAGACACCACACACACACACACACAGTGACAGATTGGGGCATTATTCCTCCCGGTGACCAGATACCACACACACACAGTGACAGATTGGGGCATTATTCCTCCCAGTGACCAGATACCACACACACACAGTGACAGATTGGGGCGATATTCCTCCCGGTGACCAGACACCACACACACACACACACACAGTGACAGATTGGGGCGATATTCCTCCCGGTGACCAGACACCACACACACACACACACACAGTGACAGATTGGGGCGATATTCCTCCCAGTGACCAGATACCACACACACACAGTGACAGATTGGGGCGATATTCCTCCCGGTGACCAGACACCACACACAAACACAGTGACAGATTGGGGCGATATTCCTCCCAGTGACCAGATACCACACACACACAGTGACAGATTGGGGCGATATTCCTCCCGGTGACCAGATATGGCGCCGCACCCGCACAGTGACAGATTGGGGCATTATTCCTCCCAGTGACCAGACACCACACACACACACACACACAGTGACAGATTGGGGCGATATTCCTCCCGGTGACCAGACACCACACACACACAGTGACAGATGGGGCGATATTCCTCCCGGTGACCAGACACCACACACACACAGTGACAGATTGGGGCATTATTCCTCCCAGTGACCAGATACCACACACACACAGTGACAGATTGGGGCGATATTCCTCCCAGTGACCAGATACCACACACACACAGTGACAGATTGGGGCATTATTCCTCCCGGTGACCAGACACCACACACAGTGACAGATGGGGCGATATTCCTCCCGGTGACCAGACACCACACACACACAGTGACAGATTGGGGCATTATTCCTCCCAGTGACCAGATACCACACACACACAGTGACAGATTGGGGCGATATTCCTCCCGGTGACCAGATACCACACACACAGTGACAGATTGGGGCGATATTCCTCCCAGTGACCAGATATGGCGCCGCACCCGCACAGTGACAGATTGGGGCGATATTCCTCCCAGTGACCAGACACCACACACACAGTGACAGATTGGGGCGATATTCCTCCCGGTGACCAGATACCACACACACACAGTGACAGATTGGGGCGATATTCCTCCCGGTGACCAGACACCACACACACACACACAGTGACAGATTGGGGCGATATTCCTCCCGGTGACCAGATATGGCGCCGCACCCGCACAGTGACAGATTGGGGCGATATTCCTCCCAGTGACCAGATATGGCGCCGCACCCGCACAGTGACAGATTGGGGCGATATTCCTCCCAGTGACCAGACACCACACACACAGTGACAGATTGGGGCGATATTCCTCCCGGTGACCAGATATGGCGCCGCACCCGCACAGTGACAGATTGGGGCGATATTCCTCCCAGTGACCAGATATGGCGCCGCACCCGCACAGTGACAGATTGGGGCGATATTCCTCCCAGTGACCAGACACCACACACACAGTGACAGATTGGGGCGATATTCCTCCCGGTGACCAGATATGGCGCCGCACCCGCACAGTGACAGATTGGGGCGATATTCCTCCCAGTGACCAGATATGGCGCCGCACCCGCACAGTGACAGATTGGGGCGATATTCCTCCCAGTGACCAGACACCACACACACAGTGACAGATTGGGGCGATATTCCTCCCGGTGACCAGACACCACACACACACACAGTGACAGATTGGGGCATTATTCCTCCCGGTGACCAGATACCACACACACACAGTGACAGATTGGGGCATTATTCCTCCCGGTGACCAGACACCACACACAGTGACAGATTGGGGCGATATTCCTCCCGGTGACCAGATACCACACACACAGTGACAGATTGGGGCGATATTCCTCCCGGTGACCAGACACCACACACACACAGTGACAGATTGGGGCGATATTCCTCCCGGTGACCAGATACCACACACACACAGTGACAGATTGGGGCGATATTCCTCCCAGTGACCAGATACCACACACACACAGTGACAGATTGGGGCGATATTCCTCCCGGTGACCAGACACCACACACACACAGTGACAGATTGGGGCGATATTCCTCCCGGTGACCAGACACCACACACACACACACACACAGTGACAGATTGGGGCGATATTCCTCCCGGTGACCAGATACCACACACACACAGTGACAGATTGGGGCGATATTCCTCCCAGTGACCAGATACCACACACACACAGTGACAGATGGGGCGATATTCCTCCCGGTGACCAGATATGGCGCCGCACCCGCACAGTGACAGATGGGGCGATAGTCAGCAGCTGAGGGAATGCTCCGCCGCCTCCTCGCCGGGGACGGGCCGCCCTGCTCGCTCAGTCACACCCCACCTCCGCTGAGGAGAGCGGCCTAGTGCTGGAGCCAGCAGCCCGGACACATGTGACAGAGGAGCGGCGCCCGCCCGCTGATCACACGTGCGGCACAGGGCAGGACGCGGGGCTCCAGCGGCGCCGCCTCCCGGGGACGGCCCGGCCACCCTGCCGCTCGCACTCACCCTCTGGCCGCCTCTAAGCTTTTGATCAGCTTCTTGATCTTCCAGATCTCCACATTTCGGTCTGCCGCACTCGGATCGTCCGCCATCTTCTCTCCTCCTCCTGTCTGAAGCCGAGAGCTGCTCAACAGAAAAGCCAACGGTTGGTCACAGCCAGCGATCACCTCGTACGAGGCTGCGCCTCCCGACCCGAGCGGCGGCGAGGAGCGCGGCTTACCTGTCCCCTTATCCCGGCGTTCAGTCCAGACCACGACGTCCGATCTCAATGGAGTCAGCCCCAGCTCCCAGAAGTGACGTAGAAACCGGCTTCTTTCTTCGCCGCGGCTGCTGCATGTGTTGCAATCCAAGCTTGCTCACATGGGGTACGTGACGTCACTTCCTGCCGCCGCCAGCACCTTGCGTTCCTATTGGACGAGCTATTGGAAATAAGGCAGAATGTGATTGGTCGCTGACGCGGATGCGACGTCTAGCTGGAACGGGAACTGTAGTCCTTCACGTGTGCGCTGCGGCACGGCCCAGCCTATATTCCCGGGACCTGAGCTCTGCCTCACGCCCGCGGGTGGTTCCGCCGCTACCTCTAGCGTCAGTGTGGAGCCTGCAGTAATGTGGCCGTCCACTACGGTGCCGCTGGCTCCCGCCATTATTCCCTGTGCGTGCCCCTGGATAGAGGGGGCTTGTACAGGTCGTGTCCCTGGTTAGGACCCCATAGCTGCCATATGCCCCACCTCGCCCTTGTCTTGTTCTCTGGAAGCGTGCAGGGTATTCCAGCCCCAGCTGGTGGACTGGGAGGGAGATGGCTCCAAATAAAAAGATAAACACTATATCTAATATATAAAGGGGTGTGTGTGTGTGTGTGTGTGTGTGTGTGTGTGTGTGTGTGTGTGTGTGTGTGTGTGTGTGTGTGTGTGTGTCCGGGATTGGCATCTGAACCGTCGCAGCTACAGCCACAAAATTTTGCACAGTCACACGTCTGGACCCCGAGAGCGTCATAGGCTATGTTGTGAGGTGAAATTTTAACCCCGCGCTTTCCAATTCACCAAACAATTTTGCCCCTATCTACATAATGGGGAAAAAATGAAAGGAAAAGTGTTGGAGGCAAATTAACAGCTGCCAGATGTGAACAAGGGGGACTTAAAGAATGAGAGCGATGGCGCCAAAGAGTATATACTGTACAGTTGCTAAGGTGGGGCCCCGACATGGGATAATCACCACACCACCACGGGGATATGAACACACACACAAAATGTGCCACACACTACCACGTGCTCGAACACATATACCACCCTCAGCGCACATTTCACCACACATACACCAACCTCGCCACATAAAAGTCGAAACACAAAAGTCGCCGCTCAAAACTCGCCACGCGCAAAACTCTCCACATGCAAAACTCGCCACACGTGCAAAACTCACCTCATGGAAAAGTCGCCACACGCAAAACTTGCACACGCGGAAAAATTGCCACATGCACAAAAGTTGCAACACATGGAAAAGTTGCCTCACACAAAACTTGCACATACTCAAAAGGCACCACACATAAAACTCACCACGCGCAAAACTCGCCATGCGCAAAACTTGCTGCACACAACTTGCTACACTAACCTGTCACATGCAACTCGACACACAAAAAATTGCTACACGCATGTCGCCACACAAAACTCATCTCACAAAAGTCGCTACATGCATGTCGCCACACGCAACTCAACACACACAACTTGACACACGAAACTCGCCCTAAAACACACACAAGTCTGGTATTATCCTTCAAAAATAAAAATCTGATTAATAAGCAGACAAACTACAAGAGCAACAAATGTACCATATAGGAATCCGGCAGCTATCAGTCACATGACCAGTCTATTATGTGTATGTGTGAGCTAATATATACTGCCAGGGGGTGGGCTTACTGTTGGCTGGGGATTTATCAGGCTGCCAATTTAGCTTACAAATACAGAGGTAAAAATACTGACCAAATAACGTGTGAACGAGGTCTAATACAGGAGGAGATGACATACAGATATATACTATATACAGGAGGAGATGACACACAGGTATATACTATTTACAGGGGAGATGACACACAGGTATATACTATATACAGGAGGAGATGACACACAGATATATACTATATACAGGAGAGATGACACACAGGTATATACTATATAGAGGAGATGACATACAGGTACATACTACATACAGCAGGAGATGACATACAGGTATATACTATATACAGGAGGAGATGACACACAGGTATATACTATATACAGGAGCAGATTACCTACAGGTATATAGTATATACAGGAGGAGATGACATACAGGTATATACTATATACAGGAGGAGATGACACAGATATATACTATATATAGGTGAGATGACACACAGGTATATACTATATACAGGAGGAGATTACATACAGGTATATACTATATATAGGAGATGACATACAGGTATATACTATATACAGGGGACATGACACACAGCAGGTATATACTATATACAGGGGAGATGACATACAGGTATATACTATATACAGGAGATGACATACAGGTGTATACTATATATAAGGGAGATGACAAACATGTATATACTGAGGTGAAAATGAGAGGTGTGAGGTGAAAATGAAAAGGTGTGAGTGCAAAATGAGAGGAGTGAGGGAAAATAGTGGAGTGATCGGAATATGACAGATGTGAGGTCGAAATGACGTGTTAGGGGGGAATGAGGTGTGAGGGAGAAAATGAGAGATGTGAGGGGGAAATGAAAGATGTGATGGGGAAAATGAGAGGCGTGATGGGAAAATAAGAGAAGTGAGGTGCTATAACTAACCACAGATATTTACTATGCCCAGGCAACGCCGGGCTCTTCAGCTAGTAATATCTATAGGGCAGCTGAGGCCGGCCTCCGTATGGTCCGCTGCCAGGCATAGGCTGGTTCTCGGGTTGCAGAAAGATGCGGAACAGTTTGTGACCTCTGCAATCACTAACTGCCCTTTCCCCAAAAATAAAAAAAGAGACTGGCACTGAGAGACTGGTAGCAGCATGAATTAGAGCTATTGTCGTATAGTCCTGCAATGAACTAGTTTTTTCATAGTAAAAAACCCCTTTAATATTTGCAATATGTAAATTCTTCAGGTTCCAATTTGTTTTGGCCCATTTAGAAAAGGAGTACACGTCCTGTGGCCCTCTATGCCTTTCAATGCGGCCCACCCAACCATATGGACAGAAAAAAGTGCTTGTCCGATAGGATTACTATGTATAACCGGCCTCACAGAAGAGTAGAGGGAGCAGGGACTGGGAAGTACTAATGGAGCCCTGTGTACACTTCTCTGGATGCCTCATCCACAAGGAGAATGGGGTCAGTTAACCCGCTGGCACTCCAAAAAATGGCATGTGAAATAGGTGGTCTTCCGTGTCTGTAGCTCGCTCCACTCTGTGAGTTCTGAATCATTAGGTGGTAAGCAAAAAAGCCATCCATTGTAAAGAGTCATGCGCACACATTACCTGTTCCTCTTCAGGACCTATTCACAGTTTTTTAGAAGAAGATTTTACTGCAATATCCACATAAAAATGCTGCAGCTACTCTTGAATAAACTTCCTATTTTGCTGAGAAATGTTCAAAATATTGTGATAAGAACAGCACCGTCTGCACTGAGGCTATGTGCACACGCTGCGGATCTGCAGCGGATTGGCCGTCGCAGATTTGCAGCTGTTTTCCATGAGTTTACAGTACCATGTAAACCTATGGAAAAAAGAAAAAGAGCCAAAAAGAGCGTGCACACTTGCTACAAAATATATAGCAAATTGTAGAATAAATTTTATTACAAGCAAAGACACCATACAAATATAAAATCAATTAAAAAACTGTAGCAAAGTACACAACACCCCAATATAACAGCCTATGCAGGAAATGCGAAATCTGCAAAAAACACGCTAAATGTACTGTACTAATGAACACCTCGTTCACAAGAAATACAATATGAGGTATACCAACATGAATGTTTATAACAGAAATGCACAGACAAAGCCCCCTAAAGAACACACACACACTATAGGCGTCCCTATATGTGTCCTAAATGACAACAAATGTGAAGGGCATGTAGCGTGTATACATATACAGTATGCTGGTGGCCCTGAAAGGGTGAAAGGAATATTGCAAATGAGTAAAATCTCACAAAGTGGCTTTTTGTGTCAGTTTTACTTCCTCTTTAACCCCTTCACGACCTTGGAAGTATCCATACGTCCAGGTCGGTAGGCACTTACCGAACTTGGACTTATGGATACTTCTGGCGATTTTGCACGCACAGATGCTGTGCACGCTCGATCGCCACAGGATGTTTAGCGATTTTGACAGCTGACACCCACCTCCCTAAATGCTGCTATCAATGTCGATCTCAGCATTTTAAAGGAAGGAAAAGGGAGGGAGCCCCCTCTGCACTCCGATGCATATCAATGCTGGTGCATAGTAATGCATTAGGCTATGTGCACACGTTGCACATTTTGCTTCGGATGCGCAGCAGTTTTCTATGAGTTTACAGTACCATGTAAACCTATGGAAAACAGAAACTGCTGTGCTTATGCTGCGGAAAAAAAGGCGTGGAAACACAGCGGTTTATATTCCGCAGCATGTCAATTCTTTGTGCGGATTCCGCAGCGGTTTACACCTGCTCCATAATAGGAATCTGCAGGTGTAAAACCGCAGGTGGAATCCGCATAAAATCTGCAGGTAAAATGCAGTGCCTTTTACCTGCGGATTTCTCAAATCCGCTGCAGAAAAATCCGCAGACCTAAAAAATACCTGTGCACATAGCCTTAGAACTTCGATCAGATGCTGAAAGTGAAAGTCCCATAGAGGAACTAAGAGAAAGAGCAAAAAAAAAAAACACAAAAAAATGTACCCATAAATGAATTTCTTTATCGCTTCATTAGGGGACACAGGTAACCATAGGTGTAATGCAGCTGTCGCTAGGAGGCTGGCACTAGGCAAAAAAAAAGGAAAATGGGTCCTTCCCAGCTGTATACACCCACCGACAGGCACAAAGCAACTCAGTTTAAGCTTAGTGTCTGTAGGAGGCAGACCTGGTTCTAATCCCAGATGCGTCTTTTCCTTTTCAGGTACCCTGTTGTGTTTTTTTTTTCCCTTTGTCTTTCAGGTTCTTCAGCTTCAGGGTAACGATGTAATGTCTCACCCTGTTTTCCCACATTTATGCGACCGAGAGCAGTGTGGTGTCATCCGCATCGCCCACTCTCAGACCCGCAGGCAGGACTTTCTCTCCCCTGTCACCCTTTTAGGTGTTTCAGGGTGAATCCTGGTGGCCAGTCCTTGCCTTTTCCCCTCCTCACCCCTCTCCTCGTAGAGGGCTGAGAGTAAGACAGTGGTCACCTGCGGTGGCCTACCCCTTATAAGGGGTTGACGCCGTCTTCTGCACCGTCCGAAGACAGGTGCGGGAAAGAGGATCTCCGATACCAGCGACCCTCTCTTAACCGAGGGCTCCCGATGGATCCTCCTCCGTGAAGAGGTTTCATGGACCCAGGAACAGCATGTCCCTCCTGTGGTTAAGGTATTCCTTTCCCATGTAACGCAGCGGCGCAGGCGGCTCCTTTCTAATTTCTGTCCCTTTTTGGGACAGGGTACCTCTACTGGTACCTCCATGGCAGCTACTCAGCAGTATCTCTGAAATACGTGATTCAGACGGATCTCCTGGTGGAAGATTCCTTATAGTAAGGAAAATGGAGGCTCTTTGGGTCAAAAATGGGTCAAAAGTAAAATTTTTGTGAAAAAAGTTAAATGTTCATTTTTTTCCCTCCACATTTCATTAACTCATGTGAAGCACCTAAAATTAAAAGTTTGAAAATTGCAAAATTTTCAACATTTTTGCCAAATTTCAGTTTTTTCACAAATAAGCGCAAGTCATATCGAACAAGTTTTACCACTGTAATGAAGTAAAATATTACTCAGTCAGTGGATCTATTGAAGCGTTCCAGAGTTATTACCTCATAAAATGACACTTTTCAGAATTGTAAAATTTGGCATGGTCATGAAAGTAAAAACAGGCTTGGGGGGGGGGTAAAGGGGTTAAAAATAAAATTGAGAACGGAGACCAACCTTATAACGATCAGTGAAATCCTTCTGCTTCAGAAGGAAGGTGAGCTGGTGGACCACACAACCTGGTTGCATAATGACTGCAGAGGTAACTTACGGTTATACTGATGTTGCCCTATTGACATGGCATGTGATTTCTTTGCAGGGTAAAACTTGCAGTGCAGCTTTATGGCTGAGCATTGTATATACTGTATTCTACAACTTGGGCACATTATTATTGTTATTATTATTATACATTTTTATAGCACCATTTATTCCGTGGCGCTTTACATGTGAACGGGGCAAATATAGACAAGTACAATAAAAATGAGTAAAACAAGGCACACACAGGTACAGGAGGAGAGAGAGGCACATAAGATCATTGGAGTTTATTACAACTCATATGTTTCTGCTCATAGCAATCGTTAGTGAATATTTTATCAAAGTAAAAAAGGGGGAGAAGCCAGCGCTGCTTGTGGTCAGAATGCAAAACATAAAGTGCACATGCACATATTGATTTCTGAGTTTTAAAAATGAGATATTTAGCAAACAATTGATCAATTCTTTGAGCTACCCTGCCACTTCACGGCATTCTCATAATGGGGCAGTCCTACTCTACGTTTTTTATATTCGCTGTGCCATCACGGCCTCTAAAAAGTAAGACCACATTAAATGCAAGCTGTACCTGAAGCATTTCTGAATCACTCCCATGGCACCAGAGAGTGAATATTTTATAGTTGACCAATGCATAATGTTCCTGCATATGACTATGGTCAGAGCAACCATTCTTTGCGTCAATGTAGGAGACAGCTGTATATAGTATTTTACTGAGATTTTTTCTATTTTCTCCTCGGTGGACATGATGTGTTATTTAAACAGGAAATATACATAGATGTCTGGCCCTATCTTCTCTTTTTCTTCTTTTGCAGCCAGTCCCCTTTCTTAATAGGTGACATTACTTTGTATGTACAGTACAGACCAAAAGTTTGGACGCACCTGCTCTTTTAAAGATTTTATTGTATTTTCATGACTATGAAAATTGTACATTCACACGGAAGGCATCAAAACTATGAATTATCACATGTGGAATTATATACTTAACAAAAAAGTGTGAAACAACTGAAATGATGTCTTATATTCTAGGTTCTTCAAAGTAGCCATCTTTTGTTTTGATGACTGCTTTGCACACTCTTGGCATTCTCTTGATGAGCTTCAAGAGGTAGTCACCGGGAATGGTGTTCCAACAATATTTAAGGAGTTCCCAGAGATGCTTAGCACTTGTTGGCCCTTTTGCCTTCACTCTGCGGTCCAGCTCACCCCAAACCATCTCGATTGGGTTCAGGTCTGGTGACTGTGGAGGCCAGGTCATCTGGCGTAGCACCCCATCACTCTCCCTCTTGGTCAAATAGCCCTTACACAGCCTGGAGGTGTGTTTGGGGTCATTGTCCTGTTGAAAAATAAATGATGGTCCAACTAAACGCAAACCGGATGGAATAGCATGCCGCTGCAAGATGCTGTGGTAGCCATGCTGGTTCAGAATGCCTTCAATTTTGAATAAATCCCCAACAGTGTCACCAGAAAAGCACCCCGACACCATCACACCTCCTCCATGCTTCACGGTGGGAACCAGGCATGTCGAGTCCACCCGTTCACCTTTTCGGCGTCGCACAAAGACACTGTGTTTGGAACTAAAGATCTCTAATTTGGACTCATCAGACCAAAGCACAGATTTCCACTGGTCTAATGTCCATTCCTTGTGTTCTTTAGCCCAAACAAGTCTCTTCTGCTTGTTGCCTGTCCTTAGCAGTGGTTTCCTAGCAGCTATTTTACCATGAAGGCCTGCTGCACAAAGTCTCCTCTTAACAGTTGTTGGAGAGATGTGTCTGCTGCTAGAACTCTGTGTGGCATTGACCTGGTCTCTAATCTGAGCAGCTGTTAACCTGCGATTTCTGAGGCTGATGACTCAGATAAACTTATCCTCAGAAGCAGAGGTGACTCTTGGTCTTCCTTTCCTAGGGCGGTCCTCATGTGAGCCAGTTTTTTTGTAGCGCTTGATGGTTTTTGCCACTGCACTTGGGGACACTTTCAAAGTTTTCCCAATTTTTCGGACTTACTGACCTTCATTTCTTTAAGTAATGATGGCCACTCATTTTTCTTTACTTAGTTGCTTTTTTCTTGCCATAATACAAATTCTAATAGTCTATACAGTAGGACTATCAGCTGTGTATCCACCAAACTTCTGCTCAACACAACTGATGGTCCCAACCCCATTTATAAGGCAAGAAATCCAACTTATTAAACCTGACAGGGCACACCTGTGAAGTGAAAACCATTTCCGGTGACTACCTCTTGAAGCTCATCACGAGAGTGACAAGGGTGTACAAAGCAGTCATCAATGCAAAAGGTGGCTACTTTGAAGAACCTAGAATATAACACATCATTTCAGTTGTATCACACTTTTTTGTTAAGTATATAATTCCACATGTGTTAATTCATAGTTTTGATGCCTTCAGTGTGAGTGTACAATTTTCATAGTTATGAAAATACAGAAAAATATCTTTAAATGAGAAGGTGTGTCCAAACTTTTGGTCTGTACTGTATGTCTTATATTTTTGTAGAATATATTTATGATGTTGTCATTTTGTGCATGTAGTTAATCGTGATTATAAATAAATCTGCACTTTAGATTATATTGTTCCTTCATTGTCCTCTATTGGTTTACAATCCTTCTGCTTCAGTTTACATCAATAAAAACAGCCAAAAGGTGCAAATTAGTTAAACAAAAGAAGTGTGACAATTCAAGAAGTTTTACTCTAATATTCTTTCAAACTCCTTGACAAATCCTGGCTAGTATCCACAGCTCTCTGTCACTCCAAGGCTTCTACTTTATAAAGTATACTTTATGAAAACAAATCAGTTTGGCTTCTGTTATAGAGGAAATACCAGAAAAAAGGCAGAGATGCTTACCTGCCCAGGCCTCTAAACAAATGCACTATCAGGGTGCAGTGAACCCGATTAAAGATGGCAGCAACAGAAATGCAGCAATACTGATGAAACAGCCACTCTCAACCTACCAATACATGGAGGGGGTGGCTGTTTGGTATATTAGAGTAAAAAAGATATTAATCTGTATGCAGCGTTATTCCCATACAGGTGATGCAGAGCATCTGGCTTACAGCCTATTAGTGACGCCCATACCCTTAGATCAGGCAGGCTGCCCAGTGCTAAATAAAAGCATCCTGTGTGAACAGAGGCCACAGTTTACAGATCCATCTGGGCCCAACTGCACCCTGAAAGATAAATAAAGTGCAAAAAACACATAAATATATGTAAGGAATTAGTTGATATGGCCAAAATATGGGTATGTGGTTTTTGCACTTTTTTTTTATGATCTCATGGAGATAATAGTGAAATAGAAAAAGCATTTACCAAGTATGTACATCACAGAAATCTCAGCATTTTCTACCTGGTGCAAAACATATTTTGTCAAGGAAAGAAAAGTTGCACGAGAAATTTAAACACACAATACATGGTACTTTTTAATAACCCTTGAGATAAATTACAAATTGTAACACTAGCGCGACAAATGTACCCAGGAAAAACTCAATTTTTCTTAGAAGCTTTAGAGCAGTGTTCCCCAAGTCCGGTCGTTAAGAGCCACCAACAGGTCATGTTTTCAGGATTTCCTTAGTGTTGCACAGGTGATAATTGCATCACCTGGACAGGCAAGCATTCAATGACCTGTGCAATACTAAGGAAATCTTTAATTAGAATCAAAAATGCTTTAAGTAGAATCTCCAACTAATAATCATGTAGTACTTAAATGAAAACAATTTATTAATAAATATAGTTAAAAAACCACCAACCTGTGGTTACAACGAAGAAAAAACACAAAAACACACCATGAAAAAACTAGTGTGGGGAACTATGAATACCCTATACTTCGTCTATGCTAAGAACTGCCTAGCTGCGGGGGTTGGCGACCTATGGGATACGTATTGGTGCCCCCACTCCACGTAGGCTGTCCCTGGAGTCCCTGGGATACCCTAATCTACCCGTTGGGCCCCTCTACCCACACAGTAATATGCTGAAGGTCCACTGAGGGCTAAACATAGACCAATCCTATATCTAGGGAGTCCTTTACCCCACACAGTGAATTAAAAACAGACAGAGAACATGAAAAAAAAGGGGGGCTGTCGACGGCAATTGCGAAATGGCTTAAGTTGGTTTCTCCATATTGGGTTGATATTATAGCGGCTTACTAATAAATAATTCCCAAACCAGTAACGATATTTTTATAACTTTCAGTAACCGTGGGAGAACAGCCACAGCCAGAGTCTTACTATCACATCCCCTCAGGAATGTCATGCATTGATAAAGACAAGATTGATACTTATCGCGGTATAAGATGCCGTCCGCCCTATGCCTGTGTAGCCTCAACACGTTTCGCCTCTCTGGCTCATCAGGAGGCTCGATTCAATGCCATGTGTCTCGATATTTTATGATACCCAAATGACTGATGCTTTTACCTCAGTTTTATAACGGACCGGCCGGCATAAACGCCGCACATGCTTCCTGTTGTCGGACCTGAAATTGCATCACAGGTCGCTCCCCCTGTGACATCAATAATATCTCAGTGCGCATGCCCTAGGTGGAACGCTGTATTCCTCTCTGCATCTCACCATGAGCTTAGTGCGCATGCTCCCTATAGCCGCACATATTTCCTGTTGTCGGACCGGAAAACGCTTCACAGGACGCTCCCCCTGTGACAACAGGAATATCTCAGTGCGCAAGCCCTAGGTGGAGCGCTCTATTTCCCTCTGCGTCTCACCATGAGCTTAGTGTGCATGCTCCCTACAGCCCGCAGTGTGATTTAAACACAGCGGTAAGGGAGGAAACTGCGCACTCGCTGATTTAATCACACGAGCTTCGGTGGCCCCGCAACCATCTCATATCTGCGCACGCGCTGGGTGATTGGTTTTCCTCCACCTCAAGCACCGAATCCACCTGTACCAGAGGAGATGGTTACTGTTCACCAATAGTAAAACAATCGATTGTGGGAATGCCGGGTTCAGTACCCTATTGACAACCGCATACCACTGTGTTTAAATCACACCGCGTGCTGTAGGGAGCATGCACACTAAGCTCATGGTGAGACGCAGAGGGAAATAGAGCGCTCCACCTAGGGCATGCGCACTGAGATATTCCTGTTGTCACAGGGGGAGCGTCCTGTGACACATTTTCCGGTCCGACAACAGGTGTGTTTTTGTGTTTTTTCTTCGGTGTAACCACAGGTTGGTGGTTTTTTAACTATATTTATTAATAAATTGTTTTCATTTAAGTACTACATGATTATCAATACTAAGGAAATCCTCAAAACATGACCTGTTGGTGGCTCTTGAGGACTTGACTTGGGGATCACTGCTTTAGAGGATGCCACGCGTGAACCTTATGGATATTTGATGCTTGACTTAAGAGCCGATACCACTGAGGAACTTCACTTGAGGACGGGTCTGTTTTCTCCAGCTTTTCCAACTGTGTATGTTCAAAAGAAAAATCCCTCTAAAAAGTGAATTTACACAAAATCATACATTCTACACTGTGGCCATAGTGTTATAAAGATGTCTGAGAGAATACTTCGTAACTTGAACCTCTTAAAATCACTGGTGAAGGCATCTCCTGTCAGAAAATTTTTTGCAGTGCCAGTCATGATTTAATTACAGCGATAGGGGAAATCGCTTTAAATATCTTAAAAGGGCAAATTCCTCTGAAAGAGTGAAAAAAAAACCCTAAAAAAGTGGAGTAAAGAACCATAGTATAATCTATAAGAACCAGGAGTAATAAATCCCACAGCATAAAGAAAAAGAAGTATCTACTAAAGCAGACCGAAGGATTTATAGGTCCTCTTTTAGGTTTTGTGATTCCGATATTAGCAAATCTATTCAGCGGTAATTTATGGAACACACCGATAAAATGTATCTTGTTCCCAAGCAGGAACTAATTAAACTAAGGCCCCCTATTGCAATCAACATACGTCAGAGTGTTATCCAACGTCTTGATGGAGAAATTTCTGAGATTTTACAACATCGTGATATACCAGACGATGTGAATATTGAAAAATATAGTGATGTACTACAGAGATACTTGACTCATGTTAAACATGATGCTCAGGAACTATCAACTTTAAAGATCATTAGTAGGGTTGAGCGAAACGGATCGGTCATTTTCATAAGTCGCTGACTTTTGGCAAAGTCGGGTTTCATGAAACCCGATCCCAGCGTGGGATCGGCCATGCGGTACACGATCTTCGCGCCAAAGTCGCGTTTCCTATGACGCTTAAAGCGCCATTTCTCAGCCAATGAAGGTGCACGCAGAGTGTGGGCAGCGTGATGACATAGGTCCTGGTCCCCACCATCTTAGAGAAGGGCATGGCAGTGATTGGCTTGCTTTCTGCGGCGTCACAGGGGCTATAAAAGGGCATTCCCGCCGACCGCCATCTTACTGCTGCTGATCTGAGCATAGGGAGAGGATGCTGCCGCTTCGATAGAAGCAGGGATAGCGTTAGGCAGGGGAAATTAACCCGAAAACCGCTTGTGCTGTAGCGATTTCCACTGTCCAACACCACCTTTTCTTTGCAGGGACAGTGGAGGCTAGGTTTCTGTGCAACAGCTCTGTAGGTTATAAGGCTCCCTGATAGCTGCATTGCTGTGTGTACGCCGCTGTGCAAACCAACTGCTTTTTTCAAAGCACAAATCCTGTTGCTCCTTCCTTTCTGCACAGCTATCTTGTTTGTTTGTCCACACTTTTGACTTTTGTGTGCAGCAGTCCTTTTTATTGCTGCCTGCCATACTTTTCTGAGATTACTGTAGGGAGATAGTAATTGTAGTACAGTCTCTTTTTTTTATTTTTTTATTTTTTTTTGTTATATCTCTTCAAGCCACTTTCTGCCACAGAATATATACTCTAATACAGTGGCCCAGATTTATTCACTAGTCTCCCTGAAAAAAAAAAAGAAGGGGCAGATTAAGATTGGCAAATCTGCATCAGTGCCAGTCCTGTGTGTGACATCTGTCTTTGTTTTTCTGCCACAGAAAACCTACAGTATAACAGTGGGCCTGATTTCTTCACAATTCTCCCAGAAAAAAAAACAAGTGGGAGATTAAGATTGGCAAATCTGCATCAGTGCCAGTCCTGTGTGTGGCATCTGTCTTTGTTTTTCTGCCACAGAAAACCTACTGTATAACAGTGGGCCTGATTTCTTCACAATTCTCCCAGAAAAAAAATGGAAGATTAAGATCGGCAAATCTGCATCAGTGCCAGTCCTGTGTGTGGCATCTTTGTTTTTCTGCCACAGAAAACCTACTGTATAACAGTGGGCCTGATTTCTTCACAATTCTCCCAGAAAAAAAAAACAAGTGGGAGATTTAGATTGGCAAATCTGCATCAGTGCCAGTCCTGTGTGTGGCATCTGTCTTTGTTTTTCTGCCACAGAAAACTGTTGTGAATTCTGCTATTGGGCTCCCTCCGGTGGTTGTAAGTGGTAGCGCTGCTGTCTCTGGATTGCAGCATTCATCAGGTGTGTCCACTTTTTGCAAATCTGACTGGGCTATTTAGTCTTGCTTGACCCTTTAGTCAGTGCCAGTTGTCCATTGTTCCTGGAGGATTCACATCCCTGCCTGTCTCTTCTGCTTTGCTGTTCATTTCAACAAAGATAAGTTCTGGCCTTGATTTTTGCAGTCCACATGCTGTGGGCCTTATTGTTCAGTTCTTTTCCATGTTTTTGTCTTGTCCAGCTTGGTCTGTATAAGGATTTGTTTAGCCAAGCTGGTATCTCTGGAGATGCAGATATACCCTCCATATCTTTAGTTAGATGTGGAGATTTTGTATTTTCTGTGGTGGATATTTTCTAGTGTTTTAATACTGACCGCATAGTACTCTGTCCTATCCTTTCTATTTAGCTAGAAGTGGCCTCCTTTGCTAAATTCTGATTTCAGTCTGTGTATGTTTTTTCCCTCTCCTCTCACAGTCAATATTTGTGGGGGGCTGTCTATCCTTTGGGGATTTTCTCTGAGGCAAGATAGTTTTCCCTTTTCTATCTCTAGGGGTAATTAGTCCTCCAGCTGTGTCGAGATGTCTAGGGAGTGATAGGTACGTTCCATGGCTACTTCTAGTTGCGGTGTAAGTTCAGGGTCTGCGGTCAGTGTCTGCAGTCAGTACAGGTACCACCTTCTCCAGAGCACGTCTCATGCTGCTCCTAGGCCACCAGATCATAACAGAAAACCTACTGTATAACAGTGGGCCTGATTTCTTCACAATTCTCCCAGAAAAAAAAAATGGGAGATTAAGATTGGCAAATCTGCATCAGTGCCAGTCCTGTGTGTGGCATCTTTGTTTTTCTGCCACAGAAAACCTACTGTATAACAGTGGGCCTGATTTCTTCACAATTCTCCCAGAAAAAAAAAATCAAGTGGGAGATTTAGATTGGCAAATCTGCATCAGTGCCAGTCCTGTGTGTGGCATCTGTCTTTGTTTTTCTGCCACAGAAAACCTACTGTATAACTGTGGGCCTGATTTCTTCACAATTCTGAAGAAAAAAAAAAAAAAAACAGGAGGCGCTGCTTTATCACTTGAGGTTGATTGCTGCAAATATAGGGACGAACCCACTCCTATTCGTCCAAAAAGTAATATACAAAAGGAAAAGTTAAAATATTTGCGCTAAACTCCTCAATTTAAGATCATAAATAAATTTAAAAAAAAATGTGAATAAAAAACAAAATATGTTTCACGTTAATAAATATTCATTTGGATATTAACGTGAAACATATTTTGTTTTTTATTCACATTTTTTTTTTTTAATTTATTTATGATCTTAAATTGAGGAGTTTAGCACAAATATTTTAACTTTTCCTTTTGTATATTTCTTCACAATTCTCCCAGAAAAAAAAAGTGGGAGATTAAGATTGGGAAATCTGCATCAGTGCCAGTCCTGTGTGTGGCATCTGTCTTTGTTTTTCTGCCACAGAAAACCTACTGTATAACTGTGGGCCTGATTTCTTCACAATTCTCCCAGAAAAAAAAAAAGTGGGAGATTAAGAATGGGAAATCTGCATCAGTGCCAGTCCTGTGTGTGGCATCTGTCTTTGTTTTTCTGCCACAGAAAACCTACTGTATAACAGTGGGCCTGATTTCTTCACAATTCTCCCAGAAAAAAAAACAAGTGGGAGATTTAGATTGGGAAATCTGCATCAGTGCCAGTCCTGTGTGTGGCATCTGTCTTTGTTTTTCTGCCACAGAAAACCTACTGTATAACAGTGGGCCTGATTTATTCACAATTCTCCCAGAAAAAAAAAAATAAACAAGTGGGAGATTAAGATTGGCAAATCTGCATCAGTGCCAGTCCTGTGTGTGGCATCTGTCTTTCTTTTACTACCACAGAAAACCTACAGTATAACAGTGGGCCTGATTAAATCCCTTGTCTCCCATATAAAAAAGAGGGACATTTCTATTGCCAGTGTGTGCATCTGCGTCAGTCCTGTCATTGTCATATCTGCCAGCCTCTTTCTGCCAATCAAACTGTGTAGTGTAATACAGTCGGCCTGATTTTTCCCTGCATTCTCCCACACATAAAGAGGGACATTTCTATTGCCAGAGTGTTTATCTGCGTCAGTCCTGTTAGTGCCATATCTGCCAGCCTCTTTCTGCCAATCAAACGATGTAGTGTAATACAGTGGGCCTGATTTTTCCCTGCATTCTCCCACACATAAAGAGGGACATTTCTATTGCCAGTGTTTTTATCTGCGTCAGTCCTGTTAGTGCCATATCTGCCAGCCTCTTTCTGCCAATCAAACTGTGTAGTGTAATACAGTGGGCCTGATTTTTCCCTGCATTCTCCCACACATAAAGAGGGACATTTCTATTGCCAGTGTGTTTATCTGTGTCAGTCCTGTTAGTGCCATATCTGCCAGCCTCTTTCTGCCAATCAAACTGTGTAGTGTAATACAGTGGGCCTGATTTTTCCCTGCATTCTCCCACACATAAAGAGGGACATTTCTATTGCCAGTGTTTTTATCTGCGTCAGTCCTGTTAGTGCCATATCTGCCAGCCTCTTTCTGCCAATCAAACTGTGTAGTGTAATACAGTGGGCCTGATTTTTCCCTGCATTCTCCCACACATAAAGAGGGACATTTCTATTGCCAGTGTGTTTATCTGTGTCAGTCCTGTTACTGCCATATCTGCCAGCCTCTTTCTGCCAATCAAACAGTGTAGTGTAATACAGTGGGCCTGATTTTTCCTTGCATTCTCCCACACAAAAAGAGGGACATTTCTATTGCCAGTGTGTGCATCTGCGTCAGTCCTGTCAGTGTCATATCTGCCAGCCTCTTTCTGCCAATCAAACAGTGTAGTGTAATACAGTGGGCCTGATTTTTCCCTGCATTCTCCCACACAAAAAGAGGGACATTTCTATTGCCAGTGTGTGCATCTGCGTCAGTCCTGTTATTACCATATCTGCCAGCCTCTTTCTGCCAATCAAACTGTATAGTGTAATACAGTGGGCCTGATTTTTCCCTGAATTCTCCCACACATAAAGAGGGACATTTCTATTGCCAGTGTTTTTATCTGCGTCAGTCCTGTTAGTGCCATATCTGCCAGCCTCTTTCTGCCAATCAAACAGTGTAGTGTAATACAGTGGGCCTGATTTTTCCTTGCATTCTCCCACACAAAAAGAGGGACATTTCTATTGCCAGTGTGTGCATCTGCGTCAGTCCTGTCAGTGTCATATCTGCCAGCCTCTTTCTGCCAATCAAACAGTGTAGTGTAATACAGTGGGCCTGATTTTTACTTGCATTCTCCCACACAAAAAGAGGGACATTTCTATTGCCAGTGTGTGCATCTGCGTCAGTCCTGTCAGTGTCATATCTGCCAGCCTCTTTCTGCCAATCAAACAGTGTAGTGTAATACAGTGGGCCTGATTTTTCCCTGCATTCTCCCACACAAAAAGAGGGACATTTCTATTGCCAGTGTGTGCATCTGCGTCAGTTCTGTTATTACCATATCTGCCAGCCTCTTTCTGCCAATCAAACTGTGTAGTGTAATACAGTGGGCCTGATTTTTCCCTGCATTCTCCCACACATAAAGAGGGATATTTGTATTGCCAGTGTTTTTATCTGCGTCAGTCCTGTTAGTGCGATATCTGCCAGCCTCTTTCTGCCAATCAAACAGTGTAGTGTAATACAGTGGGCCTGATTTTTCCCTGCATTCTCCCACACAAAAAGAGGGACATTTCTATTGCCAGTGTGTGCATCTGCGTCAGTCCTGTCAGTGTCATATCTGCCAGCCTCTTTCTGCCAATCAAACAGTGTAGTGTAGTACAGTGGGCCTGATTTTTCCCTGCATTCTCCCACACAAAAAGAGGGACATTTCTATTGCCAGTGTGTGCATCTGCGTCAGTCCTGTCAGTGTCATATCTGCCAGCCTCTTTCTGCCAATCAAACAGTGTAGTGTAATACAGTGGGCCTGATTTTTCCCTGCATTCTCCCACACAAAAAGAGGGACATTTCTATTGCCAGTGTTTTTATCTGCGTCAGTCCTGTTAGTGCCATATCTGCCAGCCTCTTTCTGCCAATCAAACTGTGTAGTGTAATACAGTGGGCCTGATTTTTCCCTGCATTCTCCCACACAAAAAGAGGGACATTTCTATTGCCAGTGTGTGCATCTGCGTCAGTCCTGTCAGTGTCATATCTGTCAGCCTCTTTCTGCCAATCAAACAGTGTAGTGTAATACAGTGGGCCTGATTTTTCCCTGCATTCTCCCACACAAAAAGAGGGACATTTCTATTGCCAGTGAGTGCATCTGCGTCAGTCCTGTTAGTACCATATCTGCCAGCCTCTTTCTGCCAAGCAAACAGTGTAGTGTAATACAGTGGGCCTGATTTTTCCCTGCATTCTCCCACACAAAAAGAGGGACATTTCTATTGCCAGTGTGTGCATCTGCGTCAGTCCTGTTAGTGCCATATCTGCCAGCCTCTTTCTGCCAATCAAACAGTGTAGTGTAATACAGTGGGCCTGATTTTTCCCTGCATTCTCCCACCCATAAAGAGGGACATTTCTATTGCCAGTGTTTTTATCTGTGTCAGACCTGTTAGTGCCATATCTGCCAGCCTCTTTCTGCCAATCAAACAGTGTAGTGTAATACAGTGGGCCTGATTTTTCCCTGCATTCTCCCACACAAAAAGAGGGACATTTCTTTTGCCAGTGTGTGCATCTGCGTCAGTCCTGTCAGTGTCATATCTGCCAGCCTCTTTCTGCCAATCAAACAGTGTAGTGTAATACAGTGGGCCTGATTTTTCCCTGCATTCTCACACACAAAAAGAGGGACATTTCTATTGCCAGTGTGTGCATCTGCATCAGTCCTGTCAGTGTCATATCTGCCAGCCTCTTTCTGCCAATCAAAGAGGGTAGTGTAATACAGTGGGCCTGATTTTTCCCTGCATTCTCCCACACAAAAAGAGGGACATTTCTATTGCCAGTGTGTGCATCTGCGTCAGTCCTGTTAGTGCCTCATCTGCCAGCCTCTTTCTGCCAATCAAACTGTGTAGTGTAATACAGTGGGCCTGATTTTTCCCTGCATTCTCCCACACATAAAGAGGGACATTTCTATTGCCAGTGTGTTTATCTGCGTCAGTTCTGTTACTGCCATATCTGCCAGCCTCTTTCTGCCAATCAAACTGTGTAGTGTAATACAGTGGGCCTGATTTTTCCCTGCATTCTCCCACACATAAAGAGGGACATTTCTATTGCCAGTGTTTTTATCTGCGTCAGTCCTGTTAGTTCCATATCTTCCAGCCTCTTTCTGCCAATCAAACAGTGTAGTGTAATACAGTGGGCCTGATTTTTCCCTGCATTCTCCCACACAAAAAGAGGGACATTTCTATTGCCAGTGTGTGCATCTGCGTCAGTCCTGTCAGTGTCATATCTGCCAGCCTCTTTCTGCCAATCAAACAGTGTAGTGTAATGCAGTGGGCCTGATTTTTCCCTGCATTCTCACACACAAAAAGAGGGACATTTCTATTGCCAGTGTGTGCATCTGCGTCAGTCCTGTCAGTGTCATATCTGCCAGCCTCTTTCTGCCAATCAAACAGGGTAGTGTAATACAGTGGGCCTGATTTTTCCCTGCATTCTCCCACACAAAAAGAGGGACATTTCTATTGCCAGTGTGTGCATCTGCGTCAGTCCTGTTAGTGCCATATCTGCCAGCCTCTTTCTGCCAATCAAACTGTGTAGTGTAATACAGTCGGCCTGATTTTTCCCTGCATTCTCCCACACATAAAGAGGGACATTTCTATTGCCAGAGTGTTTATCTGCGTCAGTCCTGTTAGTGCCATATCTGCCAGCCTCTTTCTGCCAATCAAACGATGTAGTGTAATACAGTGGTCCTGATTTTTCCCTGCATTCTCCCACACATAAAGAGGGACATTTCTATTGCCAGTGTTTTTATCTGCGTCAGTCCTTTTAGTGCCATATCTGCCAGCCTCTTTCTGCCAATCAAACTGTGTAGTGTAATACAGTGGGCCTGATTTTTCCCTGCATTCTCCCACACATAAAGAGGGACATTTCTATTGCCAGTGTGTTTATCTGTGTCAGTCCTGTTACTGCCATATCTGCCAGCCTCTTTCTGCCAATCAAACAGTGTAGTGTAATACAGTGGGCCTGATTTTTCCCTGCATTCTCCCACACATAAAGAGGGACATTTCTATTGCCAGTGTTTTTATCTGCGTCAGTCCTGTTAGTTCCATATCTGCCAGCCTCTTTCTGCCAATCAAACAGTGTAGTGTAATACAGTGGGCCTGATTTTTCCCTGCATTCTCCCACACAAAAAGAGGGACATTTCTATTGCCAGTGTGTGCATCTGCGTCAGTCCTGTCAGTGTCATATCTGCCAGCCTCTTTCTGCCAATCAAACAGTGTAGTGTAATACAGTGGGCCTGATTTTTCCTTGCATTCTCCCACACAAAAAGAGGGACATTTCTATTGCCAGTGTGTGCATCTGCGTCAGTCCTGTCAGTGTCATATCTGCCAGCCTCTTTCTGCCAATCAAACAGTGTAGTGTAATACAGTGGGCCTGATTTTTCCCTGCATTCTCCCACACAAAAAGAGGGACATTTCTATTGCCAGTGTGTGCATCTGCGTCAGTCCTGTTATTACCATATCTGCCAGCCTCTTTCTGCCAATCAAACAGGGTAGTGTAATACAGTGGGCCTGATTTTTCCCTGCATTCTCCCACACATAAAGAGGGACATTTCTATTGCCAGTGTTTTTATCTGCGTCAGTCCTGTTAGTGCCATATCTGCCAGCCTCTTTCTGCCAATCAAACAGTGTAGTGTAATACAGTGGGCCTGATTTTTCCCTGCATTCTCCCACACAAAAAGAGGGACATTTCTATTGCCAGTGTGTGCATCTGCGTCAGTCCTGTTATTACCATATCTGCCAGCCTCTTTCTGCCAATCAAACTGTGTAGTATAATACAGTGGGCCTGATTTTTCCCTGCATTCTCCCACACATAAAGAGGGACATTTCTATTGCCAGTGTTTTTATCTGCGTCAGTCCTGTTAGTGCCATATCTGCCAGCCTCTTTCTGCCAATCAAACAGTGTAGTGTAATACAGTGGGCCTGATTTTTCCCTGCATTCTCCCACACAAAAAGAGGGACATTTCTATTGCCAGTGTGTGCATCTGCGTCAGTCCTGTTATTACCATATCTGCCAGCCTCTTTCTGCCAATCAAACTGTGTAGTATAATACAGTGGGCCTGATTTTTCCCTGCATTCTCCCACACATAAAGAGGGACATTTCTATTGCCAGTTTTTTTATCTGCGTCAGTCCTGTTAGTGCCATATCTGCCAGCCTCTTTCTGCCAATCAAACAGTGTAGTGTAATACAGTGGGCCTGATTTTTCCTTGCATTCTCCCACACAAAAATAGGGACATTTCTATTGCCAGTGTGTGCATCTGCGTCAGTCCTGTCAGTGTCATATCTGCCAGCCTCTTTCTGCCAATCAAACAGTGTAGTGTAATACAGTGGGCCTGATTTTTACTTGCATTCTCCCACACAAAAAGAGGGACATTTCTATTGCCAGTGTGTGCATCTGCGTCAGTCCTGTCAGTGTCATATCTGGCAGCCTCTTTCTGCCAATCAAACAGTGTAGTGTAATACAGTGGGCCTGATTTTTCCCTGCATTCTCCCACACAAAAAGAGGGACATTTCTATTGCCAGTGTGTGCATCTGCGTCAGTCCTGTTATTACCATATCTGCCAGCCTCTTTCTGCCTATCAAACTGTGTAGTGTAATACAGTGGGCCTGATTTTTCCCTGCATTCTCCCACACATAAAGAGGGATATTTCTATTGCCAGTGTTTTTATCTGCGTCAGTCCTGTTAGTGCGATATCTGCCAGCCTCTTTCTGCCAATCAAACAGTGTAGTGTAATACAGTGGGCCTGATTTTTCCTTGCATTCTCCCACACAAAAAGAGGGACATTTCTATTGCCAGTGTGTGCATCTGCGTCAGTCCTGTTAGTACCATATCTGCCAGCCTCTTTCTGCCAATCAAACAGTGTAGTGTAATACAGTGGGCCTGATTTTTCCCTGCATTCTCCCACACAAAAAGAGGGACATTTCTATTGCCAGTGTGTGCATCTGCATCAGTCCTGTTAGTGCCATATCTGCCAGCCTCTTTCTGCCAATCAAACTGTGTAGTGTAATACAGTCGGCCTGATTTTTCCCTGCATTCTCCCACACATAAAGAGGGACATTTCTATTGCCAGAGTGTTTATCTGCGTCAGTCCTGTTAGTGCCATATCTGCCAGCCTCTTTCTGCCAATCAAACGATGTAGTGTAATACAGTGGGCCTGATTTTTCCCTGCATTCTCCCACACATAAAGAGGGACATTTCTATTGCCAGTGTTTTTATCTGCGTCAGTCCTTTTAGTGCCATATCTGCCAGCCTCTTTCTGCCAATCAAACTGTGTAGTGCAATACAGTGGGCCTGATTTTTCCCTGCATTCTCCCACACATAAAGAGGGACATTTCTATTGCCAGTGTGTTTATCTGTGTCAGTCCTGTTACTGCCATATCTGCCAGCCTCTTTCTGCCAATCAAACAGTGTAGTGTAATACAGTGGGCCTGATTTTTCCCTGCATTCTCCCACACATAAAGAGGGACATTTCTATTGCCAGTGTTTTTATCTGCGTCAGTCCTGTTAGTTCCATATCTGCCAGCCTCTTTCTGCCAATCAAACAGTGTAGTGTAATACAGTGGGCCTGATTTTTCCCTGCATTCTCCCACACAAAAAGAGGGACATTTCTATTGCCAGTGTGTGCATCTGCGTCAGTCCTGTCAGTGTCATATCTGCCAGCCTCTTTCTGCCAATCAAACAGTGTAGTGTAATACAGTGGGCCTGATTTTTCCTTGCATTCTCCCACACAAAAAGAGGGACATTTCTATTGCCAGTGTGTGCATCTGCGTCAGTCCTGTCAGTGTCATATCTGCCAGCCTCTTTCTGCCAATCAAACAGTGTAGTGTAATACAGTGGGCCTGATTTTTCCCTGCATTCTCCCACACAAAAAGAGGGACATTTCTATTGCCAGTGTGTGCATCTGCGTCAGTCCTGTTATTACCATATCTGCCAGCCTCTTTCTGCCAATCAAACAGGGTAGTGTAGTACAGTGGGCCTGATTTTTCCCTGCATTCTCCCACACATAAAGAGGGACATTTCTATTGCCAGTGTTTTTATCTGCGTCAGTCCTGTTAGTGCCATATCTGCCAGCCTCTTTCTGCCAATCAAACAGTGTAGTGTAATACAGTGGGCCTGATTTTTCCCTGCATTCTCCCACACAAAAAGAGGGACATTTCTATTGCCAGTGTGTGCATCTGCGTCAGTCCTGTTATTACCATATCTGCCAGCCTCTTTCTGCCTATCAAACTGTGTAGTGTAATACAGTGGGCCTGATTTTTCCCTGCATTCTCCCACACATAAAGAGGGATATTTCTATTGCCAGTGTTTTTATCTGCGTCAGTCCTGTTAGTGCGATATCTGCCAGCCTCTTTCTGCCAATCAAACAGTGTAGTGTAAAACAGTGGGCCTGATTTTTCCTTGCATTCTCCCACACAAAAAGAGGGACATTTCTATTGCCAGTGTGTGCATCTGCGTCAGTCCTGTTAGTACCATATCTGCCAGCCTCTTTCTGCCAATCAAACAGTGTAGTGTAATACAGTGGGCCTGATTTTTCCCTGCATTCTCCCACACAAAAAGAGGGACATTTCTATTGCCAGTGTGTGCATCTGCATCAGTCCTGTTAGTGCCATATCTGCCAGCCTCTTTCTGCCAATCAAACTGTGTAGTGTAATACAGTGGGCCTGATTTTTCCCTGCATTCTCCCACCCATAAAGAGGGACATTTCTATTGCCAGTGTGTGCATCTGCGTCAGTCCTGTTATTACCATATCTGCCAGCCTCTTTCTGCCAATCAAACGATGTAGTGTAATACAGTGGGCCTGATTTTTCCCTGCATTCTCCCACACATAAAGAGGGACATTTCTATTGCCAGTGTTTTTATCTGCGTCAGTCCTTTTAGTGCCATATCTGCCAGCCTCTTTCTGCCAATCAAACTGTGTAGTGCAATACAGTGGGCCTGATTTTTCCCTGCATTCTCCCACACATAAGGAGGGACATTTCTATTGCCAGTGTGTTAATCTGTGTCAGTCCTGTTACTGCCATATCTGCCAGCCTCTTTCTGCCAATCAAACAGTGTAGTGTAATACAGTGGGCCTGATTTTTCCCTGCATTCTCCCACACATAAAGAGGGACATTTCTATTGCCAGTGTTTTTATCTGCGTCAGTCCTGTTAGTTCCATATCTGCCAGCCTCTTTCTGCCAATCAAACAGTGTAGTGTAATACAGTGGGCCTGATTTTTCCCTGCATTCTCCCACACAAAAAGAGGGACATTTCTATTGCCAGTGTGTGCATCTGCGTCAGTCCTGTCAGTGTCATATCTGCCAGCCTCTTTCTGCCAATCAAACAGTGTAGTGTAATACAGTGGGCCTGATTTTTCCTTGCATTCTCCCACACAAAAAGAGGGACATTTCTATTGCCAGTGTGTGCATCTGCGTCAGTCCTGTCAGTGTCATATCTGCCAGCCTCTTTCTGCCAATCAAACAGTGTAGTGTAATACAGTGGGCCTGATTTTTCCCTGCATTCTCCCACACAAAAAGAGGGACATTTCTACTGCCAGTGTTTTTATCTGCGTCAGTCCTGTTAGTGCCATATCTGCCAGCCTCTTTCTGCCAATCAAACAGTGTAGTGTAATACAGTGGGCCTGATTTATCCCTGCATTCTCCCACACAAAAAGAGGGACATTTCTATTGCCAGTGTGTGCATCTGCGTCAGTCCTGTTATTACCATATCTGCCAGCCTCTTTCTGCCAATCAAACTGTGTAGTATAATACAGTGGGCCTGATTTTTCCCTGCATTCTCCCACACATAAAGAGGGACATTTCTATTGCCAGTGTTTTTATCTGTGTCAGTCCTGTTAGTGCCATATCTGCCAGCCTCTTTCTGCCAATCAAACAGTGTAGTGTAATACAGTGGGCCTGATTTTTCCCTGCATTCTCCCACACAAAAAGAGGGACATTTCTATTGCCAGTGTGTGCATCTGCGTCAGTCCTGTTATTACCATATCTGCCAGCCTCTTTCTGCCAATCAAACTGTGTAGTATAATACAGTGGGCCTGATTTTTCCCTGCATTCTCCCACACATAAAGAGGGACATTTCTATTGCCAGTGTTTTTATCTGCGTCAGTCCTGTTAGTGCCATATCTGCCAGCCTCTTTCTGCCAATCAAACAGTGTAGTGTAATACAGTGGGCCTGATTTTTCCTTGCATTCTCCCACACAAAAAGAGGGACATTTCTATTGCCAGTGTGTGCATCTGCGTCAGTCCTGTCAGTGTCATATCTGCCAGCCTCTTTCTGCCAATCAAACAGTGTAGTGTAATACAGTGGGCCTGATTTTTCCCTGCATTCTCCCACACAAAAAGAGGGACATTTCTATTGCCAGTGTTTTTATCTGCGTCAGTCCTGTTAGTGCCATATCTGCCAGCCTCTTTCTGCCAATCAAACAGTGTAGTGTAATACAGTGGGCCTGATTTTTCCCTGCATTCTCCCACACAAAAAGAGGGACATTTCTATTGCCAGTGTGTGCATCTGCGTCAGTCCTGTTATTACCATATCTGCCAGCCTCTTTCTGCCAATCAAACTGTGTAGTATAATACAGTGGGCCTGATTTTTCCCTGCATTCTCCCACACATAAAGAGGGACATTTCTATTGCCAGTGTTTTTATCTGCGTCAGTCCTGTTAGTGCCATATCTGCCAGCCTCTTTCTGCCAATCAAACAGTGTAGTGTAATACAGTGGGCCTGATTTTTCCCTGCATTCTCCCACACAAAAAGAGGGACATTTCTATTGCCAGTGTGTGCATCTGCGTCAGTCCTGTTATTACCATATCTGCCAGCCTCTTTCTGCCAATCAAACTGTGTAGTATAATACAGTGGGCCTGATTTTTCCCTGCATTCTCCCACACATAAAGAGGGACATTTCTATTGCCAGTGTTTTTATCTGCGTCAGTCCTGTTAGTGCCATATCTGCCAGCCTCTTTCTGCCAATCAAACAGTGTAGTGTAATACAGTGGGCCTGATTTTTCCCTGCATTCTCCCACACAAAAAGAGGGACATTTCTATTGCCAGTGTGTGCATCTGCGTCAGTCCTGTTATTACCATATCTGCCAGCCTCTTTCTGCCAATCAAACTGTGTAGTATAATACAGTGGGCCTGATTTTTCCCTGCATTCTTTCACACATAAAGAGGGACATTTCTATTGCCAGTGTTTTTATCTGCGTCAGTCCTGTTAGTGCCATATCTGCCAGCCTCTTTCTGCCAATCAAACAGTGTAGTGTAATACAGTGGGCCTGATTTTTCCTTGCATTCTCCCACACAAAAAGAGGGACATTTCTTTTGCCAGTGTGTGCATCTGCGTCAGTCCTGTCAGTGTCATATCTGCCAGCCTCTTTCTGCCAATCAAACAGTGTAGTGTAATACAGTGGGCCTGATTTTTACTTGCATTCTCCCACACAAAAAGAGGGACATTTCTATTGCCAGTGTGTGCATCTGCGTCAGTCCTGTCAGTGTCATATCTGCCAGCCTCTTTCTGCCAATCAAACTGTGTAGTGTAATACAGTCGGCCTGATTTTTCCCTGCATTCTCCCACACATAAAGAGGGACATTTCTATTGCCAGAGTGTTTATCTGCGTCAGTCCTGTTAGTGCCATATCTGCCAGCCTCTTTCTGCCAATCAAACGATGTAGTGTAATACAGTGGGCCTGATTTTTCCCTGCATTCTCCCACACAAAAAGAGGGACATTTCTATTGCCAGTGTGTGCATCTGCATCAGTCCTGTTATTACCATATCTGCCAGCCTCTTTCTGCCTATCAAACTGTGTAGTGTAATACAGTGGGCCTGATTTTTCCCTGCATTCTCCCACACATAAAGAGGGATATTTCTATTGCCAGTGTTTTTATCTGCGTCAGTCCTGTTAGTGCGATATCTGCCAGCCTCTTTCTGCCAATCAAACAGTGTAGTGTAATACAGTGGGCCTGATTTTTCCTTGCATTCTCCCACACAAAAAGAGGGACATTTCTATTGCCAGTGTGTGCATCTGCGTCAGTCCTGTTAGTACCATATCTGCCAGCCTCTTTCTGCCAATCAAACAGTGTAGTGTAATACAGTGGGCCTGATTTTTCCCTGCATTCTCCCACACAAAAAGAGGGACATTTCTATTGCCAGTGTGTGCATCTGCATCAGTCCTGTTAGTGACATATCTGCCAGCCTCTTTCTGCCAATCAAACTGTGTAGTGTAATACAGTGGGCCTGATTTTTCCCTGCATTCTCCCACCCATAAAGAGGGACATTTCTATTGCCAGTGTGTGCATCTGCGTCAGTCCTGTTATTACCATATCTGCCAGCCTCTTTCTGCCAATCAAACGATGTAGTGTAATACAGTGGGCCTGATTTTTCCCTGCATTCTCCCACACATAAAGAGGGACATTTCTATTGCCAGTGTTTTTATCTGCGTCAGTCCTTTTAGTGCCATATCTGCCAGCCTCTTTCTGCCAATCAAACTGTGTAGTGCAATACAGTGGGCCTGATTTTTCCCTGCATTCTCCCACACATAAAGAGGGACATTTCTATTGCCAGTGTGTTTATCTGTGTCAGTCCTGTTACTGCCATATCTGCCAGCCTCTTTCTGCCAATCAAACAGTGTAGTGTAATACAGTGGGCCTGATTTTTCCCTGCATTCTCCCACACATAAAGAGGGACATTTCTATTGCCAGTGTTTTTATCTGCGTCAGTCCTGTTAGTTCCATATCTGCCAGCCTCTTTCTGCCAATCAAACAGTGTAGTGTAATACAGTGGGCCTGATTTTTCCCTGCATTCTCCCACACAAAAAGAGGGACATTTCTATTGCCAGTGTGTGCATCTGCGTCAGTCCTGTCAGTGTCATATCTGCCAGCCTCTTTCTGCCAATCAAACAGTGTAGTGTAATACAGTGGGCCTGATTTTTCCTTGCATTCTCCCACACAAAAAGAGGGACATTTCTATTGCCAGTGTGTGCATCTGCGTCAGTCCTGTCAGTGTCATATCTGCCAGCCTCTTTCTGCCAATCAAACAGTGTAGTGTAATACAGTGGGCCTGATTTTTCCCTGCATTCTCCCACACAAAAAGAGGGACATTTCTATTGCCAGTGTTTTTATCTGCGTCAGTCCTGTTAGTGCCATATCTGCCAGCCTCTTTCTGCCAATCAAACAGTGTAGTGTAATACAGTGGGCCTGATTTTTCCCTGCATTCTCCCACACAAAAAGAGGGACATTTCTATTGCCAGTGTGTGCATCTGCGTCAGTCCTGTTATTACCATATCTGCCAGCCTCTTTCTGCCAATCAAACTGTGTAGTATAATACAGTGGGCCTGATTTTTCCCTGCATTCTCCCACACATAAAGAGGGACATTTCTATTGCCAGTGTTTTTATCTGCGTCAGTCCTGTTAGTGCCATATCTGCCAGCCTCTTTCTGCCAATCAAACAGTGTAGTGTAATACAGTGGGCCTGATTTTTCCCTGCATTCTCCCACACAAAAAGAGGGACATTTCTATTGCCAGTGTGTGCATCTGCGTCAGTCCTGTTATTACCATATCTGCCAGCCTCTTTCTGCCAATCAAACTGTGTAGTATAATACAGTGGGCCTGATTTTTCCCTGCATTCTCCCACACATAAAGAGGGACATTTCTATTGCCAGTGTTTTTATCTGCGTCAGTCCTGTTAGTGCCATATCTGCCAGCCTCTTTCTGCCAATCAAACAGTGTAGTGTAATACAGTGGGCCTGATTTTTCCCTGCATTCTCCCACACAAAAAGAGGGACATTTCTATTGCCAGTGTGTGCATCTGCGTCAGTCCTGTTATTACCATATCTGCCAGCCTCTTTCTGCCTATCAAACTGTGTAGTGTAATACAGTGGGCCTGATTTTTCCCTGCATTCTCCCACACATAAAGAGGGATATTTCTATTGCCAGTGTTTTTATCTGCGTCAGTCCTGTTAGTGCGATATCTGCCAGCCTCTTTCTGCCAATCAAACAGTGTAGTGTAAAACAGTGGGCCTGATTTTTCCTTGCATTCTCCCACACAAAAAGAGGGACATTTCTATTGCCAGTGTGTGCATCTGCGTCAGTCCTGTTACTGCCATATCTGCCAGCCTCTTTCTGCCAATCAAACAGTGTAGTGTAATACAGTGGGCCTGATTTTTCCCTGCATTCTCCCACACAAAAAGAGGGACATTTCTATTGCCAGTGTGTGCATCTGCATCAGTCCTGTTAGTGCCATATCTGCCAGCCTCTTTCTGCCAATCAAACTGTGTAGTGTAATACAGTGGGCCTGATTTTTCCCTGCATTCTCCCACCCATAAAGAGGGACATTTCTATTGCCAGTGTGTGCATCTGCGTCAGTCCTGTTATTACCATATCTGCCAGCCTCTTTCTGCCAATCAAACGATGTAGTGTAATACAGTGGGCCTGATTTTTCCCTGCATTCTCCCACACATAAAGAGGGACATTTCTATTGCCAGTGTTTTTATCTGCGTCAGTCCTTTTAGTGCCATATCTGCCAGCCTCTTTCTGCCAATCAAACTGTGTAGTGCAATACAGTGGGCCTGATTTTTCCCTGCATTCTCCCACACATAAAGAGGGACATTTCTATTGCCAGTGTGTTTATCTGTGTCAGTCCTGTTACTGCCATATCTGCCAGCCTCTTTCTGCCAATCAAACAGTGTAGTGTAATACAGTGGGCCTGATTTTTCCCTGCATTCTCCCACACATAAAGAGGGACATTTCTATTGCCAGTGTTTTTATCTGCGTCAGTCCTGTTAGTTCCATATCTGCCAGCCTCTTTCTGCCAATCAAACAGTGTAGTGTAATACAGTGGGCCTGATTTTTCCCTGCATTCTCCCACACAAAAAGAGGGACATTTCTATTGCCAGTGTGTGCATCTGCGTCAGTCCTGTCAGTGTCATATCTGCCAGCCTCTTTCTGCCAATCAAACAGTGTAGTGTAATACAGTGGGCCTGATTTTTCCTTGCATTCTCCCACACAAAAAGAGGGACATTTCTATTGCCAGTGTGTGCATCTGCGTCAGTCCTGTCAGTGTCATATCTGCCAGCCTCTTTCTGCCAATCAAACAGTGTAGTGTAATACAGTGGGCCTGATTTTTCCCTGCATTCTCCCACACAAAAAGAGGGACATTTCTACTGCCAGTGTTTTTATCTGCGTCAGTCCTCTTAGTGCCATATCTGCCAGCCTCTTTCTGCCAATCAAACAGTGTAGTGTAATACAGTGGGCCTGATTTATCCCTGCATTATCCCACACAAAAAGAGGGACATTTCTATTGCCAGTGTGTGCATCTGCGTCAGTCCTGTTATTACCATATCTGCCAGCCTCTTTCTGCCAATCAAACTGTGTAGTATAATACAGTGGGCCTGATTTTTCCCTGCATTCTCCCACACATAAAGAGGGACATTTCTATTGCCAGTGTTTTTATCTGCGTCAGTCCTGTTAGTGCCATATCTGCCAGCCTCTTTCTGCCAATCAAACAGTGTAGTGTAATACAGTGGGCCTGATTTTTCCCTGCATTCTCCCACACAAAAAGAGGGACATTTCTATTGCCAGTGTGTGCATCTGCGTCAGTCCTGTTATTACCATATCTGCCAGCCTCTTTCTGCCAATCAAACTGTGTAGTATAATACAGTGGGCCTGATTTTTCCCTGCATTCTCCCACACATAAAGAGGGACATTTCTATTGCCAGTGTTTTTATCTGCGTCAGTCCTGTTAGTGCCATATCTGCCAGCCTCTTTCTGCCAATCAAACAGTGTAGTGTAATACAGTGGGCCTGATTTTTCCTTGCATTCTCCCACACAAAAAGAGGGACATTTCTATTGCCAGTGTGTGCATCTGCGTCAGTCCTGTCAGTGTCATATCTGCCAGCCTCTTTCTGCCAATCAAACAGTGTAGTGTAATACAGTGGGCCTGATTTTTCCCTGCATTCTCCCACACAAAAAGAGGGACATTTCTATTGCCAGTGTTTTTATCTGCGTCAGTCCTGTTAGTGCCATATCTGCCAGCCTCTTTCTGCCAATCAAACAGTGTAGTGTAATACAGTGGGCCTGATTTTTCCCTGCATTCTCCCACACAAAAAGAGGGACATTTCTATTGCCAGTGTGTGCATCTGCGTCAGTCCTGTTATTACCATATCTGCCAGCCTCTTTCTGCCAATCAAACTGTGTAGTATAATACAGTGGGCCTGATTTTTCCCTGCATTCTCCCACACATAAAGAGGGACATTTCTATTGCCAGTGTTTTTATCTGCGTCAGTCCTGTTAGTGCCATATCTGCCAGCCTCTTTCTGCCAATCAAACAGTGTAGTGTAATACAGTGGGCCTGATTTTTCCCTGCATTCTCCCACACAAAAAGAGGGACATTTCTATTGCCAGTGTGTGCATCTGCGTCAGTCCTGTTATTACCATATCTGCCAGCCTCTTTCTGCCAATCAAACTGTGTAGTATAATACAGTGGGCCTGATTTTTCCCTGCATTCTCCCACACATAAAGAGGGACATTTCTATTGCCAGTGTTTTTATCTGCGTCAGTCCTGTTAGTGCCATATCTGCCAGCCTCTTTCTGCCAATCAAACAGTGTAGTGTAATACAGTGGGCCTGATTTTTCCCTGCATTCTCCCACACAAAAAGAGGGACATTTCTATTGCCAGTGTGTGCATCTGCGTCAGTCCTGTTATTACCATATCTGCCAGCCTCTTTCTGCCAATCAAACTGTGTAGTATAATACAGTGGGCCTGATTTTTCCCTGCATTCTTTCACACATAAAGAGGGACATTTCTATTGCCAGTGTTTTTATCTGCGTCAGTCCTGTTAGTGCCATATCTGCCAGCCTCTTTCTGCCAATCAAACAGTGTAGTGTAATACAGTGGGCCTGATTTTTCCTTGCATTCTCCCACACAAAAAGAGGGACATTTCTTTTGCCAGTGTGTGCATCTGCGTCAGTCCTGTCAGTGTCATATCTGCCAGCCTCTTTCTGCCAATCAAACAGTGTAGTGTAATACAGTGGGCCTGATTTTTACTTGCATTCTCCCACACAAAAAGAGGGACATTTCTATTGCCAGTGTGTGCATCTGCGTCAGTCCTGTCAGTGTCATATCTGCCAGCCTCTTTCTGCCAATCAAACTGTGTAGTGTAATACAGTCGGCCTGATTTTTCCCTGCATTCTCCCACACATAAAGAGGGACATTTCTATTGCCAGAGTGTTTATCTGCGTCAGTCCTGTTAGTGCCATATCTGCCAGCCTCTTTCTGCCAATCAAACGATGTAGTGTAATACAGTGGGCCTGATTTTTCCCTGCATTCTCCCACACATAAAGAGGGACATTTCTATTGCCAGTGTTTTTATCTGCGTCAGTCCTTTTAGTGCCATATCTGCCAGCCTCTTTCTGCCAATCAAACTGTGTAGTGCAATACAGTGGGCCTGATTTTTCCCTGCATTCTCCCACACATAAAGAGGGACATTTCTATTGCCAGTGTGTTTATCTGTGTCAGTCCTGTTACTGCCATATCTGCCAGCCTCTTTCTGCCAATCAAACAGTGTAGTGTAATACAGTGGGCCTGATTTTTCCCTGCATTCTCCCACACATAAAGAGGGACATTTCTATTGCCAGTGTTTTTATCTGCGTCAGTCCTGTTAGTGCGATATCTGCCAGCCTCTTTCTGCCAATCAAACAGTGTAGTGTAATACAGTTTGCCTGATTTTTCCCTGCATTCTCCCACACAAAAAGAGGGACATTTCTATTGCCAGTGTGTGCATCTGCTTCAGTCCTGTCAGTGTCATATCTGCCAGCCTCTTTCTGCCAATCAAACAGTGTAGTGTAATACAGTGGGCCTGATTTTTCCTTGCATTCTCCCACACAAAAAGAGGGACATTTCTATTGCCAGTGTGTGCATCTGCGTCAGTCCTGTCAGTGTCATATCTGCCAGCCTCTTTCTACCAATCAAACAGTGTAGTGTAGTATAGTGGGCCTGATTTTTCCCTGCATTCTCCCACACAAAAAGAGGGACATTTCTATTGCCAGTGTTTGCATCTGCGTCAGTCCTGTCAGTGTCATATCTGCCAGCCTCTTTCTGCCAATCAAACAGTGTAGTGTAATACAGTGGGCCTGATTTTTCCCTGAATTCTCCCACACATAAAGAGGGACATTTTTATTGCCAGTGTGTGCATCTGCGTCAGTCCTGTTATTACCATATCTGCCAGCCTCTTTCTGCCAATCAAACTGTGTAGTGTAATACAGTGGGCCTGATTTTTCCCTGCATTCTCCCACACATAAAGAGGGATATTTCTATTGCCAGTGTTTTTATCTGCGTCAGTCCTGTTAGTGCGATATCTGCCAGCCTCTTTCTGCCAATCAAACAGTGTAGTGTAATACAGTGGGCCTGATTTTTCCCTGCATTCTCCCACACAAAAAGAGGGACATTTCTATTGCCAGTGTGTGCATCTGCGTCAGTCCTGTCAGTGTCATATCTGCCAGCCTCTTTCTGCCAATCAAACAGTGTAGTGTAATACAGTGGGCCTGATTTTTCCTTGCATTCTCCCACACAAAAAGAGGGACATTTCTATTGCCAGTGTGTGCATCTGCGTCAGTCCTGTCAGTGTCATATCTGCCAGCCTCTTTCTGCCAATCAAACAGTGTAGTGTAGTACAGTGGGCCTGATTTTTCCCTGCATTCTCCCACACAAAAAGAGGGACATTTCTATTGCCAGTGTGTGCATCTGCGTCAGTCCTGTCAGTGTCATATCTGCCAGCCTCTTTCTGCCAATCAAACAGTGTAGTGTAATACAGTGGGCCTGATTTTTCCCTGCATTCTCCCACACAAAAAGAGGGACATTTCTATTGCCAGTGTGTGCATCTGCGTCAGTCCTTTTAGTGTCATATCTGCCAGCCTCTTTCTGCCAATCAAACAGTGTAGTGTAATACAGTGGGCCTGATTTTTCCCTGCATTCTCCCACACATAAAGAGGGACATTTCTATTGCCAGTGTTTTTATCTGCGTCAGTCCTTTTAGTGCCATATCTGCCAGCCTCTTTCTGCCAATCAAACTGTGTAGTGCAATACAGTGGGCCTGATTTTTCCCTGCATTCTCCCACACATAAAGAGGGACATTTCTATTGCCAGTGTGTTTATCTGTGTCAGTCCTGTTACTGCCATATCTGCCAGCCTCTTTCTGCCAATCAAACAGTGTAGTGTAATACAGTGGGCCTGATTTTTCCCTGCATTCTCCCACACATAAAGAGGGACATTTCTATTGCCAGTGTTTTTATCTGCGTCAGTCCTGTTAGTGCGATATCTGCCAGCCTCTTTCTGCCAATCAAACAGTGTAGTGTAATACAGTTTGCCTGATTTTTCCCTGCATTCTCCCACACAAAAAGAGGGACATTTCTATTGCCAGTGTGTGCATCTGCTTCAGTCCTGTCAGTGTCATATCTGCCAGCCTCTTTCTGCCAATCAAACAGTGTAGTGTAATACAGTGGGCCTGATTTTTCCTTGCATTCTCCCACACAAAAAGAGGGACATTTCTATTGCCAGTGTGTGCATCTGCGTCAGTCCTGTCAGTGTCATATCTGCCAGCCTCTTTCTACCAATCAAACAGTGTAGTGTAGTATAGTGGGCCTGATTTTTCCCTGCATTCTCCCACACAAAAAGAGGGACATTTCTATTGCCAGTGTTTTTATCTGCGTCAGTCCTGTTAGTGCCATATCTGCCAGCCTCTTTCTGCCAATCAAACAGTGTAGTGTAATACAGTGGGCCTGATTTTTCCCTGCATTCTCCCACACAAAAAGAGGGACATTTCTATTGCCAGTGTGTGCATCTGCGTCAGTCCTGTTATTACCATATCTGCCAGCCTCTTTCTGCCAATCAAACTGTGTAGTATAATACAGTGGGCCTGATTTTTCCCTGCATTCTCCCACACATAAAGAGGGACATTTCTATTGCCAGTGTTTTTATCTGCGTCAGTCCTGTTAGTGCCATATCTGCCAGCCTCTTTCTGCCAATCAAACAGTGTAGTGTAATACAGTGGGCCTGATTTTTCCCTGCATTCTCCCACACAAAAAGAGGGACATTTCTATTGCCAGTGTGTGCATCTGCGTCAGTCCTGTTATTACCATATCTGCCAGCCTCTTTCTGCCAATCAAACTGTGTAGTATAATACAGTGGGCCTGATTTTTCCCTGCATTCTCCCACACATAAAGAGGGACATTTCTATTGCCAGTGTGTGCATCTGCGTCAGTCCTGTTATTACCATATCTGCCAGCCTCTTTCTGCCTATCAAACTGTGTAGTGTAATACAGTGGGCCTGATTTTTCCCTGCATTCTCCCACACATAAAGAGGGATATTTCTATTGCCAGTGTTTTTATCTGCGTCAGTCCTGTTAGTGCGATATCTGCCAGCCTCTTTCTGCCAATCAAACAGTGTAGTGTAATACAGTGGGCCTGATTTTTCCTTGCATTCTCCCACACAAAAAGAGGGACATTTCTATTGCCAGTGTGTGCATCTGCGTCAGTCCTGTTAGTACCATATCTGCCAGCCTCTTTCTGCCAATCAAACAGTGTAGTGTAATACAGTGGGCCTGATTTTTCCTTGCATTCTCCCACACAAAAAGAGGGACATTTCTATTGCCAGTGTGTGCATCTGCGTCAGTCCTGTTAGTACCATATCTGCCAGCCTCTTTCTGCCAATCAAACAGTGTAGTGTAATACAGTGGGCCTGATTTTTCCCTGCATTCTCCCACACAAAAAGAGGGACATTTCTATTGCCATTGTGTGCATCTGCATCAGTCCTGTTAGTGCCATATCTGCCAGCCTCTTTCTGCCAATCAAACTGTGTAGTGTAATACAGTGGGCCTGATTTTTCCCTGCATTCTCCCACCCATAAAGAGGGACATTTCTATTGCCAGTGTGTGCATCTGCGTCAGTCCTGTTATTACCATATCTGCCAGCCTCTTTCTGCCAATCAAACGATGTAGTGTAATACAGTGGGCCTGATTTTTCCCTGCATTCTCCCACACATAAAGAGGGACATTTCTATTGCCAGTGTTTTTATCTGCATCAGTCCTTTTAGTGCCATATCTGCCAGCCTCTTTCTGCCAATCAAACTGTGTAGTGCAATACAGTGGGCCTGATTTTTCCCTGCATTCTCCCACACATAAAGAGGGACATTTCTATTGCCAGTGTGTTTATCTGTGTCAGTCCTGTTACTGCCATATCTGCCAGCCTCTTTCTGCCAATCAAACAGTGTAGTGTAATACAGTGGGCCTGATTTTTCCCTGCATTCTCCCACACATAAAGAGGGACATTTCTATTGCCAGTGTTTTTATCTGCGTCAGTCCTGTTAGTTCCATATCTGCCAGCCTCTTTCTGCCAATCAAACAGTGTAGTGTAATACAGTGGGCCTGATTTTTCCCTGCATTCTCCCACACAAAAAGAGGGACATTTCTATTGCCAGTGTGTGCATCTGCGTCAGTCCTGTCAGTGTCATATCTGCCAGCCTCTTTCTGCCAATCAAACAGTGTAGTGTAATACAGTGGGCCTGATTTTTCCTTGCATTCTCCCACACAAAAAGAGGGACATTTCTATTGCCAGTGTGTGCATCTGCGTCAGTCCTGTCAGTGTCATATCTGCCAGCCTCTTTCTGCCAATCAAACAGTGTAGTGTAATACAGTGGGCCTGATTTTTCCCTGCATTCTCCCACACAAAAAGAGGGACATTTCTATTGCCAGTGTTTTTATCTGCATCAGTCCTGTTAGTGCCATATCTGCCAGCCTCTTTCTGCCAATCAAACAGTGTAGTGTAATACAGTGGGCCTGATTTATCCCTGCATTCTCCCACACAAAAAGAGGGACATTTCTATTGCCAGTGTGTGCATCTGCGTCAGTCCTGTTATTACCATATCTGCCAGCCTCTTTCTGCCAATCAAACTGTGTAGTATAATACAGTGGGCCTGATTTTTCCCTGCATTCTCCCACACATAAAGAGGGACATTTCTATTGCCAGTGTTTTTATCTGCGTCAGTCCTGTTAGTGCCATATCTGCCAGCCTCTTTCTGCCAATCAAACAGTGTAGTGTAATACAGTGGGCCTGATTTTTCCCTGCATTCTCCCACACAAAAAGAGGGACATTTCTATTGCCAGTGTGTGCATCTGCGTCAGTCCTGTTATTACCATATCTGCCAGCCTCTTTCTGCCAATCAAACTGTGTAGTATAATACAGTGGGCCTGATTTTTCCCTGCATTCTCCCACACATAAAGAGGGACATTTCTATTGCCAGTGTTTTTATCTGCGTCAGTCCTGTTAGTGCCATATCTGCCAGCCTCTTTCTGCCAATCAAACAGTGTAGTGTAATACAGTGGGCCTGATTTTTCCTTGCATTCTCCCACACAAAAAGAGGGACATTTCTATTGCCAGTGTGTGCATCTGCGTCAGTCCTGTCAGTGTCATATCTGCCAGCCTCTTTCTGCCAATCAAACAGTGTAGTGTAATACAGTGGGCCTGATTTTTCCCTGCATTCTCCCACACAAAAAGAGGGACATTTCTATTGCCAGTGTTTTTATCTGCGTCAGTCCTGTTAGTGCCATATCTGCCAGCCTCTTTCTGCCAATCAAACAGTGTAGTGTAATACAGTGGGCCTGATTTTTCCCTGCATTCTCCCACACAAAAAGAGGGACATTTCTATTGCCAGTGTGTGCATCTGCGTCAGTCCTGTTATTACCATATCTGCCAGCCTCTTTCTGCCAATCAAACTGTGTAGTATAATACAGTGGGCCTGATTTTTCCCTGCATTCTCCCACACATAAAGAGGGACATTTCTATTGCCAGTGTTTTTATCTGCGTCAGTCCTGTTAGTGCCATATCTGCCAGCCTCTTTCTGCCAATCAAACAGTGTAGTGTAATACAGTGGGCCTGATTTTTCCCTGCATTCTCCCACACAAAAAGAGGGACATTTCTATTGCCAGTGTGTGCATCTGCGTCAGTCCTGTTATTACCATATCTGCCAGCCTCTTTCTGCCAATCAAACTGTGTAGTATAATACAGTGGGCCTGATTTTTCCCTGCATTCTCCCACACATAAAGAGGGACATTTCTATTGCCAGTGTTTTTATCTGCGTCAGTCCTGTTAGTGCCATATCTGCCAGCCTCTTTCTGCCAATCAAACAGTGTAGTGTAATACAGTGGGCCTGATTTTTCCCTGCATTCTCCCACACAAAAAGAGGGACATTTCTATTGCCAGTGTGTGCATCTGCGTCAGTCCTGTTATTACCATATCTGCCAGCCTCTTTCTGCCAATCAAACTGTGTAGTATAATACAGTGGGCCTGATTTTTCCCTGCATTCTTTCACACATAAAGAGGGACATTTCTATTGCCAGTGTTTTTATCTGCGTCAGTCCTGTTAGTGCCATATCTGCCAGCCTCTTTCTGCCAATCAAACAGTGTAGTGTAATACAGTGGGCCTGATTTTTCCTTGCATTCTCCCACACAAAAAGAGGGACATTTCTTTTGCCAGTGTGTGCATCTGCGTCAGTCCTGTCAGTGTCATATCTGCCAGCCTCTTTCTGCCAATCAAACAGTGTAGTGTAATACAGTGGGCCTGATTTTTACTTGCATTCTCCCACACAAAAAGAGGGACATTTCTATTGCCAGTGTGTGCATCTGCGTCAGTCCTGTCAGTGTCATATCTGCCAGCCTCTTTCTGCCAATCAAACTGTGTAGTGTAATACAGTCGGCCTGATTTTTCCCTGCATTCTCCCACACATAAAGAGGGACATTTCTATTGCCAGAGTGTTTATCTGCGTCAGTCCTGTTAGTGCCATATCTGCCAGCCTCTTTCTGCCAATCAAACGATGTAGTGTAATACAGTGGGCCTGATTTTTCCCTGCATTCTCCCACACATAAAGAGGGACATTTCTATTGCCAGTGTTTTTATCTGCGTCAGTCCTTTTAGTGCCATATCTGCCAGCCTCTTTCTGCCAATCAAACTGTGTAGTGCAATACAGTGGGCCTGATTTTTCCCTGCATTCTCCCACACATAAAGAGGGACATTTCTATTGCCAGTGTGTTTATCTGTGTCAGTCCTGTTACTGCCATATCTGCCAGCCTCTTTCTGCCAATCAAACAGTGTAGTGTAATACAGTGGGCCTGATTTTTCCCTGCTTTCTCCCACACATAAAGAGGGACATTTCTATTGCCAGTGTTTTTATCTGCGTCAGTCCTGTTAGTGCGATATCTGCCAGCCTCTTTCTGCCAATCAAACAGTGTAGTGTAATACAGTTTGCCTGATTTTTCCCTGCATTCTCCCACACAAAAAGAGGGACATTTCTATTGCCAGTGTGTGCATCTGCTTCAGTCCTGTCAGTGTCATATCTGCCAGCCTCTTTCTGCCAATCAAACAGTGTAGTGTAATACAGTGGGCCTGATTTTTCCTTGCATTCTCCCACACAAAAAGAGGGACATTTCTATTGCCAGTGTGTGCATCTGCGTCAGTCCTGTCAGTGTCATATCTGCCAGCCTCTTTCTACCAATCAAACAGTGTAGTGTAGTATAGTGGGCCTGATTTTTCCCTGCATTCTCCCACACAAAAAGAGGGACATTTCTATTGCCAGTGTTTGCATCTGCGTCAGTCCTGTCAGTGTCATATCTGCCAGCCTCTTTCTGCCAATCAAACAGTGTAGTGTAATACAGTGGGCCTGATTTTTCCCTGAATTCTCCCACACATAAAGAGGGACATTTTTATTGCCAGTGTGTGCATCTGCGTCAGTCCTGTTATTACCATATCTGCCAGCCTCTTTCTGCCAATCAAACTGTGTAGTGTAATACAGTGGGCCTGATTTTTCCCTGCATTCTCCCACACATAAAGAGGGATATTTCTATTGCCAGTGTTTTTATCTGCGTCAGTCCTGTTAGTGCGATATCTGCCAGCCTCTTTCTGCCAATCAAACAGTGTAGTGTAATACAGTGGGCCTGATTTTTCCCTGCATTCTCCCACACAAAAAGAGGGACATTTCTATTGCCAGTGTGTGCATCTGCGTCAGTCCTGTCAGTGTCATATCTGCCAGCCTCTTTCTGCCAATCAAACAGTGTAGTGTAATACAGTGGGCCTGATTTTTCCTTGCATTCTCCCACACAAAAAGAGGGACATTTCTATTGCCAGTGTGTGCATCTGCGTCAGTCCTGTCAGTGTCATATCTGCCAGCCTCTTTCTGCCAATCAAACAGTGTAGTGTAGTACAGTGGGCCTGATTTTTCCCTGCATTCTCCCACACAAAAAGAGGGACATTTCTATTGCCAGTGTGTGCATCTGCGTCAGTCCTGTCAGTGTCATATCTGCCAGCCTCTTTCTGCCAATCAAACAGTGTAGTGTAATACAGTGGGCCTGATTTTTCCCTGCATTCTCCCACACAAAAAGAGGGACATTTCTTTTGCCAGTGTGTGCATCTGCGTCAGTCCTGTCAGTGTCATATCTGCCAGCCTCTTTCTGCCAATCAAACAGTGTAGTGTAATACAGTGGGCCTGATTTTTCCCTGCATTCTCCCACACATAAAGAGGGACATTTCTATTGCCAGTGTTTTTATCTGCGTCAGTCCTTTTAGTGCCATATCTGCCAGCCTCTTTCTGCCAATCAAACTGTGTAGTGCAATACAGTGGGCCTGATTTTTCCCTGCATTCTCCCACACATAAAGAGGGACATTTCTATTGCCAGTGTGTTTATCTGTGTCAGTCCTGTTACTGCCATATCTGCCAGCCTCTTTCTGCCAATCAAACAGTGTAGTGTAATACAGTGGGCCTGATTTTTCCCTGCATTCTCCCACACATAAAGAGGGACATTTCTATTGCCAGTGTTTTTATCTGCGTCAGTCCTGTTAGTGCGATATCTGCCAGCCTCTTTCTGCCAATCAAACAGTGTAGTGTAATACAGTTTGCCTGATTTTTCCCTGCATTCTCCCACACAAAAAGAGGGACATTTCTATTGCCAGTGTGTGCATCTGCTTCAGTCCTGTCAGTGTCATATCTGCCAGCCTCTTTCTGCCAATCAAACAGTGTAGTGTAATACAGTGGGCCTGATTTTTCCTTGCATTCTCCCACACAAAAAGAGGGACATTTCTATTGCCAGTGTGTGCATCTGCGTCAGTCCTGTCAGTGTCATATCTGCCAGCCTCTTTCTACCAATCAAACAGTGTAGTGTAGTATAGTGGGCCTGATTTTTCCCTGCATTCTCCCACACAAAAAGAGGGACATTTCTATTGCCAGTGTTTGCATCTGCGTCAGTCCTGTCAGTGTCATATCTGCCAGCCTCTTTCTGCCAATCAAACAGTGTAGTGTAATACAGTGGGCCTGATTTTTCCCTGAATTCTCCCACACAAAAAGAGGGACATTTTTATTGCCAGTGTGTGCATCTGCGTCAGTCCTGTTATTACCATATCTGCCAGCCTCTTTCTGCCAATCAAACTGTGTAGTGTAATACAGTGGGCCTGATTTTTCCCTGCATTCTCCCACACATAAAGAGGGATATTTCTATTGCCAGTGTGTGCATCTGCGTCAGTCCTGTTAGTGCGATATCTGCCAGCCTCTTTCTGCCAATCAAACAGTGTAGTGTAATACAGTGGGCCTGATTTTTCCCTGCATTCTCCCACACAAAAAGAGGGACATTTCTATTGCCAGTGTGTGCATCTGCTTCAGTCCTGTCAGTGTCATATCTGCCAGCCTCTTTCTGCCAATCAAACAGTGTAGTGTAATACAGTGGGCCTGATTTTTCCCTGCATTCTCCCACACAAAAAGAGGGACATTTCTATTGCCAGTGTGTGCATCTGCGTCAGTCCTGTTATTACCATATCTGCCAGCCTCTTTCTGCCAATCAAACAGTGTAGTGTAATACAGTTTGCCTGATTTTTCCCTGCATTCTCCCACACAAAAAGAGGGACATTTCTATTGCCAGTGTGTGCATCTGCTTCAGTCCTGTCAGTGTCATATCTGCCAGCCTCTTTCTGCCAATCAAACAGTGTAGTGTAATACAGTGGGCCTGATTTTTCCTTGCATTCTCCCACACAAAAAGAGGGACATTTCTATTGCCAGTGTGTGCATCTGCGTCAGTCCTGTCAGTGTCATATCTGCCAGCCTCTTTCTACCAATCAAACAGTGTAGTGTAGTATAGTGGGCCTGATTTTTCCCTGCATTCTCCCACACAAAAAGAGGGACATTTCTATTGCCAGTGTTTGCATCTGCGTCAGTCCTGTCAGTGTCATATCTGCCAGCCTCTTTCTGCCAATCAAACAGTGTAGTGTAATACAGTGGGCCTGATTTTTCCCTGAATTCTCCCACACAAAAAGAGGGACATTTTTATTGCCAGTGTGTGCATCTGCGTCAGTCCTGTTATTACCATATCTGCCAGCCTCTTTCTGCCAATCAAACTGTGTAGTGTAATACAGTGGGCCTGATTTTTCCCTGCATTCTCCCACACATAAAGAGGGATATTTCTATTGCCAGTGTGTGCATCTGCGTCAGTCCTGTTAGTGCGATATCTGCCAGCCTCTTTCTGCCAATCAAACAGTGTAGTGTAATACAGTGGGCCTGATTTTTCCCTGCATTCTCCCACACAAAAAGAGGGACATTTCTATTGCCAGTGTGTGCATCTGCTTCAGTCCTGTCAGTGTCATATCTGCCAGCCTCTTTCTGCCAATCAAACAGTGTAGTGTAATACAGTGGGCCTGATTTTTCCCTGCATTCTCCCACACAAAAAGAGGGACATTTCTATTGCCAGTGTGTGCATCTGCGTCAGTCCTGTTATTACCATATCTGCCAGCCTCTTTCTGCCAATCAAACTGTGTAGTATAATACAGTGGGCCTGAGTTTTCCCTGCATTCTCCCACACAAAAAGAGGGACATTTCTATTGCCAGTGTGTGCATCTGCGTCAGTCCTGTCAGTGTCATATCTGCCAGCCTCTTTCTGCCAATCAAACAGTGTAGTGTAATACAGTGGGCCTGATTTTTACTTGCATTCTCCCACACAAAAAGAGGGACATTTCTATTGCCAGTGTGTGCATCTGCGTCAGTCCTGTCAGTGTCATATCTGCCAGCCTCTTTCTGCCAATCAAACAGTGTAGTGTAATACAGTGGGCCTGATTTTTCCCTGCATTCTCCCACACAAAAAGAGGGACATTTCTATTGCCAGTGTGTGCATCTGCGTCAGTTCTGTTATTACCATATCTGCCAGCCTCTTTCTGCCAATCAAACTGTGTAGTGTAATACAGTGGGCCTGATTTTTCCCTGCATTCTCCCACACATAAAGAGGGATATTTGTATTGCCAGTGTTTTTATCTGCGTCAGTCCTGTTAGTGCGATATCTGCCAGCCTCTTTCTGCCAATCAAACAGTGTAGTGTAATACAGTGGGCCTGATTTTTCCCTGCATTCTCCCACACAAAAAGAGGGACATTTCTATTGCCAGTGTGTGCATCTGCGTCAGTCCTGTCAGTGTCATATCTGCCAGCCTCTTTCTGCCAATCAAACAGTGTAGTGTAGTACAGTGGGCCTGATTTTTCCCTGCATTCTCCCACACAAAAAGAGGGACATTTCTATTGCCAGTGTGTGCATCTGCGTCAGTCCTGTCAGTGTCATATCTGCCAGCCTCTTTCTGCCAATCAAACAGTGTAGTGTAATACAGTGGGCCTGATTTTTCCCTGCATTCTCCCACACAAAAAGAGGGACATTTCTATTGCCAGTGTTTTTATCTGCGTCAGTCCTGTTAGTGCCATATCTGCCAGCCTCTTTCTGCCAATCAAACTGTGTAGTGTAATACAGTGGGCCTGATTTTTCCCTGCATTCTCCCACACAAAAAGAGGGACATTTCTATTGCCAGTGTGTGCATCTGCGTCAGTCCTGTCAGTGTCATATCTGTCAGCCTCTTTCTGCCAATCAAACAGTGTAGTGTAATACAGTGGGCCTGATTTTTCCCTGCATTCTCCCACACAAAAAGAGGGACATTTCTATTGCCAGTGAGTGCATCTGCGTCAGTCCTGTTAGTACCATATCTGCCAGCCTCTTTCTGCCAAGCAAACAGTGTAGTGTAATACAGTGGGCCTGATTTTTCCCTGCATTCTCCCACACAAAAAGAGGGACATTTCTATTGCCAGTGTGTGCATCTGCGTCAGTCCTGTTAGTGCCATATCTGCCAGCCTCTTTCTGCCAATCAAACAGTGTAGTGTAATACAGTGGGCCTGATTTTTCCCTGCATTCTCCCACCCATAAAGAGGGACATTTCTATTGCCAGTGTTTTTATCTGTGTCAGACCTGTTAGTGCCATATCTGCCAGCCTCTTTCTGCCAATCAAACAGTGTAGTGTAATACAGTGGGCCTGATTTTTCCCTGCATTCTCCCACACAAAAAGAGGGACATTTCTTTTGCCAGTGTGTGCATCTGCGTCAGTCCTGTCAGTGTCATATCTGCCAGCCTCTTTCTGCCAATCAAACAGTGTAGTGTAATACAGTGGGCCTGATTTTTCCCTGCATTCTCACACACAAAAAGAGGGACATTTCTATTGCCAGTGTGTGCATCTGCATCAGTCCTGTCAGTGTCATATCTGCCAGCCTCTTTCTGCCAATCAAAGAGGGTAGTGTAATACAGTGGGCCTGATTTTTCCCTGCATTCTCCCACACAAAAAGAGGGACATTTCTATTGCCAGTGTGTGCATCTGCGTCAGTCCTGTTAGTGCCTCATCTGCCAGCCTCTTTCTGCCAATCAAACTGTGTAGTGTAATACAGTGGGCCTGATTTTTCCCTGCATTCTCCCACACATAAAGAGGGACATTTCTATTGCCAGTGTGTTTATCTGCGTCAGTTCTGTTACTGCCATATCTGCCAGCCTCTTTCTGCCAATCAAACTGTGTAGTGTAATACAGTGGGCCTGATTTTTCCCTGCATTCTCCCACACATAAAGAGGGACATTTCTATTGCCAGTGTTTTTATCTGCGTCAGTCCTGTTAGTTCCATATCTTCCAGCCTCTTTCTGCCAATCAAACAGTGTAGTGTAATACAGTGGGCCTGATTTTTCCCTGCATTCTCCCACACAAAAAGAGGGACATTTCTATTGCCAGTGTGTTCATCTGCGTCAGTCCTGTCAGTGTCATATCTGCCAGCCTCTTTCTGCCAATCAAACAGTGTAGTGTAATGCAGTGGGCCTGATTTTTCCCTGCATTCTCACACACAAAAAGAGGGACATTTCTATTGCCAGTGTGTGCATCTGCGTCAGTCCTGTCAGTGTCATATCTGCCAGCCTCTTTCTGCCAATCAAACAGGGTAGTGTAATACAGTGGGCCTGATTTTTCCCTGCATTCTCCCACACAAAAAGAGGGACATTTCTATTGCCAGTGTGTGCATCTGCGTCAGTCCTGTTAGTGCCATATCTGCCAGCCTCTTTCTGCCAATCAAACTGTGTAGTGTAATACAGTCGGCCTGATTTTTCCCTGCATTCTCCCACACATAAAGAGGGACATTTCTATTGCCAGAGTGTTTATCTGCGTCAGTCCTGTTAGTGCCATATCTGCCAGCCTCTTTCTGCCAATCAAACGATGTAGTGTAATACAGTGGTCCTGATTTTTCCCTGCATTCTCCCACACATAAAGAGGGACATTTCTATTGCCAGTGTTTTTATCTGCGTCAGTCCTTTTAGTGCCATATCTGCCAGCCTCTTTCTGCCAATCAAACTGTGTAGTGTAATACAGTGGGCCTGATTTTTCCCTGCATTCTCCCACACATAAAGAGGGACATTTCTATTGCCAGTGTGTTTATCTGTGTCAGTCCTGTTACTGCCATATCTGCCAGCCTCTTTCTGCCAATCAAACAGTGTAGTGTAATACAGTGGGCCTGATTTTTCCCTGCATTCTCCCACACATAAAGAGGGACATTTCTATTGCCAGTGTTTTTATCTGCGTCAGTCCTGTTAGTTCCATATCTGCCAGCCTCTTTCTGCCAATCAAACAGTGTAGTGTAATACAGTGGGCCTGATTTTTCCCTGCATTCTCCCACACAAAAAGAGGGACATTTCTATTGCCAGTGTGTGCATCTGCGTCAGTCCTGTCAGTGTCATATCTGCCAGCCTCTTTCTGCCAATCAAACAGTGTAGTGTAATACAGTGGGCCTGATTTTTCCTTGCATTCTCCCACACAAAAAGAGGGACATTTCTATTGCCAGTGTGTGCATCTGCGTCAGTCCTGTCAGTGTCATATCTGCCAGCCTCTTTCTGCCAATCAAACAGTGTAGTGTAATACAGTGGGCCTGATTTTTCCCTGCATTCTCCCACACAAAAAGAGGGACATTTCTATTGCCAGTGTGTGCATCTGCGTCAGTCCTGTTATTACCATATCTGCCAGCCTCTTTCTGCCAATCAAACAGGGTAGTGTAATACAGTGGGCCTGATTTTTCCCTGCATTCTCCCACACATAAAGAGGGACATTTCTATTGCCAGTGTTTTTATCTGCGTCAGTCCTGTTAGTGCCATATCTGCCAGCCTCTTTCTGCCAATCAAACAGTGTAGTGTAATACAGTGGGCCTGATTTTTCCCTGCATTCTCCCACACAAAAAGAGGGACATTTCTATTGCCAGTGTGTGCATCTGCGTCAGTCCTGTTATTACCATATCTGCCAGCCTCTTTCTGCCAATCAAACTGTGTAGTATAATACAGTGGGCCTGATTTTTCCCTGCATTCTCCCACACATAAAGAGGGACATTTCTATTGCCAGTGTTTTTATCTGCGTCAGTCCTGTTAGTGCCATATCTGCCAGCCTCTTTCTGCCAATCAAACAGTGTAGTGTAATACAGTGGGCCTGATTTTTCCCTGCATTCTCCCACACAAAAAGAGGGACATTTCTATTGCCAGTGTGTGCATCTGCGTCAGTCCTGTTATTACCATATCTGCCAGCCTCTTTCTGCCAATCAAACTGTGTAGTATAATACAGTGGGCCTGATTTTTCCCTGCATTCTCCCACACATAAAGAGGGACATTTCTATTGCCAGTTTTTTTATCTGCGTCAGTCCTGTTAGTGCCATATCTGCCAGCCTCTTTCTGCCAATCAAACAGTGTAGTGTAATACAGTGGGCCTGATTTTTCCTTGCATTCTCCCACACAAAAATAGGGACATTTCTATTGCCAGTGTGTGCATCTGCGTCAGTCCTGTCAGTGTCATATCTGCCAGCCTCTTTCTGCCAATCAAACAGTGTAGTGTAATACAGTGGGCCTGATTTTTACTTGCATTCTCCCACACAAAAAGAGGGACATTTCTATTGCCAGTGTGTGCATCTGCGTCAGTCCTGTCAGTGTCATATCTGGCAGCCTCTTTCTGCCAATCAAACAGTGTAGTGTAATACAGTGGGCCTGATTTTTCCCTGCATTCTCCCACACAAAAAGAGGGACATTTCTATTGCCAGTGTGTGCATCTGCGTCAGTCCTGTTATTACCATATCTGCCAGCCTCTTTCTGCCTATCAAACTGTGTAGTGTAATACAGTGGGCCTGATTTTTCCCTGAATTCTCCCACACATAAAGAGGGATATTTCTATTGCCAGTGTTTTTATCTGCGTCAGTCCTGTTAGTGCGATATCTGCCAGCCTCTTTCTGCCAATCAAACAGTGTAGTGTAATACGGTGGGCCTGATTTTTCCTTGCATTCTCCCACACAAAAAGAGGGACATTTCTATTGCCAGTGTGTGCATCTGCGTCAGTCCTGTTAGTACCATATCTGCCAGCCTCTTTCTGCCAATCAAACAGTGTAGTGTAATACAGTGGGCCTGATTTTTCCCTGCATTCTCCCACACAAAAAGAGGGACATTTCTATTGCCAGTGTGTGCATCTGCATCAGTCCTGTTAGTGCCATATCTGCCAGCCTCTTTCTGCCAATCAAACTGTGTAGTGTAATACAGTCGGCCTGATTTTTCCCTGCATTCTCCCACACATAAAGAGGGACATTTCTATTGCCAGAGTGTTTATCTGCGTCAGTCCTGTTAGTGCCATATCTGCCAGCCTCTTTCTGCCAATCAAACGATGTAGTGTAATACAGTGGGCCTGATTTTTCCCTGCATTCTCCCACACATAAAGAGGGACATTTCTATTGCCAGTGTTTTTATCTGCGTCAGTCCTTTTAGTGCCATATCTGCCAGCCTCTTTCTGCCAATCAAACTGTGTAGTGCAATACAGTGGGCCTGATTTTTCCCTGCATTCTCCCACACATAAAGAGGGACATTTCTATTGCCAGTGTGTTTATCTGTGTCAGTCCTGTTACTGCCATATCTGCCAGCCTCTTTCTGCCAATCAAACAGTGTAGTGTAATACAGTGGGCCTGATTTTTCCCTGCATTCTCCCACACATAAAGAGGGACATTTCTATTGCCAGTGTTTTTATCTGCGTCAGTCCTGTTAGTTCCATATCTGCCAGCCTCTTTCTGCCAATCAAACAGTGTAGTGTAATACAGTGGGCCTGATTTTTCCCTGCATTCTCCCACACAAAAAGAGGGACATTTCTATTGCCAGTGTGTGCATCTGCGTCAGTCCTGTCAGTGTCATATCTGCCAGCCTCTTTCTGCCAATCAAACAGTGTAGTGTAATACAGTGGGCCTGATTTTTCCTTGCATTCTCCCACACAAAAAGAGGGACATTTCTATTGCCAGTGTGTGCATCTGCGTCAGTCCTGTCAGTGTCATATCTGCCAGCCTCTTTCTGCCAATCAAACAGTGTAGTGTAATACAGTGGGCCTGATTTTTCCCTGCATTCTCCCACACAAAAAGAGGGACATTTCTATTGCCAGTGTGTGCATCTGCGTCAGTCCTGTTATTACCATATCTGCCAGCCTCTTTCTGCCAATCAAACAGGGTAGTGTAATACAGTGGGCCTGATTTTTCCCTGCATTCTCCCACACATAAAGAGGGACATTTCTATTGCCAGTGTTTTTATCTGCGTCAGTCCTGTTAGTGCCATATCTGCCAGCCTCTTTCTGCCAATCAAACAGTGTAGTGTAATACAGTGGGCCTGATTTTTCCCTGCATTCTCCCACACAAAAAGAGGGACATTTCTATTGCCAGTGTGTGCATCTGCGTCAGTCCTGTTATTACCATATCTGCCAGCCTCTTTCTGCCTATCAAACTGTGTAGTGTAATACAGTGGGCCTGATTTTTCCCTGCATTCTCCCACACATAAAGAGGGATATTTCTATTGCCAGTGTTTTTATCTGCGTCAGTCCTGTTAGTGCGATATCTGCCAGCCTCTTTCTGCCAATCAAACAGTGTAGTGTAAAACAGTGGGCCTGATTTTTCCTTGCATTCTCCCACACAAAAAGAGGGACATTTCTATTGCCAGTGTGTGCATCTGCGTCAGTCCTGTTAGTACCATATCTGCCAGCCTCTTTCTGCCAATCAAACAGTGTAGTGTAATACAGTGGGCCTGATTTTTCCCTGCATTCTCCCACACAAAAAGAGGGACATTTCTATTGCCAGTGTGTGCATCTGCATCAGTCCTGTTAGTGCCATATCTGCCAGCCTCTTTCTGCCAATCAAACTGTGTAGTGTAATACAGTGGGCCTGATTTTTCCCTGCATTCTCCCACCCATAAAGAGGGACATTTCTATTGCCAGTGTGTGCATCTGCGTCAGTCCTGTTATTACCATATCTGCCAGCCTCTTTCTGCCAATCAAACGATGTAGTGTAATACAGTGGGCCTGATTTTTCCCTGCATTCTCCCACACATAAAGAGGGACATTTCTATTGCCAGTGTTTTTATCTGCGTCAGTCCTTTTAGTGCCATATCTGCCAGCCTCTTTCTGCCAATCAAACTGTGTAGTGCAATACAGTGGGCCTGATTTTTCCCTGCATTCTCCCACACATAAGGAGGGACATTTCTATTGCCAGTGTGTTTATCTGTGTCAGTCCTGTTACTGCCATATCTGCCAGCCTCTTTCTGCCAATCAAACAGTGTAGTGTAATACAGTGGGCCTGATTTTTCCCTGCATTCTCCCACACATAAAGAGGGACATTTCTATTGCCAGTGTTTTTATCTGCGTCAGTCCTGTTAGTTCCATATCTGCCAGCCTCTTTCTGCCAATCAAACAGTGTAGTGTAATACAGTGGGCCTGATTTTTCCCTGCATTCTCCCACACAAAAAGAGGGACATTTCTATTGCCAGTGTGTGCATCTGCGTCAGTCCTGTCAGTGTCATATCTGCCAGCCTCTTTCTGCCAATCAAACAGTGTAGTGTAATACAGTGGGCCTGATTTTTCCTTGCATTCTCCCACACAAAAAGAGGGACATTTCTATTGCCAGTGTGTGCATCTGCGTCAGTCCTGTCAGTGTCATATCTGCCAGCCTCTTTCTGCCAATCAAACAGTGTAGTGTAATACAGTGGGCCTGATTTTTCCCTGCATTCTCCCACACAAAAAGAGGGACATTTCTACTGCCAGTGTTTTTATCTGCGTCAGTCCTGTTAGTGCCATATCTGCCAGCCTCTTTCTGCCAATCAAACAGTGTAGTGTAATACAGTGGGCCTGATTTATCCCTGCATTCTCCCACACAAAAAGAGGGACATTTCTATTGCCAGTGTGTGCATCTGCGTCAGTCCTGTTATTACCATATCTGCCAGCCTCTTTCTGCCAATCAAACTGTGTAGTATAATACAGTGGGCCTGATTTTTCCCTGCATTCTCCCACACATAAAGAGGGACATTTCTATTGCCAGTGTTTTTATCTGCGTCAGTCCTGTTAGTGCCATATCTGCCAGCCTCTTTCTGCCAATCAAACAGTGTAGTGTAATACAGTGGGCCTGATTTTTCCCTGCATTCTCCCACACAAAAAGAGGGACATTTCTATTGCCAGTGTGTGCATCTGCGTCAGTCCTGTTATTACCATATCTGCCAGCCTCTTTCTGCCAATCAAACTGTGTAGTATAATACAGTGGGCCTGATTTTTCCCTGCATTCTCCCACACATAAAGAGGGACATTTCTATTGCCAGTGTTTTTATCTGCGTCAGTCCTGTTAGTGCCATATCTGCCAGCCTCTTTCTGCCAATCAAACAGTGTAGTGTAATACAGTGGGCCTGATTTTTCCTTGCATTCTCCCACACAAAAAGAGGGACATTTCTATTGCCAGTGTGTGCATCTGCGTCAGTCCTGTCAGTGTCATATCTGCCAGCCTCTTTCTGCCAATCAAACAGTGTAGTGTAATACAGTGGGCCTGATTTTTCCCTGCATTCTCCCACACAAAAAGAGGGACATTTCTATTGCCAGTGTTTTTATCTGCGTCAGTCCTGTTAGTGCCATATCTGCCAGCCTCTTTCTGCCAATCAAACAGTGTAGTGTAATACAGTGGGCCTGATTTTTCCCTGCATTCTCCCACACAAAAAGAGGGACATTTCTATTGCCAGTGTGTGCATCTGCGTCAGTCCTGTTATTACCATATCTGCCAGCCTCTTTCTGCCAATCAAACTGTGTAGTATAATACAGTGGGCCTGATTTTTCCCTGCATTCTCCCACACATAAAGAGGGACATTTCTATTGCCAGTGTTTTTATCTGCGTCAGTCCTGTTAGTGCCATATCTGCCAGCCTCTTTCTGCCAATCAAACAGTGTAGTGTAATACAGTGGGCCTGATTTTTCCCTGCATTCTCCCACACAAAAAGAGGGACATTTCTATTGCCAGTGTGTGCATCTGCGTCAGTCCTGTTATTACCATATCTGCCAGCCTCTTTCTGCCAATCAAACTGTGTAGTATAATACAGTGGGCCTGATTTTTCCCTGCATTCTCCCACACATAAAGAGGGACATTTCTATTGCCAGTGTTTTTATCTGCGTCAGTCCTGTTAGTGCCATATCTGCCAGCCTCTTTCTGCCAATCAAACAGTGTAGTGTAATACAGTGGGCCTGATTTTTCCCTGCATTCTCCCACACAAAAAGAGGGACATTTCTATTGCCAGTGTGTGCATCTGCGTCAGTCCTGTTATTACCATATCTGCCAGCCTCTTTCTGCCAATCAAACTGTGTAGTATAATACAGTGGGCCTGATTTTTCCCTGCATTCTTTCACACATAAAGAGGGACATTTCTATTGCCAGTGTTTTTATCTGCGTCAGTCCTGTTAGTGCCATATCTGCCAGCCTCTTTCTGCCAATCAAACAGTGTAGTGTAATACAGTGGGCCTGATTTTTCCTTGCATTCTCCCACACAAAAAGAGGGACATTTCTTTTGCCAGTGTGTGCATCTGCGTCAGTCCTGTCAGTGTCATATCTGCCAGCCTCTTTCTGCCAATCAAACAGTGTAGTGTAATACAGTGGGCCTGATTTTTACTTGCATTCTCCCACACAAAAAGAGGGACATTTCTATTGCCAGTGTGTGCATCTGCGTCAGTCCTGTCAGTGTCATATCTGCCAGCCTCTTTCTGCCAATCAAACTGTGTAGTGTAATACAGTCGGCCTGATTTTTCCCTGCATTCTCCCACACATAAAGAGGGACATTTCTATTGCCAGAGTGTTTATCTGCGTCAGTCCTGTTAGTGCCATATCTGCCAGCCTCTTTCTGCCAATCAAACGATGTAGTGTAATACAGTGGGCCTGATTTTTCCCTGCATTCTCCCACACAAAAAGAGGGACATTTCTATTGCCAGTGTGTGCATCTGCATCAGTCCTGTTATTACCATATCTGCCAGCCTCTTTCTGCCTATCAAACTGTGTAGTGTAATACAGTGGGCCTGATTTTTCCCTGCATTCTCCCACACATAAAGAGGGATATTTCTATTGCCAGTGTTTTTATCTGCGTCAGTCCTGTTAGTGCGATATCTGCCAGCCTCTTTCTGCCAATCAAACAGTGTAGTGTAATACAGTGGGCCTGATTTTTCCTTGCATTCTCCCACACAAAAAGAGGGACATTTCTATTGCCAGTGTGTGCATCTGCGTCAGTCCTGTTAGTACCATATCTGCCAGCCTCTTTCTGCCAATCAAACAGTGTAGTGTAATACAGTGGGCCTGATTTTTCCCTGCATTCTCCCACACAAAAAGAGGGACATTTCTATTGCCAGTGTGTGCATCTGCATCAGTCCTGTTAGTGACATATCTGCCAGCCTCTTTCTGCCAATCAAACTGTGTAGTGTAATACAGTGGGCCTGATTTTTCCCTGCATTCTCCCACCCATAAAGAGGGACATTTCTATTGCCAGTGTGTGCATCTGCGTCAGTCCTGTTATTACCATATCTGCCAGCCTCTTTCTGCCAATCAAACGATGTAGTGTAACACAGTGGGCCTGATTTTTCCCTGCATTCTCCCACACATAAAGAGGGACATTTCTATTGCCAGTGTTTTTATCTGCGTCAGTCCTTTTAGTGCCATATCTGCCAGCCTCTTTCTGCCAATCAAACAGTGTAGTGCAATACAGTGGGCCTGATTTTTCCCTGCATTCTCCCACACATAAAGAGGGACATTTCTATTGCCAGTGTGTTTATCTGTGTCAGTCCTGTTACTGCCATATCTGCCAGCCTCTTTCTGCCAATCAAACAGTGTAGTGTAATACAGTGGGCCTGATTTTTCCCTGCATTCTCCCACACATAAAGAGGGACATTTCTATTGCCAGTGTTTTTATCTGCGTCAGTCCTGTTAGTTCCATATCTGCCAGCCTCTTTCTGCCAATCAAACAGTGTAGTGTAATACAGTGGGCCTGATTTTTCCCTGCATTCTCCCACACAAAAAGAGGGACATTTCTATTGCCAGTGTGTGCATCTGCGTCAGTCCTGTCAGTGTCATATCTGCCAGCCTCTTTCTGCCAATCAAACAGTGTAGTGTAATACAGTGGGCCTGATTTTTCCTTGCATTCTCCCACACAAAAAGAGGGACATTTCTATTGCCAGTGTGTGCATCTGCGTCAGTCCTGTCAGTGTCATATCTGCCAGCCTCTTTCTGCCAATCAAACAGTGTAGTGTAATACAGTGGGCCTGATTTTTCCCTGCATTCTCCCACACAAAAAGAGGGACATTTCTATTGCCAGTGTTTTTATCTGCGTCAGTCCTGTTAGTGCCATATCTGCCAGCCTCTTTCTGCCAATCAAACAGTGTAGTGTAATACAGTGGGCCTGATTTTTCCCTGCATTCTCCCACACAAAAAGAGGGACATTTCTATTGCCAGTGTGTGCATCTGCGTCAGTCCTGTTATTACCATATCTGCCAGCCTCTTTCTGCCAATCAAACTGTGTAGTATAATACAGTGGGCCTGATTTTTCCCTGCATTCTCCCACACATAAAGAGGGACATTTCTATTGCCAGTGTTTTTATCTGCGTCAGTCCTGTTAGTGCCATATCTGCCAGCCTCTTTCTGCCAATCAAACAGTGTAGTGTAATACAGTGGGCCTGATTTTTCCCTGCATTCTCCCACACAAAAAGAGGGACATTTCTATTGCCAGTGTGTGCATCTGCGTCAGTCCTGTTATTACCATATCTGCCAGCCTCTTTCTGCCAATCAAACTGTGTAGTATAATACAGTGGGCCTGATTTTTCCCTGCATTCTCCCACACATAAAGAGGGACATTTCTATTGCCAGTGTTTTTATCTGCGTCAGTCCTGTTAGTGCCATATCTGCCAGCCTCTTTCTGCCAATCAAACAGTGTAGTGTAATACAGTGGGCCTGATTTTTCCCTGCATTCTCCCACACAAAAAGAGGGACATTTCTATTGCCAGTGTGTGCATCTGCGTCAGTCCTGTTATTACCATATCTGCCAGCCTCTTTCTGCCTATCAAACTGTGTAGTGTAATACAGTGGGCCTGATTTTTCCCTGCATTCTCCCACACATAAAGAGGGATATTTCTATTGCCAGTGTTTTTATCTGCGTCAGTCCTGTTAGTGCGATATCTGCCAGCCTCTTTCTGCCAATCAAACAGTGTAGTGTAAAACAGTGGGCCTGATTTTTCCTTGCATTCTCCCACACAAAAAGAGGGACATTTCTATTGCCAGTGTGTGCATCTGCGTCAGTCCTGTTACTGCCATATCTGCCAGCCTCTTTCTGCCAATCAAACAGTGTAGTGTAATACAGTGGGCCTGATTTTTCCCTGCATTCTCCCACACAAAAAGAGGGACATTTCTATTGCCAGTGTGTGCATCTGCATCAGTCCTGTTAGTGCCATATCTGCCAGCCTCTTTCTGCCAATCAAACTGTGTAGTGTAATACAGTGGGCCTGATTTTTCCCTGCATTCTCCCACCCATAAAGAGGGACATTTCTATTGCCAGTGTGTGCATCTGCGTCAGTCCTGTTATTACCATATCTGCCAGCCTCTTTCTGCCAATCAAACGATGTAGTGTAATACAGTGGGCCTGATTTTTCCCTGCATTCTCCCACACATAAAGAGGGACATTTCTATTGCCAGTGTTTTTATCTGCGTCAGTCCTTTTAGTGCCATATCTGCCAGCCTCTTTCTGCCAATCAAACTGTGTAGTGCAATACAGTGGGCCTGATTTTTCCCTGCATTCTCCCACACATAAAGAGGGACATTTCTATTGCCAGTGTGTTTATCTGTGTCAGTCCTGTTACTGCCATATCTGCCAGCCTCTTTCTGCCAATCAAACAGTGTAGTGTAATACAGTGGGCCTGATTTTTCCCTGCATTCTCCCACACATAAAGAGGGACATTTCTATTGCCAGTGTTTTTATCTGCGTCAGTCCTGTTAGTTCCATATCTGCCAGCCTCTTTCTGCCAATCAAACAGTGTAGTGTAATACAGTGGGCCTGATTTTTCCCTGCATTCTCCCACACAAAAAGAGGGACATTTCTATTGCCAGTGTGTGCATCTGCGTCAGTCCTGTCAGTGTCATATCTGCCAGCCTCTTTCTGCCAATCAAACAGTGTAGTGTAATACAGTGGGCCTGATTTTTCCTTGCATTCTCCCACACAAAAAGAGGGACATTTCTATTGCCAGTGTGTGCATCTGCGTCAGTCCTGTCAGTGTCATATCTGCCAGCCTCTTTCTGCCAATCAAACAGTGTAGTGTAATACAGTGGGCCTGATTTTTCCCTGCATTCTCCCACACAAAAAGAGGGACATTTCTACTGCCAGTGTTTTTATCTGCGTCAGTCCTCTTAGTGCCATATCTGCCAGCCTCTTTCTGCCAATCAAACAGTGTAGTGTAATACAGTGGGCCTGATTTATCCCTGCATTCTCCCACACAAAAAGAGGGACATTTCTATTGCCAGTGTGTGCATCTGCGTCAGTCCTGTTATTACCATATCTGCCAGCCTCTTTCTGCCAATCAAACTGTGTAGTATAATACAGTGGGCCTGATTTTTCCCTGCATTCTCCCACACATAAAGAGGGACATTTCTATTGCCAGTGTTTTTATCTGCGTCAGTCCTGTTAGTGCCATATCTGCCAGCCTCTTTCTGCCAATCAAACAGTGTAGTGTAATACAGTGGGCCTGATTTTTCCCTGCATTCTCCCACACAAAAAGAGGGACATTTCTATTGCCAGTGTGTGCATCTGCGTCAGTCCTGTTATTACCATATCTGCCAGCCTCTTTCTGCCAATCAAACTGTGTAGTATAATACAGTGGGCCTGATTTTTCCCTGCATTCTCCCACACATAAAGAGGGACATTTCTATTGCCAGTGTTTTTATCTGCGTCAGTCCTGTTAGTGCCATATCTGCCAGCCTCTTTCTGCCAATCAAACAGTGTAGTGTAATACAGTGGGCCTGATTTTTCCTTGCATTCTCCCACACAAAAAGAGGGACATTTCTATTGCCAGTGTGTGCATCTGCGTCAGTCCTGTCAGTGTCATATCTGCCAGCCTCTTTCTGCCAATCAAACAGTGTAGTGTAATACAGTGGGCCTGATTTTTCCCTGCATTCTCCCACACAAAAAGAGGGACATTTCTATTGCCAGTGTTTTTATCTGCGTCAGTCCTGTTAGTGCCATATCTGCCAGCCTCTTTCTGCCAATCAAACAGTGTAGTGTAATACAGTGGGCCTGATTTTTCCCTGCATTCTCCCACACAAAAAGAGGGACATTTCTATTGCCAGTGTGTGCATCTGCGTCAGTCCTGTTATTACCATATCTGCCAGCCTCTTTCTGCCAATCAAACTGTGTAGTATAATACAGTGGGCCTGATTTTTCCCTGCATTCTCCCACACATAAAGAGGGACATTTCTATTGCCAGTGTTTTTATCTGCGTCAGTCCTGTTAGTGCCATATCTGCCAGCCTCTTTCTGCCAATCAAACAGTGTAGTGTAATACAGTGGGCCTGATTTTTCCCTGCATTCTCCCACACAAACAGAGGGACATTTCTATTGCCAGTGTGTGCATCTGCGTCAGTCCTGTTATTACCATATCTGCCAGCCTCTTTCTGCCAATCAAACTGTGTAGTATAATACAGTGGGCCTGATTTTTCCCTGCATTCTCCCACACATAAAGAGGGACATTTCTATTGCCAGTGTTTTTATCTGCGTCAGTCCTGTTAGTGCCATATCTGCCAGCCTCTTTCTGCCAATCAAACAGTGTAGTGTAATACAGTGGGCCTGATTTTTCCCTGCATTCTCCCACACAAAAAGAGGGACATTTCTATTGCCAGTGTGTGCATCTGCGTCAGTCCTGTTATTACCATATCTGCCAGCCTCTTTCTGCCAATCAAACTGTGTAGTATAATACAGTGGGCCTGATTTTTCCCTGCATTCTTTCACACATAAAGAGGGACATTTCTATTGCCAGTGTTTTTATCTGCGTCAGTCCTGTTAGTGCCATATCTGCCAGCCTCTTTCTGCCAATCAAACAGTGTAGTGTAATACAGTGGGCCTGATTTTTCCTTGCATTCTCCCACACAAAAAGAGGGACATTTCTTTTGCCAGTGTGTGCATCTGCGTCAGTCCTGTCAGTGTCATATCTGCCAGCCTCTTTCTGCCAATCAAACAGTGTAGTGTAATACAGTGGGCCTGATTTTTACTTGCATTCTCCCACACAAAAAGAGGGACATTTCTATTGCCAGTGTGTGCATCTGCGTCAGTCCTGTCAGTGTCATATCTGCCAGCCTCTTTCTGCCAATCAAACTGTGTAGTGTAATACAGTCGGCCTGATTTTTCCCTGCATTCTCCCACACATAAAGAGGGACATTTCTATTGCCAGAGTGTTTATCTGCGTCAGTCCTGTTAGTGCCATATCTGCCAGCCTCTTTCTGCCAATCAAACGATGTAGTGTAATACAGTGGGCCTGATTTTTCCCTGCATTCTCCCACACATAAAGAGGGACATTTCTATTGCCAGTGTTTTTATCTGCGTCAGTCCTTTTAGTGCCATATCTGCCAGCCTCTTTCTGCCAATCAAACTGTGTAGTGCAATACAGTGGGCCTGATTTTTCCCTGCATTCTCCCACACATAAAGAGGGACATTTCTATTGCCAGTGTGTTTATCTGTGTCAGTCCTGTTACTGCCATATCTGCCAGCCTCTTTCTGCCAATCAAACAGTGTAGTGTAATACAGTGGGCCTGATTTTTCCCTGCATTCTCCCACACATAAAGAGGGACATTTCTATTGCCAGTGTTTTTATCTGCGTCAGTCCTGTTAGTGCGATATCTGCCAGCCTCTTTCTGCCAATCAAACAGTGTAGTGTAATACAGTTTGCCTGATTTTTCCCTGCATTCTCCCACACAAAAAGAGGGACATTTCTATTGCCAGTGTGTGCATCTGCTTCAGTCCTGTCAGTGTCATATCTGCCAGCCTCTTTCTGCCAATCAAACAGTGTAGTGTAATACAGTGGGCCTGATTTTTCCTTGCATTCTCCCACACAAAAAGAGGGACATTTCTATTGCCAGTGTGTGCATCTGCGTCAGTCCTGTCAGTGTCATATCTGCCAGCCTCTTTCTACCAATCAAACAGTGTAGTGTAGTATAGTGGGCCTGATTTTTCCCTGCATTCTCCCACACAAAAAGAGGGACATTTCTATTGCCAGTGTTTGCATCTGCGTCAGTCCTGTCAGTGTCATATCTGCCAGCCTCTTTCTGCCAATCAAACAGTGTAGTGTAATACAGTGGGCCTGATTTTTCCCTGAATTCTCCCACACATAAAGAGGGACATTTTTATTGCCAGTGTGTGCATCTGCGTCAGTCCTGTTATTACCATATCTGCCAGCCTCTTTCTGCCAATCAAACTGTGTAGTGTAATACAGTGGGCCTGATTTTTCCCTGCATTCTCCCACACATAAAGAGGGATATTTCTATTGCCAGTGTTTTTATCTGCGTCAGTCCTGTTAGTGCGATATCTGCCAGCCTCTTTCTGCCAATCAAACAGTGTAGTGTAATACAGTGGGCCTGATTTTTCCCTGCATTCTCCCACACAAAAAGAGGGACATTTCTATTGCCAGTGTGTGCATCTGCGTCAGTCCTGTCAGTGTCATATCTGCCAGCCTCTTTCTGCCAATCAAACAGTGTAGTGTAATACAGTGGGCCTGATTTTTCCTTGCATTCTCCCACACAAAAAGAGGGACATTTCTATTGCCAGTGTGTGCATCTGCGTCAGTCCTGTCAGTGTCATATCTGCCAGCCTCTTTCTGCCAATCAAACAGTGTAGTGTAGTACAGTGGGCCTGATTTTTCCCTGCATTCTCCCACACAAAAAGAGGGACATTTCTATTGCCAGTGTGTGCATCTGCGTCAGTCCTGTCAGTGTCATATCTGCCAGCCTCTTTCTGCCAATCAAACAGTGTAGTGTAATACAGTGGGCCTGATTTTTCCCTGCATTCTCCCACACAAAAAGAGGGACATTTCTATTGCCAGTGTGTGCATCTGCGTCAGTCCTGTCAGTGTCATATCTGCCAGCCTCTTTCTGCCAATCAAACAGTGTAGTGTAATACAGTGGGCCTGATTTTTCCCTGCATTCTCCCACACATAAAGAGGGACATTTCTATTGCCAGTGTTTTTATCTGCGTCAGTCCTTTTAGTGCCATATCTGCCAGCCTCTTTCTGCCAATCAAACTGTGTAGTGCAATACAGTGGGCCTGATTTTTCCCTGCATTCTCCCACACATAAAGAGGGACATTTCTATTGCCAGTGTGTTTATCTGTGTCAGTCCTGTTACTGCCATATCTGCCAGCCTCTTTCTGCCAATCAAACAGTGTAGTGTAATACAGTGGGCCTGATTTTTCCCTGCATTCTCCCACACATAAAGAGGGACATTTCTATTGCCAGTGTTTTTATCTGCGTCAGTCCTGTTAGTGCCATATCTGCCAGCCTCTTTCTGCCAATCAAACAGTGTAGTGTAATACAGTGGGCCTGATTTTTCCCTGCATTCTCCCACACAAAAAGAGGGACATTTCTATTGCCAGTGTGTGCATCTGCGTCAGTCCTGTTATTACCATATCTGCCAGCCTCTTTCTGCCAATCAAACTGTGTAGTATAATACAGTGGGCCTGATTTTTCCCTGCATTCTCCCACACATAAAGAGGGACATTTCTATTGCCAGTGTTTTTATCTGCGTCAGTCCTGTTAGTGCCATATCTGCCAGCCTCTTTCTGCCAATCAAACAGTGTAGTGTAATACAGTGGGCCTGATTTTTCCCTGCATTCTCCCACACAAAAAGAGGGACATTTCTATTGCCAGTGTGTGCATCTGCGTCAGTCCTGTTATTACCATATCTGCCAGCCTCTTTCTGCCAATCAAACTGTGTAGTATAATACAGTGGGCCTGATTTTTCCCTGCATTCTCCCACACATAAAGAGGGACATTTCTATTGCCAGTGTGTGCATCTGCGTCAGTCCTGTTATTACCATATCTGCCAGCCTCTTTCTGCCTATCAAACTGTGTAGTGTAATACAGTGGGCCTGATTTTTCCCTGCATTCTCCCACACATAAAGAGGGATATTTCTATTGCCAGTGTTTTTATCTGCGTCAGTCCTGTTAGTGCGATATCTGCCAGCCTCTTTCTGCCAATCAAACAGTGTAGTGTAATACAGTGGGCCTGATTTTTCCTTGCATTCTCCCACACAAAAAGAGGGACATTTCTATTGCCAGTGTGTGCATCTGCGTCAGTCCTGTTAGTACCATATCTGCCAGCCTCTTTCTGCCAATCAAACAGTGTAGTGTAATACAGTGGGCCTGATTTTTCCTTGCATTCTCCCACACAAAAAGAGGGACATTTCTATTGCCAGTGTGTGCATCTGCGTCAGTCCTGTTAGTACCATATCTGCCAGCCTCTTTCTGCCAATCAAACAGTGTAGTGTAATACAGTGGGCCTGATTTTTCCCTGCATTCTCCCACACAAAAAGAGGGACATTTCTATTGCCAGTGTGTGCATCTGCATCAGTCCTGTTAGTGCCATATCTGCCAGCCTCTTTCTGCCAATCAAACTGTGTAGTGTAATACAGTGGGCCTGATTTTTCCCTGCATTCTCCCACCCATAAAGAGGGACATTTCTATTGCCAGTGTGTGCATCTGCGTCAGTCCTGTTATTACCATATCTGCCAGCCTCTTTCTGCCAATCAAACGATGTAGTGTAATACAGTGGGCCTGATTTTTCCCTGCATTCTCCCACACATAAAGAGGGACATTTCTATTGCCAGTGTTTTTATCTGCGTCAGTCCTTTTAGTGCCATATCTGCCAGCCTCTTTCTGCCAATCAAACTGTGTAGTGCAATACAGTGGGCCTGATTTTTCCCTGCATTCTCCCACACATAAAGAGGGACATTTCTATTGCCAGTGTGTTTATCTGTGTCAGTCCTGTTACTGCCATATCTGCCAGCCTCTTTCTGCCAATCAAACAGTGTAGTGTAATACAGTGGGCCTGATTTTTCCCTGCATTCTCCCACACATAAAGAGGGACATTTCTATTGCCAGTGTTTTTATCTGCGTCAGTCCTGTTAGTTCCATATCTGCCAGCCTCTTTCTGCCAATCAAACAGTGTAGTGTAATACAGTGGGCCTGATTTTTCCCTGCATTCTCCCACACAAAAAGAGGGACATTTCTATTGCCAGTGTGTGCATCTGCGTCAGTCCTGTCAGTGTCATATCTGCCAGCCTCTTTCTGCCAATCAAACAGTGTAGTGTAATACAGTGGGCCTGATTTTTCCTTGCATTCTCCCACACAAAAAGAGGGACATTTCTATTGCCAGTGTGTGCATCTGCGTCAGTCCTGTCAGTGTCATATCTGCCAGCCTCTTTCTGCCAATCAAACAGTGTAGTGTAATACAGTGGGCTCTTTTTTTTCCCTGCATTCTCCCACACAAAAAGAGGGACATTTCTATTGCCAGTGTTTTTATCTGCGTCAGTCCTGTTAGTGCCATATCTGCCAGCCTCTTTCTGCCAATCAAACAGTGTAGTGTAATACAGTGGGCCTGATTTATCCCTGCATTCTCCCACACAAAAAGAGGGACATTTCTATTGCCAGTGTGTGCATCTGCGTCAGTCCTGTTATTACCATATCTGCCAGCCTCTTTCTGCCAATCAAACTGTGTAGTATAATACAGTGGGCCTGATTTTTCCCTGCATTCTCCCACACATAAAGAGGGACATTTCTATTGCCAGTGTTTTTATCTGCGTCAGTCCTGTTAGTGCCATATCTGCCAGCCTCTTTCTGCCAATCAAACAGTGTAGTGTAATACAGTGGGCCTGATTTTTCCCTGCATTCTCCCACACAAAAAGAGGGACATTTCTATTGCCAGTGTGTGCATCTGCGTCAGTCCTGTTATTACCATATCTGCCAGCCTCTTTCTGCCAATCAAACTGTGTAGTATAATACAGTGGGCCTGATTTTTCCCTGCATTCTCCCACACATAAAGAGGAACATTTCTATTGCCAGTGTTTTTATCTGCGTCAGTCCTGTTAGTGCCATATCTGCCAGCCTCTTTCTGCCAATCAAACAGTGTAGTGTAATACAGTGGGCCTGATTTTTCCTTGCATTCTCCCACACAAAAAGAGGGACATTTCTATTGCCAGTGTGTGCATCTGCGTCAGTCCTGTCAGTGTCATATCTGCCAGCCTCTTTCTGCCAATCAAACAGTGTAGTGTAATACAGTGGGCCTGATTTTTCCCTGCATTCTCCCACACAAAAAGAGGGACATTTCTATTGCCAGTGTTTTTATCTGCGTCAGTCCTGTTAGTGCCATATCTGCCAGCCTCTTTCTGCCAATCAAACAGTGTAGTGTAATACAGTGGGCCTGATTTTTCCCTGCATTCTCCCACACAAAAAGAGGGACATTTCTATTGCCAGTGTGTGCATCTGCGTCAGTCCTGTTATTACCATATCTGCCAGCCTCTTTCTGCCAATCAAACTGTGTAGTATAATACAGTGGGCCTGATTTTTCCCTGCATTCTCCCACACATAAAGAGGGACATTTCTATTGCCAGTGTTTTTATCTGCGTCAGTCCTGTTAGTGCCATATCTGCCAGCCTCTTTCTGCCAATCAAACAGTGTAGTGTAATACAGTGGGCCTGATTTTTCCCTGCATTCTCCCACACAAAAAGAGGGACATTTCTATTGCCAGTGTGTGCATCTGCGTCAGTCCTGTTATTACCATATCTGCCAGCCTCTTTCTGCCAATCAAACTGTGTAGTATAATACAGTGGGCCTGATTTTTCCCTGCATTCTCCCACACATAAAGAGGGACATTTCTATTGCCAGTGTTTTTATCTGCGTCAGTCCTGTTAGTGCCATATCTGCCAGCCTCTTTCTGCCAATCAAACAGTGTAGTGTAATACAGTGGGCCTGATTTTTCCCTGCATTCTCCCACACAAAAAGAGGGACATTTCTATTGCCAGTGTGTGCATCTGCGTCAGTCCTGTTATTACCATATCTGCCAGCCTCTTTCTGCCAATCAAACTGTGTAGTATAATACAGTGGGCCTGATTTTTCCCTGCATTCTTTCACACATAAAGAGGGACATTTCTATTGCCAGTGTTTTTATCTGCGTCAGTCCTGTTAGTGCCATATCTGCCAGCCTCTTTCTGCCAATCAAACAGTGTAGTGTAATACAGTGGGCCTGATTTTTCCTTGCATTCTCCCACACAAAAAGAGGGACATTTCTTTTGCCAGTGTGTGCATCTGCGTCAGTCCTGTCAGTGTCATATCTGCCAGCCTCTTTCTGCCAATCAAACAGTGTAGTGTAATACAGTGGGCCTGATTTTTACTTGCATTCTCCCACACAAAAAGAGGGACATTTCTATTGCCAGTGTGTGCATCTGCGTCAGTCCTGTCAGTGTCATATCTGCCAGCCTCTTTCTGCCAATCAAACTGTGTAGTGTAATACAGTCGGCCTGATTTTTCCCTGCATTCTCCCACACATAAAGAGGGACATTTCTATTGCCAGAGTGTTTATCTGCGTCAGTCCTGTTAGTGCCATATCTGCCAGCCTCTTTCTGCCAATCAAACGATGTAGTGTAATACAGTGGGCCTGATTTTTCCCTGCATTCTCCCACACATAAAGAGGGACATTTCTATTGCCAGTGTTTTTATCTGCGTCAGTCCTTTTAGTGCCATATCTGCCAGCCTCTTTCTGCCAATCAAACTGTGTAGTGCAATACAGTGGGCCTGATTTTTCCCTGCATTCTCCCACACATAAAGAGGGACATTTCTATTGCCAGTGTGTTTATCTGTGTCAGTCCTGTTACTGCCATATCTGCCAGCCTCTTTCTGCCAATCAAACAGTGTAGTGTAATACAGTGGGCCTGATTTTTCCCTGCTTTCTCCCACACATAAAGAGGGACATTTCTATTGCCAGTGTTTTTATCTGCGTCAGTCCTGTTAGTGCGATATCTGCCAGCCTCTTTCTGCCAATCAAACAGTGTAGTGTAATACAGTTTGCCTGATTTTTCCCTGCATTCTCCCACACAAAAAGAGGGACATTTCTATTGCCAGTGTGTGCATCTGCTTCAGTCCTGTCAGTGTCATATCTGCCAGCCTCTTTCTGCCAATCAAACAGTGTAGTGTAATACAGTGGGCCTGATTTTTCCTTGCATTCTCCCACACAAAAAGAGGGACATTTCTATTGCCAGTGTGTGCATCTGCGTCAGTCCTGTCAGTGTCATATCTGCCAGCCTCTTTCTACCAATCAAACAGTGTAGTGTAGTATAGTGGGCCTGATTTTTCCCTGCATTCTCCCACACAAAAAGAGGGACATTTCTATTGCCAGTGTTTGCATCTGCGTCAGTCCTGTCAGTGTCATATCTGCCAGCCTCTTTCTGCCAATCAAACAGTGTAGTGTAATACAGTGGGCCTGATTTTTCCCTGAATTCTCCCACACATAAAGAGGGACATTTTTATTGCCAGTGTGTGCATCTGCGTCAGTCCTGTTATTACCATATCTGCCAGCCTCTTTCTGCCAATCAAACTGTGTAGTGTAATACAGTGGGCCTGATTTTTCCCTGCATTCTCCCACACATAAAGAGGGATATTTCTATTGCCAGTGTTTTTATCTGCGTCAGTCCTGTTAGTGCGATATCTGCCAGCCTCTTTCTGCCAATCAAACAGTGTAGTGTAATACAGTTTGCCTGATTTTTCCCTGCATTCTCCCACACAAAAAGAGGGACATTTCTATTGCCAGTGTGTGCATCTGCTTCAGTCCTGTCAGTGTCATATCTGCCAGCCTCTTTCTGCCAATCAAACAGTGTAGTGTAATACAGTGGGCCTGATTTTTCCTTGCATTCTCCCACACAAAAAGAGGGACATTTCTATTGCCAGTGTGTGCATCTGCGTCAGTCCTGTCAGTGTCATATCTGCCAGCCTCTTTCTACCAATCAAACAGTGTAGTGTAGTATAGTGGGCCTGATTTTTCCCTGCATTCTCCCACACAAAAAGAGGGACATTTCTATTGCCAGTGTTTGCATCTGCGTCAGTCCTGTCAGTGTCATATCTGCCAGCCTCTTTCTGCCAATCAAACAGTGTAGTGTAATACAGTGGGCCTGATTTTTCCCTGAATTCTCCCACACATAAAGAGGGACATTTTTATTGCCAGTGTGTGCATCTGCGTCAGTCCTGTTATTACCATATCTGCCAGCCTCTTTCTGCCAATCAAACTGTGTAGTGTAATACAGTGGGCCTGATTTTTCCCTGCATTCTCCCACACATAAAGAGGGATATTTCTATTGCCAGTGTTTTTATCTGCGTCAGTCCTGTTAGTGCGATATCTGCCAGCCTCTTTCTGCCAATCAAACAGTGTAGTGTAATACAGTGGGCCTGATTTTTCCCTGCATTCTCCCACACAAAAAGAGGGACATTTCTATTGCCAGTGTGTGCATCTGCGTCAGTCCTGTCAGTGTCATATCTGCCAGCCTCTTTCTGCCAATCAAACAGTGTAGTGTAATACAGTGGGCCTGATTTTTCCTTGCATTCTCCCACACAAAAAGAGGGACATTTCTATTGCCAGTGTGTGCATCTGCGTCAGTCCTGTCAGTGTCATATCTGCCAGCCTCTTTCTGCCAATCAAACAGTGTAGTGTAGTACAGTGGGCCTGATTTTTCCCTGCATTCTCCCACACAAAAAGAGGGACATTTCTATTGCCAGTGTGTGCATCTGCGTCAGTCCTGTCAGTGTCATATCTGCCAGCCTCTTTCTGCCAATCAAACAGTGTAGTGTAATACAGTGGGCCTGATTTTTCCCTGCATTCTCCCACACAAAAAGAGGGACATTTCTATTGCCAGTGTGTGCATCTGCGTCAGTCCTGTCAGTGTCATATCTGCCAGCCTCTTTCTGCCAATCAAACAGTGTAGTGTAATACAGTGGGCCTGATTTTTCCCTGCATTCTCCCACACATAAAGAGGGACATTTCTATTGCCAGTGTTTTTATCTGCGTCAGTCCTTTTAGTGCCATATCTGCCAGCCTCTTTCTGCCAATCAAACTGTGTAGTGCAATACAGTGGGCCTGATTTTTCCCTGCATTCTCCCACACATAAAGAGGGACATTTCTATTGCCAGTGTGTTTATCTGTGTCAGTCCTGTTACTGCCATATCTGCCAGCCTCTTTCTGCCAATCAAACAGTGTAGTGTAATACAGTGGGCCTGATTTTTCCCTGCATTCTCCCACACATAAAGAGGGACATTTCTATTGCCAGTGTTTTTATCTGCGTCAGTCCTGTTAGTGCGATATCTGCCAGCCTCTTTCTGCCAATCAAACAGTGTAGTGTAATACAGTTTGCCTGATTTTTCCCTGCATTCTCCCACACAAAAAGAGGGACATTTCTATTGCCAGTGTGTGCATCTGCTTCAGTCCTGTCAGTGTCATATCTGCCAGCCTCTTTCTGCCAATCAAACAGTGTAGTGTAATACAGTGGGCCTGATTTTTCCTTGCATTCTCCCACACAAAAAGAGGGACATTTCTATTGCCAGTGTGTGCATCTGCGTCAGTCCTGTCAGTGTCATATCTGCCAGCCTCTTTCTACCAATCAAACAGTGTAGTGTAGTATAGTGGGCCTGATTTTTCCCTGCATTCTCCCACACAAAAAGAGGGACATTTCTATTGCCAGTGTTTGCATCTGCGTCAGTCCTGTCAGTGTCATATCTGCCAGCCTCTTTCTGCCAATCAAACAGTGTAGTGTAATACAGTGGGCCTGATTTTTCCCTGAATTCTCCCACACAAAAAGAGGGACATTTTTATTGCCAGTGTGTGCATCTGCGTCAGTCCTGTTATTACCATATCTGCCAGCCTCTTTCTGCCAATCAAACTGTGTAGTGTAATACAGTGGGCCTGATTTTTCCCTGCATTCTCCCACACATAAAGAGGGATATTTCTATTGCCAGTGTGTGCATCTGCGTCAGTCCTGTTAGTGCGATATCTGCCAGCCTCTTTCTGCCAATCAAACAGTGTAGTGTAATACAGTGGGCCTGATTTTTCCCTGCATTCTCCCACACAAAAAGAGGGACATTTCTATTGCCAGTGTGTGCATCTGCTTCAGTCCTGTCAGTGTCATATCTGCCAGCCTCTTTCTGCCAATCAAACAGTGTAGTGTAATACAGTGGGCCTGATTTTTCCCTGCATTCTCCCACACAAAAAGAGGGACATTTCTATTGCCAGTGTGTGCATCTGCGTCAGTCCTGTTATTACCATATCTGCCAGCCTCTTTCTGCCAATCAAACAGTGTAGTGTAATACAGTTTGCCTGATTTTTCCCTGCATTCTCCCACACAAAAAGAGGGACATTTCTATTGCCAGTGTGTGCATCTGCTTCAGTCCTGTCAGTGTCATATCTGCCAGCCTCTTTCTGCCAATCAAACAGTGTAGTGTAATACAGTGGGCCTGATTTTTCCTTGCATTCTCCCACACAAAAAGAGGGACATTTCTATTGCCAGTGTGTGCATCTGCGTCAGTCCTGTCAGTGTCATATCTGCCAGCCTCTTTCTACCAATCAAACAGTGTAGTGTAGTATAGTGGGCCTGATTTTTCCCTGCATTCTCCCACACAAAAAGAGGGACATTTCTATTGCCAGTGTTTGCATCTGCGTCAGTCCTGTCAGTGTCATATCTGCCAGCCTCTTTCTGCCAATCAAACAGTGTAGTGTAATACAGTGGGCCTGATTTTTCCCTGAATTCTCCCACACAAAAAGAGGGACATTTTTATTGCCAGTGTGTGCATCTGCGTCAGTCCTGTTATTACCATATCTGCCAGCCTCTTTCTGCCAATCAAACTGTGTAGTGTAATACAGTGGGCCTGATTTTTCCCTGCATTCTCCCACACATAAAGAGGGATATTTCTATTGCCAGTGTGTGCATCTGCGTCAGTCCTGTTAGTGCGATATCTGCCAGCCTCTTTCTGCCAATCAAACAGTGTAGTGTAATACAGTGGGCCTGATTTTTCCCTGCATTCTCCCACACAAAAAGAGGGACATTTCTATTGCCAGTGTGTGCATCTGCTTCAGTCCTGTCAGTGTCATATCTGCCAGCCTCTTTCTGCCAATCAAACAGTGTAGTGTAATACAGTGGGCCTGATTTTTCCCTGCATTCTCCCACACAAAAAGAGGGACATTTCTATTGCCAGTGTGTGCATCTGCGTCAGTCCTGTTATTACCATATCTGCCAGCCTCTTTCTGCCAATCAAACTGTGTAGTATAATACAGTGGGCCTGAGTTTTCCCTGCATTCTTTCACACATAAAGAGGGACATTTCTATTGCCAGTGTTTTTATCTGCGTCAGTCCTGTTAGTGCCATATCTGCCAGCCTCTTTCTGCCAATCAAACAGTGTAGTGTAATACAGTGGGCCTGATTTTTCCTTGCATTCTCCCACACAAAAAGAGGGACATTTCTTTTGCCAGTGTGTGCATCTGCGTCAGTCCTGTCAGTGTCATATCTGCCAGCCTCTTTCTGCCAATCAAACAGTGTAGTGTAATACAGTGGGCCTGATTTTTACTTGCATTCTCCCACACAAAAAGAGGGACATTTCTATTGCCAGTGTGTGCATCTGCGTCAGTCCTGTCAGTGTCATATCTGCCAGCCTCTTTCTGCCAATCAAACTGTGTAGTGTAATACAGTCGGCCTGATTTTTCCCTGCATTCTCCCACACATAAAGAGGGACATTTCTATTGCCAGAGTGTTTATCTGCGTCAGTCCTGTTAGTGCCATATCTGCCAGCCTCTTTCTGCCAATCAAACAGTGTAGTGTAATACAGTGGGCCTGATTTTTCCTTGCATTCTCCCACACAAAAAGAGGGACATTTCTATTGCCAGTGTGTGCATCTGCGTCAGTCCTGTCAGTGTCATATCTGCCAGCCTCTTTCTGCCAATCAAACAGTGTAGTGTAATACAGTGGGCCTGATTTTTCCTTGCATTCTCCCACACAAAAAGAGGGACATTTCTATTGCCAGTGTGTGCATCTGCGTCAGTCCTGTCAGTGTCATATCTGCCAGCCTCTTTCTGCCAATCAAACAGTGTAGTGTAGTACAGTGGGCCTGATTTTTCCCTGCATTCTCCCACACAAAAAGAGGGACATTTCTATTGCCAGTGTGTGCATCTGCGTCAGTCCTGTCAGTGTCATATCTGCCAGCCTCTTTCTGCCAATCAAACAGTGTAGTGTAATACAGTGGGCCTGATTTTTCCCTGCATTCTCCCACACAAAAAGAGGGACATTTCTATTGCCAGTGTGTGCATCTGCGTCAGTCCTGTCAGTGTCATATCTGCCAGCCTCTTTCTGCCAATCAAACAGTGTAGTGTAATACAGTGGGCCTGATTTTTCCCTGCATTCTCCCACACATAAAGAGGGACATTTCTATTGCCAGTGTTTTTATCTGCGTCAGTCCTTTTAATGCCATATCTGCCAGCCTCTTTCTGCCAATCAAACTGTGTAGTGCAATACAGTGGGCCTGATTTTTCCCTGCATTCTCCCACACATAAAGAGGGACATTTCTATTGCCAGTGTGTTTATCTGTGTCAGTCCTGTTACTGCCATATCTGCCAGCCTCTTTCTGCCAATCAAACAGTGTAGTGTAATACAGTGGGCCTGATTTTTCCCTGCATTCTCCCACACATAAAGAGGGACATTTCTATTGCCAGTGTTTTTATCTGCGTCAGTCCTGTTAGTGCGATATCTGCCAGCCTCTTTCTGCCAATCAAACAGTGTAGTGTAATACAGTTTGCCTGATTTTTCCCTGCATTCTCCCACACAAAAAGAGGGACATTTCTATTGCCAGTGTGTGCATCTGCTTCAGTCCTGTCAGTGTCATATCTGCCAGCCTCTTTCTGCCAATCAAACAGTGTAGTGTAATACAGTGGGCCTGATTTTTCCTTGCATTCTCCCACACAAAAAGAGGGACATTTCTATTGCCAGTGTGTGCATCTGCGTCAGTCCTGTCAGTGTCATATCTGCCAGCCTCTTTCTACCAATCAAACAGTGTAGTGTAGTATAGTGGGCCTGATTTTTCCCTGCATTCTCCCACACAAAAAGAGGGACATTTTTGCCAGTGTTTGCATCTGCGTCAGTCCTGTCAGTGTCATATCTGCCAGCCTCTTTCTGCCAATCAAACAGTGTAGTGTAATACAGTGGGCCTGATTTTTCCCTGAATTCTCCCACACAAAAAGAGGGACATTTTTATTGCCAGTGTGTGCATCTGCGTCAGTCCTGTTATTACCATATCTGCCAGCCTCTTTCTGCCAATCAAACTGTGTAGTGTAATACAGTGGGCCTGATTTTTCCCTGCATTCTCCCACACATAAAGAGGGATATTTCTATTGCCAGTGTGTGCATCTGCGTCAGTCCTGTTAGTGCGATATCTGCCAGCCTCTTTCTGCCAATCAAACAGTGTAGTGTAATACAGTTTGCCTGATTTTTCCCTGCATTCTCCCACACAAAAAGAGGGACATTTCTATTGCCAGTGTGTGCATCTGCTTCAGTCCTGTCAGTGTCATATCTGCCAGCCTCTTTCTGCCAATCAAACAGTGTAGTGTAATACAGTGGGCCTGATTTTTCCTTGCATTCTCCCACACAAAAAGAGGGACATTTCTATTGCCAGTGTGTGCATCTGCGTCAGTCCTGTCAGTGTCATATCTGCCAGCCTCTTTCTACCAATCAAACAGTGTAGTGTAGTATAGTGGGCCTGATTTTTCCCTGCATTCTCCCACACAAAAAGAGGGACATTTCTATTGCCAGTGTTTGCATCTGCGTCAGTCCTGTCAGTGTCATATCTGCCAGCCTCTTTCTGCCAATCAAACAGTGTAGTGTAATACAGTGGGCCTGATTTTTCCCTGAATTCTCCCACACAAAAAGAGGGACATTTTTATTGCCAGTGTGTGCATCTGCGTCAGTCCTGTTATTACCATATCTGCCAGCCTCTTTCTGCCAATCAAACTGTGTAGTGTAATACAGTGGGCCTGATTTTTCCCTGCATTCTCCCACACATAAAGAGGGATATTTCTATTGCCAGTGTGTGCATCTGCGTCAGTCCTGTTAGTGCGATATCTGCCAGCCTCTTTCTGCCAATCAAACAGTGTAGTGTAATACAGTGGGCCTGATTTTTCCCTGCATTCTCCCACACAAAAAGAGGGACATTTCTATTGCCAGTGTGTGCATCTGCGTCAGTCCTGTCAGTGTCATATCTGCCAGCCTCTTTCTGCCAATCAAACAGTGTAGTGTAGTACAGTGGGCCTGATTTTTCCCTGCATTCTCCCACACAAAAAGAGGGACATTTCTATTGCCAGTGTGTGCATCTGCGTCAGTCCTGTCAGTGTCATATCTGCCAGCCTCTTTCTGCCAATCAAACAGTGTAGTGTAATACAGTGGGCCTGATTTTTCCCTGCATTCTCCCACACAAAAAGAGGGACATTTCTATTGCCAGTGTGTGCATCTGCGTCAGTCCTGTTAGTGCCATATCTGCCAGCCTCTTTCTGCCAATCAAACTGTGTAGTGTAATACAGTGGGCCTGATTTTTCCCTGCATTCTCCCACACATCAAGAGGGACATTTCTATTGCCAGTGTTTTTATCTGCGTCAGTCCTGTTAGTGCCATATCTGCCAGCCTCTTTCTGCCAATCAAACAGTGTAGTGTAATACAGTGGGCCTGATTTTTCCCTGCATTCTCCCACACAAAAAGAGGGACAATTCTATTGCCAGTGTGTGCATCTGCGTCAGTCCTGTCAGTGTCATATCTGTCAGCCTCTTTCTGCCAATCAAACAGTGTAGTGTAATACAGTGGGCCTGATTTTTCCCTGCATTCTCCCACAGAAAAAGAGGGACATTTCTATTGCCAGTGTGTGCATCTGCGTCAGTCCTGTTAGTACCATATCTGCCAGCCTCTTTCTGCCAATCAAACAGTGTAGTGTAATACAGTGGGCCTGATTTTTCCCTGCATTCTCCCACACAAAAAGAGGGACATTTCTATTGCCAGTGTGTGCATCTGCGTCAGTCCTGTTAGTGCCATATCTGCCAGGCTCTTTCTGCCAATCAAACTGTGTAGTGTAATACAGTGGGCCTGATTTTTTCCCTGCATTCTCCCACCCATAAAGAGGGACATTTCTATTGCCAGTGTTTTTATCTGCGTCAGTCCTGTTAGTGCCATATCTGCCAGCCTCTTTCTGCCAATCAAACAGTGCAGTGTAATACAGTGGGCCTGATTTTTCCCTGCATTCTCCCACACAAAAAGAGGGACATTTCTTTTGCCAGTGTGTGCATCTGCGTCAGTCCTGTCAGTGTCATATCTGCCAGCCTCTTTCTGCCAATCAAACAGGGTAGTGTAATACAGTGGGCCTGATTTTTCCCTGCATTCTCACACACAAAAAGAGGGACATTTCTATTGCCAGTGTGTGCATCTGCGTCAGTCCTGTCAGTGTCATATCTGCCAGCCTCTTTCTGCCAATCAAACAGGGTAGTGTAATACAGTGGGCCTGATTTTTCCCTGCATTCTCCCACACAAAAAGAGGGACATTTCTATTGCCAGTGTGTGCATCTGCGTCAGTCCTGTTAGTGCCTCATCTGCCAGCCTCTTTCTGCCAATCAAACTGTGTAGTGTAATACAGTGGGCCTGATTTTTCCCTGCATTCTCCCACACATAAAGAGGGACATTTCTATTGCCAGTGTGTTTATCTGCGTCAGTCCTGTTACTGCCATATCTGCCAGCCTCTTTCTGCCAATCAAACTGTGTAGTGTAATACAGTGGGCCTGATTTTTCCCTGCATTCTCCCACACATAAAGAGGGACATTTCTATTGCCATTGTTTTTATCTGCGTCAGTCATGTTTGTTCCATATCTGCCAGCCTCTTTCTGCCAATCAAACAGTGTAGTGTAATACAGTGGGCCTGATTTTTCCCTGCATTCTCCCACAGAAAAAGAGGGACATTTCTATTGCCAGTGTGTGCATCTGCGTCAGTCCTGTTATTACCATATCTGCCAGCCTCTTTCTGCCAATCAAACAGTGTAGGGTAATACAGTGGGCCTGATTTTTCCCTGCATTCTCCCACACAAAAAGAGGGACATTTCTTTTGCCAGTGTGTGCATCTGCGTCAGTCCTGTCAGTGTCATATCTGCCAGCCTCTTTCTGCCAATCAAACAGTGTAGTGTAATACAGTGGGCCTGATTTTTCCCTGCATTCTCACACACAAAAAGAGGGACATTTCTATTGCCAGTGTGTGCATCTGCGTCAGTCCTGTCAGTGTCATATCTGCCAGCCTCTTTCTGCCAATCAAACAGTGTAGTGTAATACAGTGGGCCTGATTTTTCCTTGCATTCTCCCACACAAAAAGAGGGACATTTCAATTGCCAGTGTGTGCATCTGCGTCAGTCCTGTTATTACCATATCTTCCAGCCTCTTTCTGCCAATCAAACAGTGTAGTGTAATACAGTGGGCCTGATTTTTCCCTGCATTCTCACACACAATTAGAGGGACATTTCTATTGCCAGTGTGTGCATCTGCGTCAGTCCTGTCAGTGTCATATCTGCCAGCCTCTTTCTGCCAATCAAACAGTGTAGTGTAATACAGTGGGCCTGATTTTTCCTTGCATTCTCCCACACAAAAATAGGGACATTTCTATTGCCAGTGTGTGCATCTGCGTCAGTCCTGTCAGTGTCATATCTGCCAGCCTCTTTCTGCCAATCAAACAGTGTAGTGTAATACAGTGGGCCTGATTTTTCCCTGCATTCTCCCACACATAAAGAGGGACATTTCTATTGCCAGTGTGTTTATCTGTGTCAGTCCTGTTACTGCCATATCTGCCAGCCTCTTTCTGCCAATCAAACTGTGTAGTGTAATACAGTGGGCCTGATTTTTCCCTGCATTCTCCCACACATAAAAAAGGGAGATTTAAATTCACAACAAGTTCACGTTGTTATGGAGCTGGTTGTTAGGAATACTTGGAATGACCTGATAGGTAAACCAGAAATATAGGACAAGCTCTGGGGACGTGGGAACTTTACTGACCGCAAACCTGATCCTATCACACACACTATAGGCAGCCGTGGAGCGTACCTAACTCTCCCTAGACTCCTCTTCACAGCCTGAGAGCTAGCTATCCCTAGAGAGAAACAAAAGCCTCACTTGCCTCAGAGAAATTTCCCCAAAGTAAAGTCAGCCCCCCACAAATAATGACGGTGAGTTAAGAGGAAAATACAAACATAGGAATGAAAACAGGTTTTAGCAAAAGAGGCCCACTAGTACTAAATGGTATGAAGATAGCAAGGGAACTGTGCGGTCAGTATAAAATACTACAAAATATCCACGCAGAGAGAACAAAAGACCCTCACACCGACTCACGATGTGAGGGAGCAACTCTGCTCCCCAGAGCTTCCAGCTAGCAAGAAAATAGCATATAAGCAAGCTAGACTGAACTTATCATATACTGAGAAACATTTTCCAAAAGCAATGAGCAAAAATGAACTAGCATGAACTTAGCTTCTCCAGGAGGAGACAGGTCACACGTGAAGTCCCAAAGAGAACTGAACCAATACTGAATACAATGACAGCTGGCAGCAAGTAAAGATCTAGGTGGAGTTAAATAGGCAACCAGCACTGCAGAAAATGAGGCAGCTGGAGCCCAGCTAAAGACCAGCAGTATCACTCAAAGCCACCAGAGGGAGCCCACGAACAGAACTCAACAAAGTACCATTCACGACCACAGGAGGGAGCCCGAGAACGGAATTCACAACAGTACCCCCCCTTGAGGAGGGGTCACCGAACCCTCACCAGAGCCCCCAGGCCGATCAGGACGAGCCAAATGAAAGGCACAAACCAAATCAGCAGCATGGACATCAGAGGCAACAACCCAGGAATTATCCTCCTGACCATAGCCCTTCCACTTAACCAAGTACTGAAGCTTCCGTCTCGAGACACGAGAATCCATGATCTTCTCCACCACATACTCCAATTCACCCTCGACCAACACCGGAGCAGGAGGATCAACAGAAGCAACCACAGGCACCACATACCTCCGCAACAATGACCTATGGAACACATTATGGATGGCAAAAGATGCTGGGAGGTCCAAACGAAATGACACAGGATTGAGGATTTCAGAAATCTTATAAGGACCGATGAAACGAGGCTTAAACTTAGGAGAGGAAACCTTCATAGGAACATAACGAGAAGACAACCAAACCAAATCCCCCACACAAAGTCAGGGACCCACACAGCGACGGCGGTTAGCAAAGCGCTGAGCCTTCTCCTGTGACAGCGCCAAATTGTCCACTACGTGGTTCCAAATCTGCTGCAACCTGTCCACCACAGAATCCACACCAGGACAGTCAGAAGGCTCAACCTGCCCTGAGGAAAAACGAGGATGAAAACCAGAATTACAAAAAAAAGGCGAAACCAAAGTTGCAGAACTAGCCCGGTTATTGAGGGCGAACTCAGCCAATGGCAAAAAAGTCACCCAATCATCCTGATCAGCAGAAACGAAACATCTCAGATAAGTTTCCAAGGTCTGATTAGTTCTTTCGGTTTGGCCATTTGTCTGAGGATGGAAAGCCGAAGAAAAAGACAAATCAATGCCCATCTTAGCACAAAAGGACCGCCAAAATCTGGACACAAACTGGGACCTTCTGTCCGACACAATGTTCTCTGGAATACCATGCAAATGAACCACATTCTGAAAGAACAGCAAAACCAAATCAGAGGAGGAAGGTAATTTAGGCAAGGGCACCAAATGGACCATCTTAGAAAAACGATCGCAAACCACCCAGATGACAGACATCCTCTGAGAGACCGGAAGATCCGAAATAAAATCCATGGAAATATGCGTCCAGGGCCTCTTTGGGACAGGCAAAGGCAAAAGCAATCCGCTGGCACGAGAACAGCAAGGCTTGGCTCGAGCACAAATCCCACAGGACTGCACAAAAGAACGCACATCTTGCGACAAGGAAGGCCACCAAAAGGACCTAGCCACCAAATCTCTGGTCCCAAAAATCCCAGGATGACCCGCCAACACTGAACAATGAACCTCGGAAATAACTCTACTGGTCCATCTATCAGGGACAAACTGTCTCTCCGGTGGACAACGGTCAGGTCTATCGACCTGAAACTCCTGCAGCACCCGCCGCAAATCAGGGGAGATGGCAGACAGAATCACCCCCTCTCTGAGGATACCAGCCGGTTCAGGAACTCCCGGAGAGTCAGGCACAAAACTCCTAGAAAGGGCATCAGCCTTCACATTCTTAGAGCCCGGAAGGTACGAAACCACGAAATCGAAACGGGAGAAAAACAGCGACCATCGAGCCTGTCTAGGATTTAGCCGCTTGGCAGACTCGAGATAAATCAAATTCTTGTGATCCGTCAAAACCACCACACGATGCTTGGCTCCCTCAAGCCAATGTCGCCACTCCTCAAACGCCCACTTCATTGCCAACAACTCCCGATTGCCAACATCATAATTACGCTCGGCAGGCGAAAACTTTCTAGAAAAGAAAGCACATGGCTTCATCACAGAGCCATCAGAGCTTCTCTGAGACAAGACAGCCCCTGCTCCAATCTCAGAAGCATCAACCTCGACCTGAAAAGGGAGAGAAACATCCGGCTGACGCAAGACAGGAGCCGAAGAAAACCGACGTTTCAGCTCCTGAAAGGCCTCAACGGCCGCAGGAGACCAATTCGTCACATCAGCACCCTTTTTGGTCAGATCAGTCAAAGGCTTAACCACACTAGAAAAATTAGTGATGAAGCGACGGTAAAAATTAGCAAAGCCCAGGAACTTCTGAAGACTCTTCACAGATGTAGGTTGAGTCCAATCATAAATGGCCTGGACTTTAACTGGATCCATCTCGATAGTAGAAGGGGGAAAAATAAAGCCCAAAAAGGATACCTTCTGGACTCCGAAGAAACATTTAGAGCCCTTCACAAACAAAGCATTAGCACGCAGGACCTGAAATACCATCCTGACCTTCACATGAGATTCCCAATCATCAGAAAAGACCAGGGTATCATCCAGGTATACAATTATGAATCTATCCAGATACTCTCGGAAGATGTCGTGCATAAAGGACTGAAACACGGAAGGGGCATTAGAAAGCCCAAATGGCATCACCAAGTACTCAAAATGGCCTTCGGGCATATTAAATGCTGTTTTCCATTCATCGCCCCGCTTTATACGCACAAGATTATACGCTCCTCGAAGATCTATCTTGGTGAACCAACTAGCCCCCTTAATCCGAGCAAACAGATCGGACAGCAGAGGCAAAGGGTACTGAAATTTGACCGTGATTTTATTAAGAAGGCGATAATCAATACAGGGTCTCAAAGAACCATCCTTCTTGGCCACAAAAAAGAACCCTGCTCCCAATGGTGACGAGGACGGGTGAATATGTCCTTTCTCCAAGGACTCCTGTATATAACTCTGCATAGCAGCATGCTCTGGCACAGACAAATTGAACAGTCGACCCTTAGGGAACTTACTACCAGGAATCAAATTTATAGCACAATCACAATCCCTATGAGGAGGTAGGGCACTGGATTTTGGGCTCATCAAATACATCCTGGTAATCCGACAAAAATTCAGGGACTTCAGAAGGAGTAGAAGAGGCAATTGACACCAAAGGAACATCACCATGTACCCCTTGACAATCCCAGCTAGACACAGACATTGATTTCCAATCCTACTGGATTATGAACCTGCAGCCATGGCAACCCCAACACGACAACATCATGCAAATTATGTAACACCAGAAAGCGAATATCCTCCTGATGTGCAGGAGTCATGCACATGGTCACTTGAGTCCAGTACTAAGGCTTATTCTTGGCCAATGGCGTAGCATCAATTCCCCTTAGTGGAATAGGAAACTGCAAAGGCTCCAAGAAAAAACCACAGCGCCTGGCAAATTCCAAATCCATCAAACTCAGGGCAACGCCTGAATCCACAAAAGCCATAACTGAGTCGGATGACAGAGAGCAAATCAAAGTAACAGACAAAATAAATTTAGGCTGTACAGTACCAATGGTGACAGACCTAGCGAACCTTTTAGTGCCCTTAGGACAAACAGAGATAGCATGAGTGGAGTCACCACAGTAAAAACACAACCCATTCTGACGTCTGTGATTTTGCCGTTCAATTCTGGTCAGAATCCTATCGCATTGCATAGATTCAGGCTTCTGCTCAGAGAACACCGCCAGATGGTGCACAGGTTTGCGCTCCCGCAAACGCCGATCAATCTGAATGGCCAAGGACATTGAATCATTCAGACCCGCAGGTGTGGGGAACCCCACCATAACATCCTTAAGGGCTTCAGGAAGACCCTTTCTGAAAATCGCTGCCAGGGCACACTCATTCCATTGAGTGAGCACCGACCACTTCCTAAACCTCTGGCAGTAAACCTCCGCTTCATCCTGACCCTGAGACAGAGCCAGCAAAGTCTTTTCTGCCTGGTCTACTGAATTAGGCTCCTCATAAAGCAATCCAAGTGCCAGAAAAAACGCATCTACATTTAGCAATGCAGGATCTCCTGGCGCAAGGGAGAATGCCCAGTCTTGAGGGTCGCCACGTAACAAAGAAATAATAATTTTAACTTGCTGAGTAGGGTCACCAGAGGAGCGGGGTTTCAGAGCAAGAAACAATTTGCAATTGTTTTTGAAATTCAGAAACTTAGATCTATCCCCATAAAACAAATCAGGAATTGGTATTCTAGGTTCTAACATAGGATTCTGAACTACAAAATCCTGAATGCTTTGTACCCTTGCAGTGAGATGATCCAAACTAGAGGACAGACTTTGAATGTTCATATCTGCAGCTGAGTCCTGAACCACCCAGAGATTAACCCCTTCCCGACATGCGCCGTACTAGTACTGCGCTGCCGGCACTGCGTTACTGACAGCCGCAGTACTAGTACGGCGCCCCGATCACCGCGGTCTCACGCTGAGCGCCGCGGTGATCGGGTGCGGGTGTCAGCTGTATATGACAGCTGACACCCCGCAGCAATGCCCACGATCGGCGCTGTCGCCGATCGCGGGCATTTAACCCCTCTGATGCCGCTGTCAATAGTGACAGCGGCATAGAGGGGGATCGCGCAGGGACGGGGGCTCCCTGCGCTCTCCCACCGGAGCAGCGCGATGAGATCGCGCTGCTCCGGTGACCTGGAAGGAGTCCCCGGATCCAAGATGGCCGGGGGACTCCTTCCGGGTCATAAGATGACCCTGCTTGCCGGCGTCTGCTGAGAATCCTCATAGCAGGCGCCGGCAAGCCCCTGCAATGTGCCTGGCACATCGGTGATCAGACCGAGTGCTATGCACACGGTCTGATCACCGATCTGTGATGTCCCCTCCTGGGACAAAGTAAAAAAGTAAAAAAAAAATTTTTCCACATGTGTAAAAAAAAAAAAAAAAAAAATTCCTAAATAAAGAAAAAAAAAAAAAATATATTCCCATAAATACATTTCTTTATCTAAATAAAAAAAACACCACACAATAAAAGTACACATATTTAGTATCGCCGCGTCCGTAACAACCCCACCTATAAAACTATATCACTAGTTAACCCCTTCAGTGAACACCGTAAAAAAAAAAAAAAAAAAACGAGGCAAAAAACAACGCTTTATTCTCATACCGCCAAACAAAAAGTGGAATAACACGCGATCAAAAAGACGGATATAAATAACCATGGTACCGCTGAAAACGTCATCTTGTCCCGCAAAAAAAAAGCCGCCATACAGCATCATCAGCAGAAAAATAAAAAAGTTATAGCTCTCAGAATAAAGCGATGCAAAAACAATTATTTTTTATATAAAATAGTTTTTATTGTGTAAAAGCGCCAAAACATAAAAAAATTACATAAATGAGGTATCGCTGTAATCGTACTGACCCGAAGAATAAAACTGCTTTATCCTTTTTACCAAACGCGGAACGGTATAAACGCACCCCCTAAAAGAATTTCAGGAATTGCTGGTTTTTGTTCATTCCGCCTCCCAAAAATCAGAATAAAAAGCGATCAAAAAATGTCATGTACCCAAAAATGGTACCAGCAAAAACGTCAACTCGTCCTGCAAAAAACAAGATCTCACATTACTCTGTGGACCAAAATATGGAAAAATTATAGCTCTCAAAATGTGGTGATGCAAAAACTATTGTTTGCAATAAAAAGCGTCTTTTAGTGTGTGATGGCTGCCAACCATAAAAATCCGCCCAAAAACGCTATAAAAGTAAATCAAATCCCCCTTCATCACCCCCTTAGTTAGGAAAAATAATAAAATTTTAAAAAATATATTTATTTCCATTTTCCCGTTAGGCTACTTTCACACTAGCGTCGGTACGGGGCCGTCGCGCTGCGTCGGCCCGACATACCGACGCATACTGTGCAAGCGCCGCACAACGGGGGCAGCGGATGCTGTTTTTCCACGCATCCGCTGCCCCATTGTGAGGTGCGGGGAGGTGGGGGCGGAGTTCCAGCCGCGCATGCGCGGTCGGAAATGGTGGACCGTCAGCACAAAAAAAGTTACATGTAACGTTTTTTGCTGCCGGCGGTCCGCCACAACACGACGCAACCGTCGCACGACGCTTGCGACGTGTGTCAATACGTCGCTAATGTTAGTCTATGGGGAAAAAACGCATCCTGCAGATGACTTTGCAGGATGCGTTTTTTCGCCAAAACGACGCATTGCGACGTATGCAAAAAAACGCTAGTGTGAAAGTAGCGCTAGGGTTAGGACTAGGGTTAGGGTTGGGGTTAGGGTTTCAGTTAGAATTGGGGAGTTTTCACTGTTTAGGCACATCAGGGGCACTCCAAACGCGACATGGCGTCCGATCTCAACGCGTTTGTTTGCGTTAAAAACGCATGCGTTTTTATAGAAAAAAAACAGAACACACACTGAAAAGTCACCCACCACCATCAAGGTGATAAAGGGATCCAAACCCTAACCCTACCCCTAAACTCATCCCTAACCGTTTAATGAACATTTTCTGACAGTCATAGTGCCACGTATTTCAGTGCCACGTATTTCAGTGCCACGTATTTCAGTGCCACGTATTTCAGTGCCACGTATTTCAGTGCCACGTATTTCAGTGCCACGATATTTCAGTGCCACGTATTTAAGTGCCACGGTATTTCAGTGAAATACGTGGCACTGAAATATCGTGGCATTTACGTGAAATACGTGGCACTTAAATACGTGGCACTTAAATACGTGGCACTTATATACGTGGCCACTGAAATATCGTGGCACTTATATACGTATATACGTATATACACGTATTTCAGTGCCACGTATTTCAGTGCCACGTATTTCAGGTTAGGGGTAGGGGTAGGGTTAGGGGTAGGGTTAGGGTTTTTTGGTTTTTTCTTGTTTTCTTGTGTTTTTCTATAAAAACGCATGCGTCTAAAAAAACGCATGCGTTTTACCGCGATTACATGCGTTTTTTCACACATGCGTTTTTAAAAAAAACGCAAGTGTGAAACCAGCCTTACCCTTGGGAAAATAAAAACATGGGGGCTAAAATATAATTTTCGTGGAAAAAAATATATTTTTTATTTTCGCGGCTCTGCGTTATAAACTGTAGTGAAGCACTTGGGGGTTCAAAGTTCTCACAACACATCTAGATAAGTTCCGTGGGGGGTCTAGTTTCCAATATGGGGTCACTTGTGGGGGGTTTCTACTGTTTAGGTACATCAGGGGCTCTGCAAATGCAACATGACACTGCAGACCAATCCATCTAAGTCTGCATTTCAAACGGCGCTCCTTCCCTTCCGAGCTCTGCCGTGCGCCCAAACAGTGGTTTATCCCCATATATGAAGTATCAGCGTACTCAGGACAAATTGGACAACAACTTTTGTTGTCCAATTTCTCCTGTTACCCTTGGGAAAATAAAAATGTGGGGGCTAAAATATAATTTTCGTGGAAAAAAAAATATTTTTTATTTTCATGGCTCTGCGTGATAAACTGTAGTGAAACACTTGTTGGTTCAAAGTTCTCACAACACATCTAGACAAGTTCCGTGGGGGGTCTAGTTTCCAATATGGGGTCACTTGTGGGGGGTTTCTACTGTTTAGGTACATCAGGGGCTCTGCAAATGCAACATGACACCTGCAGACCAATCCATCTAAGTCTGCATTTCAAACGGCGCTCCTTCCCTTCCGAGCTCTGCCGTGCGCCCAAACAGTGGTTCCCCCCAATGTATGGGGTATCAGCGTACTCAGGACAAATTGGACAATAACTTTTGTGGTCCAATTTCTCCTGTTACCCTTGGGGGAAAAAAAATTGCGGGCTAAAACATCATTTTGTGGAAAGAAAAAATTATTTTTTGATTTTCACAGCGCTACATTCTAAACTTTAGTGAAACAACTGGGGGTTAAAAGTGCTCACCACACATCTAAATAAGTTCCTTAGGGGGTCTTCTTTCCAAAATGGTGTCACTTGTGGGGGTTTCCACTGTTTAGGCACGTCAGGGGCTCTCCAAACACGACATGGGTTCCGATCTCAATTCCAGCCAATTTTGCATTGAAAAGTCAAATGGCGCTCCTTCCCTTCCGAGCTCTGCCATGCGCCCAAACAGTGGTTTATCCCCATATATGAAGTATCAGCTTACTCAGGACAAATTGCACAACAACTTTTGGGGTCCAATTTATCCTGCTACCCTTGGGAAAATAAAAAATTTGGGGCAAAAATATCATTTTTTGTGAAAATTAATATTAATTTTTTTTACGGCTCCACATTATAAACTTCTGTGAAGCACTTGGAGGTTCAAAGTGCTCACCACACATCTAGATTAGTTCCTTAGAGGGTCTACTTTCCAAAATGGTGTCACTTGTGGGGGTTTCCACTGTTTAGGCACGTCAGGGGCTCTCCAAACACGACATGGGTTCCGATCTCAATTCCAGCCACTTTTGCATTGAAAAGTCAAATGGCGCTCCTTCCCTTCCGAGCTCTGCCATGCGCCCAAACAGTGGTTTATCCCCATATATGAAGTATCAGCGTACTCAGGACAAATTGCACAACAACTTTTGGGGTCCAATTTATCCTGCTACCCTTGGGAAAATAAAAAATTTGGGGCAAAAAGATCATTTTTTGTGAAAATTAATATTAATTTTTTTTACGGCTCCACATTATAAACTTCTGTGAAGCACTTGGAGGTTCAAAGTGCTCACCACACATCTAGATTAGTTCCTTAGAGGGTCTACTTTCCAAAATGGTGTCACTTGTGGGGGTTTCCACTGTTTAGGCACGTCAGGGGCTCTCCAAACACGACATGGGTTCCGATCTCAATTCCAGCCAATTTTGCATTGAAAAGTCAAATGGCGCTCCTTCCCTTCCGAGCTCTGCCATGTGCCCAATCAATGGTTTACCCCAACATGTGGGGTATCGGCGTACTCAGGACAAATTGTACAACAACTTTTTTGGTCCAATTTCTCCTGTTACCCTTGGTAAAATAAAACAAATTGGATCTGAAGTAAAAATTTTGTGAAAAAAAAGTTAAATGTTCAATTTTTTTTAAACATTCCAAAAATTCCTGTGAAGCACCTGAAGGGTTAATAAACTTTTTGAATGTGGTTTAGAGTACCTTGAGGGGTGCAGTTTTTAGAATGGTGTCACTTTTGGACATTTTCTGTCATATAGACCCCTCAAAGTCACTTCAAGTGTGAGGTGGTCCGTAAAAAAAATGGTTTTGCAAATTTTGTTGCAAAAATGAGAAATCGCTGGTCAACTTTTAACCCTTATAACTCCCTAACAAAAAAAAATTATGTTTCCAAAATTGTGCTGATGTAAAGCAGACATGTGGGAAATGTTGTTTATTAACTATATTATGTGATATAACTCTCTAATTTAAGGGCATAAAAACGAAAAATTTGAAAATTGCTAAATTTTCATAATTTTCGACAAATTTCTGTTTTTTTCACAAATAAATGCAAGTCATATCGAAGAAGTTTTACCACTATCATAAAGTACAATATGTCACGAGAAAACAATCTCAGAATCACCAGGATCCGTTGAAGCGTTTCAGAGTTATGACCTCATAAAGTGACAGTGGTCAGAATTGTAAAAATTGGCCGTGTCAGTTAGGTGAAAACAGGCTTCGGGGTGAAGGGGTTAAGGGGAGGAGAGAAGCAAAACACACTGCAGAGAAAAAAAAATGAACTCAGGACTTCTCTTATCCCTCTTTTGTGAGGCATTAACACTTTCGGGCCAGCTGTACTGTTATGGAGCTGGTGGTTAGGAATACTTGGAATGACCTGACACGTACACCTTCTACCTGGTTTTACAGGACCACATAACGGTTGTTAGTTTGGTTACATTTTTCCAAGAATGAGGAGGTCTGGTGGAAGAGGTCGTGGCCATGGGCGTTCATTGGCAGCTGGTAATGATGGTAGTGGTGGTGGTCGTGGAGCATCAGGTGGTCATGGGAAAAGCAATATAGCCCCTAAGTCTCGAGTTGTTGAGCCAGCTTCATCGTCTGGCTACACAAGGCCTCGAAGGCTCCCTTTTCTGGGAGTAGGAAAACTGCTTTTGAAGCCAGAGCAGCAGGACCAAGTTTTGGCTTTCATTGCTGACTCTGCCTCTAGCTCTTTTGCCTCCTCCTCGGAAAGTGCCAAATGTCAGAGCAGTGCGTCGTCAGTGGATGCTCCCGGTCAGGAACAAGTCGCTTCCTTGTGTCCTTCACCCAGAACAACAGTGAAGGATGCATCAGGCGACACAACAGGTTACTCCATAGAGCTCTTTACACATACCATGCCTGGGTTAGAAAGGGAAATTGTTAACAGGCCATGCCCATTACAAGATGAATCGGACATGGAGTGCACAGATGCACAGCCACAGCCAGATTATTATGCTGTTCCTTTGACTCAGATCAGAACATTGCCCTCGCAGTGTACTGATCCAGAATCTGACCCCGATGAGACTATGGAGCCCTGTCACGAACGCTAGAGCACCGGCTTACACGGTGACCCAGAGAAAGGTGCACAGGACATAGAGGAGGAGGTCATAGATGACCCAGTTGTTGACCCCGATTGGCAGCCATTGGGGGAACAGGGTGCAGGCGGCAGTAGCTCTGAAGCGGAGGAGGAGGAGCCGCAGCAGGCATCAACATCGCAACAGGTTCCATCTGGCAGGCCCGTATCTGGCCAAAAATGTGTGGCAAAACCAAAACCAATTGTAGGACAGCGTGGCCATCCGGTTAAAGTAGCTCAGTGTGCAATGCCTGAAAAGGTATCCGATAGTAGGAAGAGTGCAGTCTGGAATTTTTTTAACCAAGATCCCAATGATCAGTGCAAGAAATGCTCAAGGACCTTCAGCAGAGGTCAGAATGTTAAAAATATAAATACAAGTTGCATGCGTAGACATTTAACCACCATGCACTTGCAAGCCTGGACAAACTACCAAACGTCCTTTAACGTTGTAGCACCCTCTCACAATGAAGCTAGTCAGCAACGCGACATCCCTTCCCTCACTGTAAGCCCACCGTTTACTACACCACCTGCAGGTAATGTGGCGGTTTTGTCGCAAGGCCAAAGCAGTCATGGAATCACCAGGTTCGTGGTAGGAAAAACTCACCCATGTCCACCGGCACCCCCGCTAGTTCCACCCTATGCAGCTCTCCAGTCCAGCTCAGCCTACATGAGACTCTCGTTAGGAAAAGGAAGTACTCATCCTCGCATCCACGTACACAGGGTTTGAACGCCCACATTGCTAGACTAATCTCGTTAGAGATGATGCCCTACCGGTTAGTTAAAAGCGAAGCTTTCAAAGCCCTGATGGACTACGCTGTACCACGCTACGAGCTACCCAGTTGCCACTTTTTTTCCAGAAAAGCCATCCCAGCCCTCCACCAGCATGTAAAAGGCCGCATTGTCCATGCGCTCAGGCAATCTGTGAGTAGAAAGGTGCACCTGACAACAGATGCATGGACCAGTAGGCATGGCCAGGGGCGTTACGTCTCCATCACGGCACACTGGGGTAATGTGGATGCAGGGTCCACAGGGGACAGTAATAGTGGGACAGTTCTGCCTAGCCCACGGTCTAGGAAACAGTTGGCTGTAGGCGTTTGTCACCCCTCCTCGTCCTCCAGCAGAAGCGAGAGCTCATCCACAGACCGCAGTCGCACAACCACTCCATCCGCAGCTGCCACTGTAGCACACGAGGTGTCCAATTATGGAACAGCTAGTGGCAGGCGTCAGCAGGCTGTATTGGCAATGAAGTGTTTGGGCGACAACAGACACACCGCGGAAGTTCTGTCCGAGTTCTTGCAGCAAGAAACTCAGTCATGGCTGGGCACTGTACATCTTGAGGCAGGCAAGGTAGTGAGTGATAACGGAAGGAATTTTATGGCTGCCATAGCCATTTCACAACTGAAACACATTCCTTGCCTGGCTCACACCTTAAACCTGGTGGTGCAGTGCTTCCTGAAAAGTTATCCGGGGTTACCCGACCTGCTGCTGAAAGTGCGCAGACTTTGCTCTCACATCCGCCGTTCGCCCGTACACTCCAGCCGTATGCAGAACCATCAGCGGTCTTTGAACCTTCCCCAGCATCACCTAATCATCGACGTTGCAACAAGGTGGAACTCCACACTGCACATGCTTCATAGACTGCGAACAGAGGCGTGCTGTTATGTATTTGTGGGAGGATACACATACACGGGCAGGCAGTTGGATGGCAGACATGGAGTTGTCAGCTGTGCAGTGGTCGAAGCTCCAAGACCTGTGTCAAGTGCTTCAGTGTTTTGAGGAATGCACACGGCTGGTTAGTGCAGACAACGCCGTAATAAGCATGAGCATCCCCCTAATGCGTCTGCTGATGCAAAGTTTGACGCATATAAAGGAGCAGGCGTCTGCAGCCGAGGACGAGGGAAGCCTTGATGACAGTCAGCCATTGTCTGCTCAGGGAAGTCTACAGGACGAGGTGGCGGGCGAAGAGGAGGAGGACGAGGAGGATGATGGGGATGAGTATTTTTTGGATGAGGAAGCTTCTCAGGGGCCAATAGAAACTGCTGGCGGTGCAAGGTCGGGTTCAGGGTTTTTGAGGGAGACAAGTGACGTTGATTTGCCAGAAAGTGCTCCTCAACCCAGCATATGCACTGACTTGACAACTGGAACATTTGCCCACATGGCGGATTATGCCTTGCGTATCCTCAAAAGGGACCCACGCATTATAAAACTGATGACCGATGACGATTACTGATTGGCCTGCCTCCTTGATCCTCGCTATAAAGGCAAATTGCAAAATATCATGCCACATGAGAACCTCAAACAGATATTGGCAACCAAACAAGCTACTCTTGTAGACCGTTTGATTCAGGCATTCCCAGCACACAGCGCCGGTGATGGTTCTCAAACGAGCTGCAGGGGGCAACAGGGCAGAGGTGTTAGAGGTGCACAAATCAGAAGTGGCGTAGGACAGAGGGGTTTTCTGACCAGGTTGTGGAGTGATTTTGCAATGACCGCAGACACGACAGGTACAGCAGCATCCATTCAAAGTGACAGGAGACAACATTTGTCCAGTATGGTTACTAACTATTTTTCCTCCATTACCGATGTTCTCCCTCAACCGTCATTCCCCTTTGATTACTGGGCATCCAAAATAGACACCTGGCCTGAATTGGCCGAATATGCATTGCAGGAGCTTGCTTGCCCAGCAGCTAGTGTGCTATCAGAAAGAGTATTCAGTGCTGCTGGTTCAATACTGACCGAAAAAAGGACTCGTCTGGCTACCCAAAATGTTGATGATCTAACCTTCATTAAAATGAACCACTCATGGATTTCAAATTATTTTGCCCCACCTTTCCCGGCTGACACCTAGCTTTCCTGTAAAAAAGTCTTGCTTTGGGACTGGTGTTACTGACTGTTCCAATCTCTTAATTTGCAGCTGCTGTTTGTCCAGCATACAACATGTTTACACCTCCCTAAATGGCCTAACTCCCCCCACAGGGCCGTAGTCTCGCCACTTGTCACAAGCACCCGTCAGAGTGCCGTTTGTCTGAAGAGGTGGGTGTGCCCACTTTTGGTCGACGGCACCGGGTCCCTCATAGTACAATGAAGTGTCTCTGGCGGTGGTGGCGCGCACCCAACGTCAGACACACCGTTGTAACATGAGGGGCCCTGGGCTTGTACCGCCGGCCAGGAGAGAGTGTCCCCCCCAAGGTCAAACAGTGCTCTACCACTTGCAAAATTATCTGTCGCTGCTCAACCACTGTTTAGTCTATGCGCTGAAATCCTTCAATGCCTGGCACAGACAATAACAATTTGTTGACATGTATGATGCTAGTTAAAATAGTCAGGGGCCCTGTCCTACATTTACACCAGTAAATACTTTGCGCCAAATTACAATGTCTGAAAGTCAGCATAGGAGCACACCCCTGTACCTAAGTATGCCACCTTTTTTTTGGGGGGGGGGGTTTGTTTCTTTTTGGGATACATTAGCATCAATTTAGGTTTTGGGACTCGGAGTACTTACTGTGTCAGACACTCCTTCCAATTGTCCTCCGCTGACCACACCAATGCTGCCTGTGTACCCCTGTAGCCAAATTTAAGCTGCATAGAGCCTATTTTAGTATTTTGGGCCTAGGAAGTCTGTCTGCGGTCCCTCCTTCTAATTGTCCTCCGCTGACCACACCAATGCTGTCTGTGTACCCCTGCCACCTAATGGAAGCTGCATAGAGCCTATTTTATTATTTTAGGCCTAAGAAGTCTGTCTGCGGTCCCTCCTTCCAATTGTCCTCCATTGACCACACCAATGCTGCCTGTGTACCCCTGCCACCTAATGGAAGCTGCATAGAGCCTATATTATTATTTTAGGCCTAGGAAGTCTGTCTGCGCTCCCTCCTTCCAATTGTACTCCGCTGACCACACCAATGCTGCCTGTGTACCCCTGACACATAATGAAAGCTGCATAGAGCCTATTTTATTATTTTTGGCCTAGGAAGTCTGTCTGCGGTCCCTCCTTCCAATTGTCCTCCACTGACCACACCAATGCTCCCTGTGTACCCCTGCCACCTAATGGAAGCTGCATAGAACCTATTTTATTATTTTAGGACTAGGAAGTCTGTCTGTGGTCCCTCCTTCCAATTGTCCTCCGCTGACCACACCAATGCTGCCTGTGTACCCCTGTACCCAAATTTAAGCTGCATAGAGCCTATTTTAGTATTTTGGGCCTAGTAAGTCTGTCTGCGGTCCTTCCTTCCAATTGTCCTCCGCTGACCACACCAATGCTGCCTGTGTACCCCTGCCACTTAATGGAAGCTGCTTAGAGCCTATTTTATTATTTTAGGCCTAGGAAGTCTATCTGCGGTCCCTCCTTCCAATTGTCCTCCGCTGACCACATCAATGCTGCCTGTGTACTCCTGCCACCTAATGGAAGCTGCATAGAGCCTATTTTATTATTTTAGGCCTAGGAAGTCTGTCTGCGGTCCCTCCTTCCAATTGTCCTCCGCTGACCACACCAATGCTGCCTGTGTACCCCTGCCACCTAATGGAAGCTGCATAGAGCCTATTTTAGTATTTTGGGCCTAGGAAGTCTGTCTGCGGTCCCTCCTTCCAATTGTCCTCCACTGACCACACCAATGCTGCCTGTGTACCCCTGCCACCTAATGGAAGCTGCATAGAGCCTATTTTATTATTTTAGGACTAGGAAGTCTGTCTGCGGTCCCTCCTTCCAGTTGTCCTCCGCTGACCACACCAATGCTGCCTGTGTACCCTTGCCACCTAATGAAAGCTGCATAGAGCCTATTTTATTATTTTAGGCCTAGAAAGTCTGTCTGCTGTCCCTTCTTCCAATTGTCCTCCGCTGACCACACCAATGCTGCCTGTGTACCCCTGCCACCTAATGGAAGCTGCATAGAGCCTATTTTATTATTTTAGGCCTAGGAAGTCTGTCTGCGGTCCCTCCTTCCAATTGCCTCCGCTGACCACACCAATGCTGCCTGTGTACCCATGCCACCTAATGGAAGCTGCATAGAGCCTATTTTATTATTTTAGGCCTAGGAAGTCTCTCTGCGGTCCCTCCTTCCAATTGTCCTCCGCTGACCACACCAATGCTGCCTGTGTACCCCTGTACCCAAATTTAAGCTGCATAGAGCCTATTTTAGTATTTTGGGCCTAGGAAGTCTGTCTGCGGTCCCTCCTTCCAATTGTCCTCCGCTGACCACACCAATGCTGCCTGTGTACCCCTGCCACCTAATGGAAGCTGCATAGAGCCTATTTTATTATTTTAGGCCTAGGAAGTCTGTCTGCGGTCCCTCCTTCCAATTGTCCTCCACTGACCACACCAATGCTGCCTGTGTACCCCTGTACCCAAATTTAAGCTGCATAGAGCCTATTTTAGTATTTTGGGCCTAGGAAGTCTGTCTGCGGTCCCTCCTTCCAATTGTCCTCCGCTGACCACACCAATGCTGCCTGTGTACCCCTGCCACCTAATGGAAGCTGCATAGAGCCTATTTAGTATTTTGGGCATAGGAAGTCTGTCTGTGGTCCCTCCTTCCAATTGTCCTCCGCTGACCACACCAATGCTGCCTGTGTACCCCTGCCACCTAATGGAAGCTGCATAGAGCCTATTTTATTATTTTAGGACTAGGAAGTCTGTCTGCGGTCCCTCCTTCCAATTGTCCTCCGCTGACCACACCAATGCTGCCTGTGTACCCCTGCCACCTATTGGAAGCTGCATAGAGCCTATTTTATTATTTTAGGCCTAGAAAATCTGTCTGCTGTCCCTTCTTCCAATTGTCCTCCGCTGACCACACCAATGCTGCCTGTGTACCCATGCCACCTAATGGAAGCTGCATAGAGCCTATTTTATTATTTTAGGCCTAGGAAGTCTGTCTGCGGTCCCTCTTTCCAATTGTCCTCCGCTGACCACACCAATGCTGCCTGTGTACCCCTGCCACCTAATGGAAGCTGTATAGAGCCTATTTTATTATTTTAGGCCTAGGAAGTCTGTCTGCGGTCCCTCCTTCCAATTGTCCTCCGCTGACCACACCAATGCTGCCTGTGTACCCCTGTACCCAAATTTAAGCTGCATAGAGCCTATTTTAGTATTTTGGGCCTAGGAAGTCTGTCTGCGGTCCCTCCTTCCAATTGTCCTCCGCTGACCACACCAATGCTGCCTGTGTACCCCTGCCACCTAATGGAAGCTGCATAGAGCCTATTTTATTATTTTAGGCCTAGGAAGTCTGTCTGCGGTCCCTACTTCCAATTGTCCTCCACTGACCACACCAATGCTGCCTGTGTACCCCTGCCACCTAATGGAAGCTGCATAGAGCCTATTTAGTATTTTGGGCATAGGAAGTCTGTCTGTGGTCCCTCCTTCCAATTGTCCTCCGCTGACCACACCAATGCTGCCTGTGTAACCCTGCCACCTAATGGAAGCTGCATATAGCCTATTTTATTATTTTAGGCCTAGGAAGTCTGTCTGCAGTCCCTCCTTCCAATTGTCCTCCACTGACCACACCAATGCTGCCTGTGTACCCCTGCCACCTAATGGAAGCTGCATAGAGCCTATTTTATTATTTTAGGCCTAGGAAGTCTGTCTGCAGTCCCTCCTTCCAATTGTCCTCCGCTGACCACACCAATGCTGCCTGTGTACCCCTGCCACCTAATGGAAGCTGCATAGAGCCTATTTTATTATTTTAGGCCTAGGAAGTCTGTCTGCGGTCCCTCCTTCCAATTGTCCTCCACTGACCACACCAATGCTGCCTGTGTACCCCTGTAACAAATTTAAAAATGCATAGAGCCAACTTTTTTAGTTAACACATACTACCTTTGTCTGCGGCGCCACTCAATCACGCTGTCCTCCACTGAAAAAGCTGAGCTTCAACCTTCAGGCTCTCATTAAGTAGTTGTTTATATAAGACAGCAGTTGCCCTACTACTTTGGTTGGGGCCTAGTAACGGTGTCTGCCGCTCCTTGGTGTTCTCCTCCAGGTTTCCTTGTCTGAGCTTCAACCTTCAGGCTCTCATTAAGTAGTTGTTAATGTAACACTGCAGTTGGCCTACTAGTTTGGTTGGGGCCTAGTAACGGTGTCTGCCGCTCCTTGGTGTTCTCCTCCAGGTTTCCTTGTCTGAGCTTCAACCTTCAGGCTCTCATTAAGTAGTTGTTAATGTAATACTGCAGTTGGCCTACTAGTTTGGTTGGGGCCTAGTAACGGTGTCTGCCGCTCCTTGGTGTTCTCCAGGTTTCCTTGTCTGAGCTTCAACCTTCAGGCTCTCATTAAGTATTTTTTAATGTAACACTGCAGTTGCCCTACTACTTTGGTTGGGGCCTAGTAACGGTGTCTGCCGCTGCTTGGTGTTCTCCTCCTCCTTGGTGTTCTCCAGGTTTCCTTGTCTGAGCTTCAACCTTCAGGCTCTCATTAAGTAGTTGTTAGTGTAACACTGCAGTTGGCCTACTAGTGTGGTTGGGGCCTAGTAAAGGTGTCTGCCGCTGCTTGGTGTTCTCCACTGAACAAAGCAGTGCCGCCTGTTTCCTACTGTTACCAATTTAGAACTGCATTTAGCCTAGTTACTTATTTGGCCCTACTCACTGTGTCAGCCTCTCATTACAGTTGTCCTCCACTGAACAAAGCAATGCCGCCTGGTTAGTCCTGTTACCAATTTTTAACTGCATTTAGCCCACTTTATTATTTGGGCCTAGATCTGTGTTTCCTCCTCATCCTGCCCATTGCCCAGCCACTGCTAGATGAGTCCGCTGGTACATTGACCCAGACCACTACATTCCCCTTGCACTCTACACAGCCAGAATCTGACCCTGCTGAAAGTCAGGTTCCTCTTCCCGCATACTATACAACCTTACACAGGGACAAAGAGGAAGGTGCAGGTGAAAGTGCAGGTTCCTTCATCAGGTGGGGGTCATACTTGTTGGCGACGTCACTGGCACAGGGCCCCTCATAGTACGCAAAAGTGTCGCTGCCGGTGGGAGGCTCCCCCGCCGTGCAAACACCGCCGTACTGTGAGGGGCCCTGTGCCACAGCCAATGCGAACGAGTGGGTCCCCCCTGTTTGCTCAGGATCACAGCACTTGCAACTTTGAAATACTTACCTCTCCCTGCTCCACCGCCGTGACGTAGTCCACGTTTCCTGGGCCCACTAAAAACTTTAACCAGCCCTACCCCCCACAACTTTAGCCACATGACCCTTAATTTCCAATGCCTAACTATTATTATAAAGTAAATTAATATTGACAAGCTTCATTAACAAGAATGGATGTTTTTGCCATTAAAATGGGCACTGTAGGTATTTTCCTGGCCTCCGCTCACTGCTGACTATGCTTCCCCATTGACTTGCATTGGGTTTCATGTTTCGGTCGATCCCCGACTTTTCGCAATAATCGGCCGACTTCACTCGACTCGACTTTTGACAAAGTCGGGTTTTGCAAAACCCGACTCGACCCCAAAAAAGTAAAAGTCGCTCAACCCCAATCATTAGCACTCCTGAATCTGATCACCAACAATTACTGAATTCAGAACCTGATAAAAATACAGATGTTTTTGAAATTGTAAGTCATGTAAATCCTCAATATAAAAAGAATGCAGAATTTTTACTAAGCAGAACAGAACCAAAATATTACATCGTGGAATGACAAAAGTGAATTTATATTCAAAGGAACTGTAATTCCTGGCTCTAACATGCTGGATTTGGTACGTAACACAACTCTGAGTCATGCCATGTCCAGGAAGAATTTAACCAGGGGCTGGGATACGTTTATGCAGGCTATAGCGGAATTAAATGTGCCCTCCACTGTTGTGGGTAATTCCACTACTAGAGAACAATTTGATTGATTAAAAATACCAATGAGCAAAACTGATGGATCATCTAAGCCACAACCTCTATTCACACCACGTCGTGCGATCCGTCCTTTACACTCATCCCCACTAGGTATCGCTCAAGGGCCATTGAGGCTTAAAAAAAGAGTATCACCGATACTGTTGGATAGAGAGGAGATCAGGGTGGTGTAGTAGGTCTGTTTGGTGAGGTGAAGGGCAGAGTTATAGGTTTTTAACAAAAACTTGAAGTGGATGAATTCTTCTGGTGTGTGAGTAATCCTCCTTAACCGTTCAGCACTTCTAGAGCATCGCTGGAGAAATCGGGTTTGCGATGTGAGCCAGGGCTGTTTCACTCTGTGTTTGGAGGTTCTCAGGGTGAAGGGCACTACTTGGTCCAGGGTGCTTCTGAGAGTGTCATTGTAGTGGTGTACAGCCAGATTAGGACAGGAAAAAGAGGAGATTGGGGACAATGATGAGTGTAGGGAGTCTAAAAGTGTATGAATGTTAATGGCTTGTAGATTTCTGACTGGTAGGTAGTAGTGTGCTGGGGTGGGCAAGGGATTGTGAATGCAAAGGAGAGAATTTTGTGGTCAGAAAGGGGAAGTAGTGGGTTATTTAGGTAGGAGATTGAACAGAGCCGGACAAAGACCAGGCGAAGGGTGTTACCATCCTTGTGTGTCTCAGAGGTTGAGAGCTGTGAGAGGCTGAGAGAAGTGTTAGTGATAGAAGCTGGGATGCAGATGTGAATGTTATATGCCCTTCCCTTAATTTGCCTATCAAAGTAGTTTACTAAGACCATTTTAATTACCTTTACAAAGATCAAATCAATTATCAACTGAATGGGTGACTATTAGTGTTGAGCGATACTTTCCGATATCGGAAAGTATCGGTATCGGAAAGTATCGGCCAATACCGTCAAAATATCGGATCTAATCCGATACCGATACCCGATCCCAATGCAAGTCAATGGGACGAAAATATCGGAATTAAAATAAACCCTTTATAAACTTGTAGGTTCATTCTACATGAAGGAAAACAACTAAGAATAATGTAGGATGTATTGGGGGACGTGGCGGAGACATTAAAGGCACAGAGGTTTAGCCCAATGTAATAGAATAGCAGGATTTTGTTTTTTTTTATGACGTTCGGCGGTAGAAAGATTTTGACTATGTTAATTTTTTTTTTATTTTGTCAGATATTGATGTTTCACTACTTCCACGCCCTTCACCTTCTTTTTTACTTCTCCCACACTTTCTTTTTCATTATCCTCATCATCAGCTTCTTTGACATCAACTTCTTCACCTTATTCATCTTCTTCTTCATCTTCTACCTATTATTTTTTTGGTTACATTGTTCATATTCTTTTTATTTTACTATTATCTTCATCATATTCTACTTCTTCATCATATTCTTATTTGTGACAGGCATTCCCGTAGTTGTTATCTATAAAAGTTTGAAGATTACACCTTCCGTTCTGCCTGTCACAAAAGAGTTACATTTGTCCGCGTTCAGTTTGGCCTGCAGCATCAGGCTTTATCCAGGGGCACCACGAGGAGGAACGGACTCACCCCCATACACTGCTTAGTCTTCTTCTGCTTATAATTTAGATAATATTTTTTGCTCTGATATTTAGTGTTATGCTTAATGTTCTTCTGCTCTTTGTTCTGCAGCCTCTTGTTCTTCTGCTTCTCGGTCTTCCAGGTGGTCGTCGTCGTCTCCAGGGTCGTCGTCTCCGGGGTCGTCGTCATCGGGGTGGTCTTCAGGGTCGTCGTCTCCGGGGTCGTCGTCATCGGGGTGGTCTTCAGGGTCATCGTCTCCAGGGTCGTCGTCATCACGGTGGTTGTCGTCTCTGGTGTCGTCGTCATCTTAGGGGTGGTCTTCCGGATCATCGTGTTTAGTCTCTTGAACTTGGAAATGTAGCAGAAGGTACAAGAAGGCTGAGAAAATGCCGAGAACCAGCTGATGGAACTGGAACTCGGATGGCTACCCGAAGGTCCAAGAGCCAATGGAACTACCGAGGACCAGCTGACGTTACTGGAACCCGGTTACTAAGCAGGAGGTACCCGTGCCTGAAAGCACTACCAAGGACCACCTGACGTTGGTGGAACTCGGATACCCAGAGGGAGGCACCTAAGCCAAAGGCTCTGCCCGGAACCAGCTGACGGTACTGGAACCAGGATGGGGAGCAGAAGGTACAAGAGCAAAAGACACTGCCGAGAACCAGCTGACGGTGCTGGAACCCGGATGGGTAGCCGAAGGTCCAAGAGCCAATGGAACTACCGAAGACCAGCTGACGTTACTGGAACCCGGTTACTAAGCAGGAGGTACCCGTGCCTGAAAGCACTACCAAGGACCACCTGACGTTGGTGGAACTCGGATACCCAGAGGGAGGCACCTAAGCCAAAGGCTCTGCCCGGAACCAGCTGACGGTACTGGAACCAGGATGGGGAGCAGAAGGTACAAGAGCAAGTGTCTGCGTGGCTTTTGCAGGACACGATGCCGGCTGCACAGCAGGGGAACAGCTGGCGGTGCTGAACCCCACTGACACATTGGCTGGTGTTTTTCTCTGTGCAGCTAGCAGTACCGGGCCCCAACTGGCGGTGTTAGAGCCCGGGATCAGCAGGAGGAGGAGATGGAGCAGAGTGTAGGCCGAAGCCTGCACTGGCGGCAGCTTTGGGTCTGTTGTGCCTGCGTGGCAGTTGCAGGACACGTTGCTGGCTGCACAGCAGGGGAACAGCTGGCGGTGCTGAACCCCACTGACACATTGGCTGGTGTTTGGCTCTGTGCAGCTAGCAGTATCGGGCCCCAACTGGCGGTGTTGGAGCCCGGGCTCTGCAGGGGGAGCAGAGTGTAGGCCGAAGCCTACTTGAACCAATTTCAAAGGTAACCTTTAACCCCCCCTCAGGGGTTACAAAGTAGAAGAGCCACAGCTTATGCAGCAGTAGTGCTGCACAAGTCAAAGGTTGCTCTTTTAATTTTGCTCCTTGCACACGCTGAATGAAACACGTATAACATTTAGCCCTTTATACAGTCAAACTGTGTTGGAGGCGCGAGTTCCCTTTGTAATGAGACGCAGCACAGATGTCAAGAATCCCACCTTGGTGCTGGGTGCAGCCTCCTGAGCGTTGTTATTTGCTGTACAGGAGTCTGCGCTGTCGTGTTATCCCCTGGCCTAGCGCTGTTAGCGCTGCCCATCTTCTGACATCATTTAATGTCGGCCGGTGCGGTTCGCGATGACCATGAATCCCAGCCCCGCAGTGTCTTAACATTGTTAAAACACTGCGGGGCTGGGATTCATGGCCTGGCGCAGCACATATGTTCGCCTCTCACACTCGGGTCCTTACATCCGCTTCAGACTGTGCGGCGTCAGCTGATCCCTTATCGCATGCCACGGCCATGAAGCCGCACAGTCTGAAGAAGGCGGAAGGAGATGAGGGACAGGCGAACTGATGCACTGCTCATGCCCATCAATCACACCCTCGCAGTCCCAAGAAATAAGACACCGAGGGGCGTTGTGTGGGTCAGGGCGGCCGCAGAGGCACAGGCAGCCAAACAATGATGCCAGAAGACGGGCAGCGCTACCAAGGGGGTTGCAGCGTGTCATTACAAAGGAAAGTCACACCCCCGGGACGGTTAAATGGTCACACAGAGGACACATTTCAGACGTGTTTTCAGTTCCACATGTGCGAGGAGAATACGTTTATGAGCCACCTTGCACACATGCAGCATTACCGCTGTACAAGGTGGCCTTAAAACCGTACAAACGCCTGGGGGAGGGGGGACAGGTTCCCTTCAATTTCAGTTCTTGTGTCTGCGTGGCCTTTGCAGGACACGATGCCGGCTGCACAGCAGGGGAACAGCTGGCGGTGCTGAACCCCACTGACACATTGGCTGGTGTTTTTCTCTGTGCAGCTAGCAGTACCGGGCCCCAACTGGCGGTGTTAGAGCCCGGGGTCAGCAGGAGGAGGAGATGGAGCAGAGTGTAGGCCGAAGCCTGCACTGGCGGCAGCTTTGGGTCTGTTGTGCCTGCGTGGCAGTTGCAGGACACGTTGCCGGCTGCACAGCAGGGGAACAGCTGGCGGTGCTGAACCCCACTGACACATTGGCTGGTGTTTTTCTCTGTGCAGCTAGCAGTACCGGGCCCCAACTGGCGGTGTTGGAGCCCGGGCTCTGCAGGGGGAGCAGAGTGTAGGCCGAAGCCTACTTGAACCAATTTCAAAGGTAACCTTTAACCCCCCCTCAGGGGTTACAAAGTAGAAGAGCCACAGCTTATGCAGCAGTAGTGCTGCACAAGTCAAAGGTTGCTCTTTTAATTTTGCTCCTTGCACACGCTGAAAGGAACACGTATAACATTTAGGCCCTTACACAGTCAAACTGATTTTGAGGCGTGAGTTCCCTTCGTAAAGAGACGCAGTACAGCTGGCAAAAATGCCACCTTGGTGCTTTGCGCGGCCTCCTGAGCATCGTTATTTGTTGCACAGGAGTCTGCGCTGTCGTGTTATCCCTTGGCCTTGCGCTGTTAGTGCTGCCCGTCCTCTGACATCATTTGATGTCGGCCGGTGCGGTTCGCGATGCCCATGAATCCCAGCCCCGCAGTGTCTTGACATAGTTAAAACACTGCGGGGCTGGGATTCATGGCCTGGCGCAGTACATATTTTCGCCTCTCGCTTGGGTTCTTACACCTGCTTCAGACTATGTGGCGTCAGCTGATCCCTTATCGCATGCCACGGCCATGAAGCCGCACAGTCCGAAGAAGGCGGAAGGAGATGAGGGACAGGCGAAGAAATGCACCGTTCATGCCCGTCAATCACACCCTCGCAGTCAAAATAAATAAGACACCGAGGGGCGTTGTGTGGGGCAAGGCGGCCGCAGAGGCGCACCCAGCCAAACAATGATGCCAGAAGACGGGCAGCGTTACCAAGGAGCTTGTTGCGTGTCAATACAAAGGAAAATCACACCTGAGGGACGTTTTAATGGTCACAGAGGACACATTTTAGACGTGTTCAGTTCCACGAGTGCAAGGAGAATACGTTTCTGAGCCACCTTGCACACATGCAGCATTACTGCTGTACAAGGTGGCTGTAAAACATAGAAACACCTGGGGGAGGGGGGACAGGTTCCCTTCAATTTCAGTTCTTGTGTCTGCGTGGCGGTCGCAGGACACGTTGCCGGCTACACAGCAGGGGAACAGCTGGCGGTGCTGATCCCCACTGACACATTGGCTGGTGTTTTTCTCTGTGCAGCTAGCAGTACCGGGCCCCAACTGGCGGTGTTAGAGCCCGGGGTCAGCAGGAGGAGGAGATGGAGCAGAGTGTAGGCCGAAGCCTGCACTGGCGGCAGCTTTGGGTCTGTTGTGCCTGCGTGGCAGTTGCAGGACACGTTGCCGGCTGCACAGCAGGGGAACAGCTGGCGGTGCTGAACCCCACTGACACATTGGCTGGTGTTTTTCTCTGTGCAGCTAGCAGTACCGGGCCCCAACTGGCGGTGTTGGAGCCCGGGCTCTGCAGGGGGAGCAGAGTGTAGGCCGAAGCCTAATTGAACCAATTTCAAAGGTAACCTTTAACCCCCCCTCAGGGGTTACAAAGTAGAAGAGCCACAGCTTATGCAGCAGTAGTGCTGCACAAGTCAAAGGTTGCTCTTTTAATTTTGCTTCTTGCACACGCTGAAAGGAACACGTACAACATTTAGGCCCTTACACAGTCAAACTGATTTTGAGGCGTGAGTTCCCTTCGTAAAGAGACGCAGTACAGCTGGCAAAAATGCCACCTTGGTGCTTTGCGCGGCCTCCTGAGCATCGTTATTTGTTGCACAGGAGTCTGCGCTGTCGTGTTATCCCTTGGCCTTGCGCTGTTAGTGCTGCCCGTCCTCTGACATCATTTGATGTCGGCCAGTGCGGTTCGCGATGCCCATGAATCCCAGCCCCGCAGTGTCTTGACATAGTTAAAACACTGCGGGGCTGGGATTCATGGCCTGGCGCAGTACATATGTTCGCCTCTCGCTTGGGTTCTTACACCTGCTTCAGACTATGTGGCGTCAGCTGATCCCTTATCGCATGCCACGGCCATGAAGCCGCACAGTCCGAAGAAGGCGGAAGGAGATGAGGGACAGGCGAAGAAATGCACCGTTCATGCCCGTCAATCACACCCTCGCAGTCAAAATAAATAAGACACCGAGGGGCGTTGTGTGGGGCAAGGCGGCCACAGAGACGCACCCAGCCAAACAATGATGCCAGAAGACGGGCAGCGTTACCAAGGAGCTTGTTGCGTGTCAATACAAAGGAAAATCACACCTGAGGGACGTTTTAATGGTCACAGAGGACACATTTTAGACGTGTTCAGTTCCACGAGTGCAAGGAGAATACGTTTCTGAGCCACCTTGCACACATGCAGCATTACTGCTGTACAAGGTGGCTGTAAAACATAGAAACACCTGGGGGAGGGGGGACAGGTTCCCTTCAATTTCAGTTCTTGTGTCTGCGTGGCGGTCGCAGGACACGTTGCCGGCTACACAGCAGGGGAACAGCTGGCGGTGCTGAACCCCACTGACACATTGGCTGGTGTTTTTCTCTGTGCAGCTAGCAGTACCGGGCCCCAACTGGCGGTGTTAGAGCCCGGGGTCAGCAGGAGGAGGAGATGGAGCAGAGTGTAGGCCGAAGCCTGCACTGGCGGCAGCTTTGGGTCTGTTGTGCCTGCGTGGCAGTTGCAGGACACGTTGCCGGCTGCACAGCAGGGGAACAGCTGGCGGTGCTGAACCCCACTGACACATTGGCTGGTGTTTTTCTCTGTGCAGCTAGCAGTACCGGGCCCCAACTGGCGGTGTTGGAGCCCGGGCTCTGCAGGGGGAGCAGAGTGTAGGCCGAAGCCTAATTGAACCAATTTCAAAGGTAACCTTTAACCCCCCCTCAGGGGTTACAAAGTAGAAGAGCCACAGCTTATGCAGCAGTAGTGCTGCACAAGTCAAAGGTTGCTCTTTTAATTTTGCTTCTTGCACACGCTGAAAGGAACACGTACAACATTTAGGCCCTTACACAGTCAAACTGATTTTGAGGCGTGAGTTCCCTTCATAAAGAGACGCAGTACAGCTGGCAAAAATGCCACCTTGGTGCTTTGCGCGGCCTCCTGAGCATTGTTATTTGTTGCACAGGAGTCTGCGCTTTTGTGTTATCCCTTGGCCTTGGGCTGTTAGCGCTGACCATCCTCTGACATCATGTTATGTCGGCTGTTGCGGTTTGCGATGACCATGCATCCCAGCCCCCCAGTGTGTTAACATTGTTAAAACACTGCGGGGCTGGGATTCATGGCCTGGCGCAGTACATATGTTCGCCTCTCACACTCGGGTCCTTACACCCGCTTCAGACTGTGCGGCGTCAGCTGATCCCTTATCGCATGCCGCGGCCATGAAGCCGCACAGTCTGAGGAAGGCGGAAGGAGATGAGGGACAGGCGAAGAAATGCACCGTTCATGCCCATCAATCACACCCTCGCAGTCCAAATAAATAAGACACCGAGGGGCGTTGTGTGGGGCAAGGCGGCCGCAGAGGCGCAGGCAGCCAAACAATGATATCAGAAGACGGGCAGCGCTACCAAGGAGCTTGTTGCGTGTCAATACAAAGGAAAATCACACCTGAGGGACGTTTTAATGGTCGCAGAGGACTCATTTTTAGACGTGTTCACTTCAACATGGGCAAGGAGATTAAGTTTCTGAGCCACCTTGCACACATGCAGCATTACTGTCGTACAAGGTGGCTGTAAAACGTAAAAACGCCTGGGGGAGGGGGGACAGGTTTCCTTCAATTTCAGTTCTTGTGTCTGCGTGGCTGTTGCAGGACTCGTTGCCGGCTACACAGCAGGGGAACAGCTGGCGGTGCTGAACCCCACTGACACATTGGCTGGTGTTTGGCTCTGTGCAGCTAGCACATCTGGGCCCCAACTGGCGGTGTTAGAGCCCAGGGTCAGCAGGAGGAGGAGAGGGAGCAGAGTGTAGGCCGAAGCCTGCACTGGAGCAAGTTGAAAGGGAAACTTTAACCCCCCCCCCCAGGCGTTTGTAGCTGAAAGAGCCATCGTGTACAGCACTAATGCTGGAAAAGGTAAACTTAGCTCTTTTAATTATGGTCCTTGCACATGCTGAACCTAACACTTATAAAAAGTGTCCCCTCCTACCGTGATACCGTCCGGTAGGTGGAACTTTCCTTTGTGATGTGACGCAGCACAGCCGTCATTCTTACCCCCTTGGCGCCGTGCGCCGCCTCCTCAGCGTTGTTTGAATCAGTCCCGGAGCCTGCGCTCTTAGGTTAGCCCTTGGCCATGCACACATTTTGCGCTGCCCGTCTTCTGACATCATTTGGTGTCAGGCTGGCTGCGCCTGTGCGGCCGCGCTGGCCGAGAGCCCGCCTCGTACTGTCTTCTGATTTAATCCCACTGGGGGCCTGAGATCCATGGACATGCGCAGTGCGTATCTGAACCTCCACCTCTCACTCATCTCCCTACGGCTTCTTCTGACTGCGCGGTGTCACGGCCGTGGCATGCTATTAGAGACCAGCTGACACCGCACAGTTTGAAGAAGCCGTAGGGAGATGAGTGAGAGGTGGAGGTTCAGATATGCACTGCGCATGTCCATGGATCTCAGGCCCCCAGTGGGATTAAATCAGAAGACAGTACGAGGCGGGCTCTCGGCCAGCGCGGCCGCACAGGCGCAGCCAGCCTGACACCAAATGATGTCAGAAGACGGGCAGCGCTAAATGTGTGCATGGCCAAGGGCTAACCTAAGAGCGCAGGCTCCGGGACTGATTCAAACAACGCTGAGGAGGCGGCGCACGGCGCCAAGGGGGTAAGAATGACGGCTGTGCTGCGTCACATCACAAAGGAAAGTCCCACCAACCGGACGGTATCACGGTAGGAGGGGACACTTTTCATAAGTGTTAGGATCAGCATGTGCAAGGAGCACCACGAAAAGAGGCACTTTTTCCCTTTGCATCATTACTGCTGCACAAGGTGGCTCCTTCAGTAACAAACTCCTGGGGGGGGGGACAGGTTCCCTTAAATTTAACTTGTTGCGCCTGCGTGGCGGTCGCAGTACACATTGCCGGCTGCACAGCAGGGGAACAGCTGGCGGTGCTGAACCCCACTAACACATTGGCGAGGTGTTTGGCTCTGTGCGGACAGCACTTCTGGACGGCAACTAGCGGTGTTGGAGCCCAGGGACAGGTGGAGGAGGAGGAGGTAGGAGGAGGTAGGAGGGATTGCCACACACACAGCAGGGGAACAGCTGACGTTACTGAACCCCAATAACAGAGGAGGGACTGTTGGGACTGTGCGTACAGCACTACCAGGCAACAACTAGCGGTGTTGGAGCCCAGGGACAGGTGGAGGAGGAGGAGGTAGGAGGGATTGCCACACACACAGCTGGGGAACAGCTGACGTTACTGAACCCCAATAACAGAGGAGGGACTGTTGGGACTGTGCGTACAGCACTACCAGGCAACAACTAGCGGTGTTGGAGCCCAGGGACAGGTGGAGGAGGAGGAGGTAGGAGGAGGTAGGAGGGATTGCCACACACACAGCTGGGGAACAGCTGACGTTACTGAACCCCAATAACAGAGGAGGGACTGTTGGGACTGTGCGTACAGCACTACCAGGCAACAACTAGCGGTGTTGGAGCCCAGGGACAGGTGGAGGAGGAGGAGGTGGAGGAGGTAGGAGGGATTGCCACACACACAGCTGGGGAACAGCTGACGTTACTGAACCCCAATAACAGAGGAGGGACTGTTGGGACTGTGCGTACAGCACTACCAGGCAACAACTAGCGGTGTTGGAGCCCAGGGACAGGTGGAGGAGGTGGAGGAGGTAGGAGGGATTGCCACACACACAGCTGGGGAACAGCTGACGTTACTGAACCCCAATAACAGAGGAGGGACTGTTGACTGTGCGCACAGCACTACCAGGCAACAACTAGCGGTGTTGGAGACCAGGGACAGGTGGAGGAGGAGGAGGTAGGAGGAGGTAGGAGGGATTGCCACACACACAGCTGGGGAACAGCTGACGTTACTGAACCCCAATAACAGAGGAGGGACTGTTGGGACTGTGCGTACAGCACTACCAGGCAACAACTAGCGGTGTTGGAGCCCAGGGACAGGTGGAGGAGGAGGAGGTAGGAGGAGGTAGGAGGGATTGCCACACACACAGCTGGGGAACAGCTGACGTTACTGAACCCCAATAACAGAGGAGGGACTGTTGGGACTGTGCATACAGCACTACCAGGCAACAACTAGCTGTGTTGGAGCCCAGGGACAGGTGGAGGAGGAGGAGGTAGGAGGAGGTAGGAGGGATTGCCACACACACAGCTGGGGAACAGCTGACGTTACTGAACCCCAATAACAGAGGAGGGACTGTTGGGACTGTGCGTACAGCACTACCAGGCAACAACTAGCGGTGTTGGAGCCCAGGGACAGGTGGAGGAGGAGGAGGTAGGAGGAGGTAGGAGGGATTGCCACACACACAGCTGGGGAACAGCTGACGTTACTGAACCCCAATAACAGAGGAGGGACTGTTGGGACTGTGCGTACAGCACTACCAGGCAACAACTAGCGGTGTTGGAGCCCAGGGACAGGTGGAGGAGGAGGAGGTGGAGGAGGTAGGAGGGATTGCCACACACACAGCTGGGGAACAGCTGATGTTACTGAACCCCAATAACAGAGGAGGGACTGTTGGGACTGTGCGTACAGCACTACCAGGCAACAACTAGCGGTGTTGGAGCCCAGGGACAGGTGGAGGAGGAGGAGGTAGGAGGGATTGCCACACACACAGCTGGGGAACAGCTGACGTTACTGAACCCCAATAACAGAGGAGGGACTGTTGGGACTGTGCGTACAGCACTACCAGGCAACAACTAGCGGTGTTGGAGCCCAGGGACAGGTGGAGGAGGAGGAGGTGGAGGAGGTAGGAGGGATTGCCACACACACAGCTGGGGAACAGCTGATGTTACTGAACCCCAATAACAGAGGAGGGACTGTTGGGACTGTGCGTACAGCACTACCAGGCAACAACTAGCGGTGTTGGAGCCCAGGGACAGGTGGAGGAGGAGGAGGTAGGAGGAGGTAGGAGGGATTGCCACACACACAGCTGGGGAACAGCTGACGTTACTGAACCCCAATAACAGAGGAGGGACTGTTGGGACTGTGCGTACAGCACTACCAGGCAACAACTAGCGGTGTTGGAGCCCAGGGACAGGTGGAGGAGGAGGAGGTAGGAGGAGGTAGGAGGGATTGCCACACACACAGCTGGGGAACAGCTGACGTTACTGAACCCCAATAACAGAGGAGCGACTGTTGGGACTGTGCGGACAGCACTTCTGGACGGCAACTAGCGGTGTTGGAGCCCAGGGACAGGTGGAAAAGCAGAGGAACACAATGTAGGCCGAAGCCTGAGAAAGTCGAAAGGGAACCTTTAACCCCCCCCAAGGCATTTGTAGCTGAAAGAGCCAGCTTGTGCAGCACAAAAGATGCAAAAGGAAAAGGTGGCTCTTTTCATCATGCTCCTTGCAAACACAGAACTAAACACTTATAAAATGTGTCCCCTGAAACCGTGAAACCGTCCCGGAGGTGGGACTTTCCTTCGTAATATGACGCAGCACAGCCGTCATTCCTACCCCCCCGGCGCCGCGCCCCAGCTCCTCAGCGTAGTTTGATTCCGTCCTGGAGCCTGCGCTGTTATGTTATCCCTTGGCCAGGCACACTTAGCGCTGCCCATCTTCTGACATCATTTGGTGTCAGGCTGGCTGCGCCTGTGCGGCCGCGCTGGCCGAGAGCCCGCCTCGCAGTGTCTTCTGATTTTATCCCACTGGGGGCCTGGGATCCATGGCCATGCGCAGTGCATATCCTCGCCTCTCACTCCCCTCCCTACGGCTTCTTAAGACTGTGTGGTGTTACGGCCGTGGCATGCTATTAGGGACCAGCTGACACCGAACAGTCTGAAGAAGCCATAGGGAGATGAGTGAGAGGTGGAGGTTCAGATATGCACTGCGCATGTCCATGGATCCCAGGCCCCCAGTGGGATTAAATCAGAAGACACTGCGAGGCGGGCTCTCGGCCAGCGCGGCTGCACAGGCGCAGCCATCCTGACACCAAATGATGCCAGAAGACGGGCAGCGCTAAGTGTGCCTGGCCACGGGATAACATAACAGCGCAGGCTCCGGGACGGAATCAAACAACGCTGAGGAGCCGGGGCGCGGCGCCGGGGGGGGGGGGAGGAATGACGGCTGTGCTGCGTCATATTACGAAGGAAAGTCCCACCTCCGGGACGGTTTTACGGTATCAGTGGACACATTTTATAAGTGTTAAGTTCTGCGTGTGCAAGGAGCTAAAACAAAATAGCTACCTTTTCCTTGTGCAGCATTACTGCTGCACAAGGTGGCTCTTTCAGTAACAAACGCCTTGGGGGGGGACAGATTCCCTTACATTTCAGTTGTTGTGTCAGCGTGGCGGTCGCATGACACATTGCCGGCTACACAGCTGGGGATCAGCTGACGTTACTGAAACCCAATAACACTGGGTCGTATGTTTTGACTGTGCAGACGGCACTTCTGAGCCTCAACTGGCGGTGTTGGAGCCCAGGAATTTAAGTTCAGGTGGTAGAAAGATGAACACAACAGGAGACCTGGATAACGTATACAGTGACCTAATTATTTAATCAGGAGGAGGAGTGGCAAATTCCTGCGAGATCCAGGCCTTGTTCATTTTCAGGAAAGTAAGCCGGTCAACGTTATCGGAGGATAGTCGCATGCGACGGTCAGTTAGTACACCACCTGCAGCACTAAAGACACGTTCCGATAATACACTGGCCACAGGGCAAGACAGCACCTCCAATGCATACTGGCTTAGCTCTGGCCATGTATCCAGCTTTGAGACCCAAAACTTGAAAGGGGAAGAGCCGTCTGGGAGTACAGCAAGAGGGCAAGACATGTAGTCTGTCACCATCTGACGGAACCGTTGCCTCCTGCTGACTGGAGCCGTCTGTGATGGTGTAGACTTTTGTGGGGGGCACAGAAAACTGTGCCACAGTTGGGCCATACTGGTCTTGCCTTGGGCAGAGGCACTGCTTCTGCTCCCTCTTTGTGCAGAGCCTCCACCACTGCCTGGACGCACTGAGCTGCTTTGGAATGCACTAGCAGCACTTCTCTCAGTTGGAATGGAGAAGATGATGGAATTGACCAGTGTGTCTTGGTACTCCCGCATTTTTCGCTCCCGGTTCAACGGTGTGATGAGGCTTTCTACGTTGTCCCGGTAGCGAGGATCGAGGAGGGTGAACACCCACTAATTAGACATGTTGAGAATGTGGGCGATGCGGCGGTCGTTTCTCAGGCACTGCAGCATGTAATCCACCATGTGCTGCAGACTGCCAACTGCCCAAGAAATGCTGTCCCCTGCTGGAGGCGTGATCTCTGCCCGCTCGTCATCACCCCACCCTCGCTGTACACACTGAGTACTGGACAATTCGGTAACTCCCTCCTCTGGACGGATGTCTTCCTCCTCCATTGACTCCTCCTCATCCTCCTCACAAACTGTCCCCTGCCTACGCGTTTGTGAGGAACCACGTGGCGCTGACTGTCCAGAAGATGATGGAAATGGTGAATCCTCATCCTCCACCTCTTCCACAACATCATCCCTTAGCGCTTGCAGTGATTTTTCAAGCAGGCAGATAAGGGGGACAGTCATGCTGACTAGTGCATCATCTGCACTCGCCATCCGCGTGGAATAATCAAAGGGACGCAAAACCTGGCAGACGTCATTCATAGTGGCCCACTCTGTGGTTGTGAAGTCTGTACGGCGCTGACTGCGACTTCTTTGCGCCTGAAGCAGCTGGTACTCCATTACAGCTTGCTGCTGCTCACACAACCGCTCCAACATATGTAACGTGGAATTCCACCTGGTAGGTAGGTCACATATGATGCGATGTTCCGGCAGGCGGTGTCGGCGCTGCAGAGCCGCAATGCGCGCTTTTGCCGTGCTGGAACGCCGCAAGTGAGCACACTCTAGGCGGACCTTGTGCAGCAGTGCATCAAGATCCGGATAGTCCCTCAAAAAGCTCTGCACGACCAAATTGAGCACATGTGCCAGACATGGGATGTGAGTGAGGTTGCCGAGGCCCAGAGCTGCCACCAGATTTCGGCCATTATCACACACTACCATGCCTGGCTGGAGATTCGCTGGCACAAACCACACATCGCTCTCCTGCTTGATGGCATTCCAGAGCTCCTGCGCTGTGTGGCTACGATTCCCCAAAAAAATTTCAAGATGGCCTGTTGACGTTTGGCCACGGCTGTGCTCATGTTGGTCGTAACAGGTACACGTTCATCACGAGTCCATGTGGAGGTGGACTGTGACGGCTCCTGCAGCGATGATTCTGAGGAACTGGTGTAAGAGGAGGAGTCAATGCGTACAGAATGGATTCCTGCAATCCTTGGAGTGGGCAGGACACGTCCTGCGCCACTCGCACGGTCTGTACCCGGCTCAACGACATTAACCCAATGGGCAGTGAGGGAAAGGTATCGCCCCTGTCCATGTTGACTGGTCCACGCATCGGTGGTGAGGTGGACCTTGCTACTGACGGCGTTCAGTAGCGCGTGTTTTATGTGTCCCTCCACATGCTTGTGCAGGGCAGGGACGGCTTGCCTGCTGAAGTAAAAGCGGCTGGGCACATTGTACTGTGGGACTGCCAATGACATCAAGTCACGGAAGCTGTCAGTCTCCACCAGCCTGAATGACAGCATTTCCAGTGACAGAAGTTTGGCAATGCCTGCAGTCAGAGCCTGTGCTCGTGGGTGGTTTGACGAGAAAGGCCGCCTTTTCTCCCATGCCTGTACTACCGATGGCTGTAGACTGGGCTGGGAGTGTGTGGATGACTGGGAAAGTGGTGCTGCGGGTGGAATTACAGCGGGTCTCTGGACAACAGGGCCAGAGGTTCTTCCACGGCGATCCTGGGAGGAAGCCGAACCAGCTGCGTGTGAGCTAGAGGAAGAGGCAACACGAGCTGAAGAGGTGGTAGCTGCCGCTGTTGGTTGGCCTAGCTCTTCAGTGTGTTTTTCTAACTCCGCCGGGTGCCTGTTGCGCACATGTTTCCACATGTTGGAGGTATTGAGGCTGCTGACATTTTTCCCTCTTTTGACTTTTTGATGACACACCTTGCATCTGACATAGCAAATGTCATCTGCAACTGTGTCAAAAAAGGACCAGGCACTGCAAGTCTTGGGAGCGCCCTTTTTGGCTTTTGGAAGAGACATGCTCCTAACGGGTGCCAAAGCGGAGGCTGCAGGATCCGCAGTCTTCCCCCTCCCTCTCCCTCTTTGGGCCGTACGGGGAATCTCTTCCTCAGAGCTGCTCCCACCACCTTCCTGTCCCTCACGCCAAGATGGGTCAAGGACCTCATCATCTACACTACCCTCTGCCCCCAACTGCTCCTCCTGGGTAGTCTCAGCAGCAGAGCACGCACCAGTAAGTGGCACCTGAGTGTCATCATCAGCTGATGCGGCCTGCGATGTGGTGACCGGAGCCACTGGCCCACCCGCCTCTTCAGAGGAAGAGAGAAAAAGCTGTTGGGCATCACTGCACCCTGCCTCTTCTTCCATTTCTCCAATGCTGCTTGGCTGGCCCCCTGTTTCCAAGCCAAGAGATTCAGAGAACAGAAGTAGAGACGGCTCCTGTCCTGGGCTCTCTGTCTGCCTGGGCAATTTGGCAGGTGGTGAAGAGACAGATGGCTGCTCTCCAGTGCTCTGTGTCTGAGAGGATGTGGCACTAATTGAAGTTGATGCATTAGCTGCCATCCATCCGACAACGGCTTCAATTTGTTCTTCACGCAGCAGCGGTGTACGGCGCTCTGACACAAAGCTGCGCATGAATGACTGTTGCCTGGTGAAAGTGGGTGCTGATGAGTCACCGGTGCCCGCAGCAGGCACAGAATCCCCACGTCCCCTCCCTGCTCCGCGCCCACGCCCACGCCCACGTGCCTTACTCACTGCCTTCTTCATCTTGGTTGACTGATAAAGATAAGCAGAAAAGTACTAACGGCTTTGTGTGCTTATTCCTGAGCAACTCCTCCTAACAGGTATAAGAAACACTAATTTTCTAAAGTGTGGACTAGACTTTAATATGAGCTAATGTGGCCTACACAAATGTAAAGTGGTGTAACTGGTGTGTTTGGTGAACTTTATTATTTATTTATTTTTGGGGGGCTGAACTGACAACGGATAGAGCTGCAGTCACACGGAGACCGTGCAGGCACACGTAAACGGCGCTGCAAGGCCCAAAAACCCTCCTCTACGTTATCCTATGTAGTGTTTTTCCACAAGTTAGCTGGAGACGGGTGGAAAGACACTAATAGGATTTTTTTGAAAAAATGTGCAGCAGCCTGCACTACTTAAAACAAAATGAAAATTGATTTGGCGGTATGACGCAGTGAAGAACCCTGAGCTGGAGACAACCAGGCTATGGCTGCTCACAGACTACAGGGCGAGCTGCAGTCACACGGAGACCGTGCAGACAGCCGTAAACGGCGCTGGAAGGCCCAAAAACCCTCCTCTACGTTATCCTATGTAGTGTTTTTCCACAAATTAGCTGGAGACGGGTGGAAAGACACTAATAGGAATTTTTTGAAAAAATGTGCAGCAGCCTGCACTACTTAAAACAAAATGAAAATTGATTTGGCGGTATGACGCAGTGAACAACCCTGAGCTGGAGACAACCAGGCTATGGCTGCTCACAGACTACAGGGCGAGCTGCAGTCACACGGAGACCGTGCAGACAGCCGTAAACGGCGCTGCAAGGCCCAAAAACCCTCCTCTACGTTATCCTATGTAGTGTTTTTCCACAAATTAGCTGGAGATGGGTGGAAAGACACTAATAGGAATTTTTTGAAAAAATGTGCAGCAGCCTGCACTACTTAAAACAAAATGAAAATTGATTTGGCGGTATGACGCAGTGAACAACCCTGAGCTGGAGTGTTGTGAATTTGGTTTTTGGGCTCCCCCGGTGGTCACTGGTGGTACTGGACTTGTGTGCTTCACTTTCTCTGTTCACCTGTTTCCATCAGGATATGGGTGTATCCTATTTAGCCTTGCTGCTCAGTTATTCTAGTGCCGGCCATCAATGTAACCAGAGCCTTTCTGTTGCATGTTCCTGCTTCTAGACTACTATCAGCTAAGTTGGACTCTTAGTCCTAAGTTTGTTTTGCATTTTTGTTCCAGTTCACAGTTATGTTATTTTTCTGTAGCTGGAAGCTCTTGTGGGCCGAAATTGCCACTCCGGTGTCATGAGTTGACACATGAGTCTTAAAGTAATTTCGGGATGGTATTTTAATAGGGTTTTCAGCTGACCGTGAAGTTCCCTATTGTATCTTCTTGCTATCTAGTAAGCGGACCTCGCTTTGCTGAACCTACCTTCATACTGCGTATGTCTTTTCCTCTGAACTCACCGTCAATATATGTGGGGGGCTTCTGTCTCCTTTTTGGGGGAATTTCCCTAGAGGTAAGCCAGGTCTGTCTTTTCCTCTATTAGGGTTAGTTAGTCCTCCGGCTGGCGCTAGGCTTCTAGGGATAAAACGTAGGTACGCCACCCGGCCACTGTTAGTTGTGTGGTAGGTTTAGCTCACGGTCAGCTCGAGATTCCATCACCCAAGAGCTAGTCTGTTGTTTAAGTTCTCTGACGTTCCCTTGCCATTGGGAACCATGACAGTATGGCCGGCCAAGGGTTAAAACCGTTGGCAGAAGAAAGGAGAGAAAAAGAAGTCTGCAGATTTTTATTTTTTTCCTTCTGAGTTTGCTTTTTAGTTGACTCAGTTGCATTTCTGCTCTAATTGCAGCCTTTGTCTCTCTCTCTCCTTCTAATCCTTGAATGGCTCTGATCTCACCTGATTAAAATGGATCCTCAGAGTTTGGTTACAGGTTTGAATAATCTTGCTACGAAGGTTCAAAATTTACAGGATTTTGTTATTCATGCTCCTATATCTGAACCTAGAATTCCTATACCAGAATTTTTCTCCGGGGATAGATCTCGTTTCCTGAATTTCAAAAATAATTGTAAATTATTTCTTTCCCTGAGATCTCGCTCCGCTGGAGATCCCGCACAGCAGGTTAAGATAGTAATTTCCTTGCTGCGGGGTGACCCTCAAAACTGGGCATTTGCATTGGCACCCGGGGATCCTGCGTTGCTCAATGTGGATGCATTTTTTCTGGCCTTGGGGTTGCTTTATGAGGAACCTAACTTAGAGATTCAGGCTGAAAAAGCCTTGATGGCCCTATCTCAAGGGCAAGATGAAGCTGAAATATACTGCCAAAAATTTCGTAAATGGTCTGTGCTTACTCAGTGGAATGAGTGCGCCCTGGCGGCGAATTTCAGAGAGGGTCTCTCTGATGCCATTAAAGATGTTATGGTGGGGTTCCCTGCACCTACAGGTCTGAATGAGTCCATGACAATGGCTATTCAGATTGATCGGCGTTTGCGGGAGCGCAAACCTGTGCACCATTTGGCGGTGTCTTCTGAGAAGGCTCCAGAGAGTATGCAATGTGATAGAGTTCTCTCCAGAAGCGAACGGCAGAATTTTAGGCGAAAAAATGGGTTGTGCTTCTATTGTGGTGATTCAACTCATGTTTTATCAGCATGCTCTAAACGTACAAAAAAGGTTGATAAGTCTATTTCAATTGGCACTTTACAGTCTAAGTTTATTCTGTCTGTGACCTTGATTTGTTCATTATCGTCAATTACCGCGGATGCCTATGTCGACTCTGGCGCCGCTTTGAGTCTAATGGATTGGTCCTTTGCCAGGCGCTGTGGGTTTGATCTAGAGCCTCTGGAAGTTCCTATACCTCTGAAGGGTATTGACTCTACACCATTGGCTAGTAATAAACCACAATACTGGACACAAGTGACTATGCGTATGAATCCAGACCATCAGGAGATGATTCGCTTCCTTGTGTTGTACAATCTACATGACGTTTTGGTGCTCGGATTACCATGGTTACAATCTCATAACCCAGTCCTTGACTGGAAAGCTATGTCTGTGTTAAGCTGGGGATGTCAGGGGGCTCATGGGGACGTACCTTTGGTTTCCATTTCGTCATCTATCCCCTCTGAGATTCCGGAATTTTTGTCTGATTATCGTGATGTTTTTGAGGAGCCTAAGCTTGGTTCACTACCTCCTCACAGAGATTGCGATTGTACCATAGATCTGATTCCGGGCAGTAAATTTCCAAAGGGTCGTTTATTTAATCTATCTGTACCTGAACATGCTGCTATGCGAGAATATATTAAGGAGTCCCTGGAAAAGGGACATATTCGTCCTTCTTCATCTCCCTTAGGAGCCGGTTTTCTCTTTGTATCTAAAAAAGATGGCTCTTTGAGGCCGTGTATTGATTATCGACTCTTGAATAAAATTACAGTCAAATATCAGTATCCTCTGCCACTGCTGACTGATTTGTTTGCTCGAATAAAGGGGGCTAAGTGGTTCTCTAAGATTGATCTCCGTGGGGCGTATAATTTGGTGCGAATTAAGCAGGGGGATGAGTGGAAAACCGCATTTAATACGCCCGAGGGCCATTTTGAGTATTTAGTAATGCCTTTTGGTCTTTCAAATGCCCCTTCAGTCTTTCAGTCCTTTATGCATGACATTTTCCGTGAATATTTGGATAAATTTATGATCGTGTATCTGGATGATATTTTGATTTTTTCGGATGACTGGGATTCTCATGTCCAACAGGTCAGGAGGGTTTTTCAGGTTTTGCGGGCTAATTCCTTGTGTGTGAAGGGTTCTAAGTGTATTTTTGGGGTTCAAAAGATTTCTTTTTTGGGGTACATTTTTTCCCCCTCTTCCATTGAGATGGATCCTGTCAAGGTTCGGGCTATTTGTGATTGGACGCAACATTCTTCTCTTAAGAGCCTTCAGAAATTTTTGGGCTTTGCTAATTTTTATCGTCGATTTATAACTGGTTTTTCTGATGTTGCTAAACCTTTGACTGATTTGACCAAAAAGGGTGCTGATGTTGCTGATTGGTCCCCTGCTGCTGTGGAGGCCTTTCGGGAGCTTAAGCGCCGCTTTTCTTCCGCCCCTGTGTTGCGTCAGCCTGATGTTACTCTTCCTTTTCAGCTTGAGGTCGATGCTTTCGAGATCGGAGCTGGGGCGGTCTTGTCGCAGAAAAGTTCCGACTGCTCCGTGATGAGACCTTGTGCGTTCTTTTCACGAAAATTTTCGCCCGCCGAGCGAAATTATGATATTGGTAATCGGGAGCTTTTGGCTATGAAGTGGGCTTTTGAGGAGTGGCGTCATTGGCTTGAGGGGGCTAGACATCAGGTGGTGGTACTGACCGATCACAAGAATTTGATTTATCTTGAGTCTGCCAGGCGCCTGAATCCTAGACAGGCGCGCTGGTCGTTGTTTTTCTCTCGGTTTAATTTTGTGGTCTCATACTTACCAGTTTCTAAAAATGTGAAGGCGGATGCCCTTTCTAGGAGTTTTGAGCCTGATTCCCCTGGTGATTCTGAACCTACAGGTATCCTTAAGGATGGGGTGATATTATCTGCTGTTTCCCCAGACCTGTGACGGGCTTTGCAGGAGTTTCAGGCGGATAGACCTGATCGTTGCCCGCCTGGTAGACTGTTTGTTCCTGATGATTGGACCAGTAGAGTCATCTCGGAGGTTCATTCTTCTGTGTTGGCAGGTCATCCCGGGATCTTTGGTACCAGGGATTTGGTGGCTAGGTCCTTCTGGTGGCCTTCCCTGTCTCGAGATGTACGAGTTTTTGTGCAGTCTTGTGATGTTTGTGCTCGGGCCAAACCTTGTTGTTCTCGGGCCAGCGGATTGTTGTTATCTTTGCCTATTCCGAAGAGGCCTTGGACTCACATCTCTATGGATTTTATTTCTGATCTCCCTGTTTCTCAGAAAATGTCTGTCATCTGGGTGGTGTGTGACCGTTTTTCAAAGATGGTCCATTTGGTGCCCTTGCCTAAGTTGCCTTCCTCATCCGAGTTGGTTCCTCTGTTTTTTCAAAATGTGGTTCGCTTGCATGGTATTCCGGAGAATATCGTTTCTGACAGGGGGACCCAGTTCGTGTCTAGATTTTGGCGGGCGTTCTGTGCTAGGATGGGCATTGATTTGTCTTTTTTGTCTGCGTTCCATCCTCAGACTAATGGCCAGACTGAGCGAACTAATCAGACCTTGGAGACTTATTTGAGGTGTTTTGTGTCTGCGGATCAGGATGACTGGGTTGCCTTTTTGCCGTTGGCGGAGTTTGCCCTCAATAATCGGGCTAGTTCTGCCACTTTGGTTTCTCCTTTCTTTTGCAATTCGGGGTTTCATCCTCGTTTTTCTTCCGGTCAGGTGGAGTCTTCGGATTGTCCTGGAGTGGATACTGTGGTGGATAGGTTGCATCGGATTTGGGGACAGGTGGTGGACAATTTGGAGTTGTCCCAGGAGAAGACTCGGCATTTTGCTAACCGCCGTCGTCGTGTTGGTCCTCGTCTTCGTGTTGGGGACTTGGTGTGGTTGTCTTCTCGTTTTGTCCCTATGAGGGTTTCTTCTCCTAAGTTTAAGCCTCGGTTCATCGGCCCGTATAAGATTTTGGAGATTCTTAACCCCGTGTCCTTTCGATTGGACCTCCCAGCATCTTTTTCTATCCATAATGTCTTCCATCGGTCATTATTGCGCAGGTATGAGGTACCGGTTGTGCCTTCCGTTGAGCCTCCCGCTCCGGTGTTGGTTGAGGGTGAATTGGAGTACATTGTGGAGAAGATCTTGGACTCCCGTGTTTCCAGACGGAAACTTCAGTATCTGGTCAAGTGGAAGGGCTACGGTCAAGAGGATAATTCTTGGGTGACAGCCTCTGATGTTCATGCCTCTGATTTGGTCCGTGCCTTTCATAGGGCTCATCCTGATCGCCCTGGTGGTTCTTGTGAGGGTTCGGTGCCCCCTCCTTGAGGGGGGGGTACTGTTGTGAATTTGGTTTTTGGGCTCCCCCGGTGGTCACTGGTGGTACTGGACTTGTGTGCTTCACTTTCTCTGTTCACCTGTTTCCATCAGGATATGGGTGTATCCTATTTAGCCTTGCTGCTCAGTTATTCTAGTGCCGGCCATCAATGTAACCAGAGCCTTTCTGTTGCATGTTCCTGCTTCTAGACTACTATCAGCTAAGTTGGACTCTTAGTCCTAAGTTTGTTTTGCATTTTTGTTCCAGTTCACAGTTATGTTATTTTTCTGTAGCTGGAAGCTCTTGTGGGCCGAAATTGCCACTCCGGTGTCATGAGTTGACACGAGTCTTAAAGTAATTTCGGGATGGTATTTTAATAGGGTTTTCAGCTGACCGTGAAGTTCCCTATTGCATCTTCTTGCTATCTAGTAAGCGGACCTCGCTTTGCTGAACCTACCTTCATACTGCGTATGTCTTTTCCTCTGAACTCACCGTCAATATATGTGGGGGGCTTCTGTCTCCTTTTTGGGGGAATTTCCCTAGAGGTAAGCCAGGTCTGTCTTTTCCTCTATTAGGGTTAGTTAGTCCTCCGGCTGGCGCTAGGCGTCTAGGGATAAAACGTAGGTACGCCACCCGGCCACTGTTAGTTGTGTGGTAGGTTTAGCTCACAGTCAGCTCGAGATTCCATCACCCAAGAGCTAGTCTGTTGTTTAAGTTCTCTGACGTTCCCTTGCCATTGGGAACCATGACACTGGAGACAACCAGGCTATGGCTGCTCACAGACTACAGGGCGAGCTGCAATCACACGGAGACCGTGCAGACAGCCGTAAACGGCGCTGCAAGGCCCAAAAACCCTCCTCTACGTTATCCTATGTAGTGTTTTTCCACAAATTAGCTGGAGACGGGTGGAAAGACACTAATAGGATTTTTTTGAATAAATTAGCAGCAGACTACACTAATTGAAAAAAAAAAAAAAAAAAGAACAGTATGAGGCAATGAACCACCCTCCCTGAACTGAATACAACCAGCTATGGATGGCCTATGTGGCTGCACTCAGACTAGAGAGTGGGCTGCACTCACACACACACACACACAGACCTTGCAGATCGCTGTGAAAACAGCGCTACAAGGCAAAAGCAAGGTGAATAGTAGGTGAACACAGCGGTTGCTAAATTAGCCTTTGGAAAGCACAAAGAAGCAAATCGCTATCTCTAAACTGTCCCTCAGTCAGCAAACAGCGTCCTGTCACTAACTGAATTCACAGCAGAGTGATCGCAAAATGGCGCCAGCGACTTTTAAACTGCATCATGACATCATTTCAGCAGCCAATCACAGCCTTGCCAGTAGTTTCATGCCCTCCATGCTAAACAGGATGTGCCCACACTTGGAATCATTCTCATTGGCTGAATTTCTGCATTTTGAATCTTGGAACTTCCGATTCCGGTGTCCGATACGCGGCAAGTATCGGAATCCCGGTATCGGAATTCCGATACCGCAAGTATCGGCCGATACCCGATACTTGCGGTATCGGAATGCTCAACACTAGTGACTATGCAATAAGAAACATGTTTTGCTCACCCCTTTATTTGTTTCAACAGTACACTACACTTGACCTATTTTGAAAAAATTCAAAATGTTTAATCATTTTTGCTTTAAAAATAAATTTACAGTACAGACCAAAAGTTTGGACACCTCATTTAAAGATTTTTCTGTATTTTCATGACTATGAAAATTGTACATTCTCATTGAAGGCATCAAAACTATGAACTAACACATGTGGAATTATATACTTAACAAAAAAGTCTGAAACAACTGAAATTGTGTCTTATATTCTAGGTTCTTCAAAGTAGCCACCTTTTGCTTTGATGACTGCTTTGCACACTCTTGGCATTCTCTTGATGAGCTTCAAGAGGAATGGTCTTCCAACAATCTTGAAGGAGTTCCCAGAGATGCTTAGCACTTGTTGGCCCTTTTGCCTTCACTCTGCGGTCCAGCTCACCCCAAACCATCTCAATTGGGTTCAGGTCTGGTGACTGTGCAGGCCAGGTCATCTGGCATAGCACCCCATCACTCTCCTTCTTGGTCGAATAGCCCTTACACAGCTTGGAGGTGTGTTTGGGGTCATTGGCCTGTTGAAAAATAAATGATGGTCCAACTAAATGCAAACCGGATGGAATAGCATGCTGCTGCAAGATGTTGTGGTAGCCATGCTGGTTCAGTATGCCTTCAATTTTAAATAAATCCCCAACAGTGTCACCAGCAAAGCACCCCCACACATTACACCTCCTCCATTTTTCACGGTGGGAACCAGGCATGTAGAGTCCATCTGTTCACCTTTTCAGCATCGCACAAAGACACGGTGGTTGGAACCAAAGATCTCAAATTTGGACTAATCAAACCAAAGCACAGATTTCCACTAGTCTAATGTCCATTCCTTGTGTTTTTCAGCCCAAAAAATTCTCTTCTGCTTGTTGCCTGTCCTTAGCAGTGGTTTCCTAGCAGCTATTTTACCATGAAGGCCTGCTGCACAAAGTCTCCTCTTAACAGTTGTTGTAGAGATGTGTCTGCTGCTTGAACTCTGTGTGGCATTGACCTGGTCTCTAATCTGAGCTGCTGTTAACTTGTGATTTCTGATGCTGGTGACTCGGATAAACTTATCCTCAGAAGCAGAGGTGACTCTTGGTCTTCCTTTCCTAGAGCAGTCCTCATGTGAGCCAGTTTCTTTGTAGCACTTGACGGTTTTTGCCACTGCACTTGGGGACACTTTCCAAGTTTTCCCAATTTTTCGGACTGCCTGACCTTTATTTCTTAAAGTAATGATGGCCACTCGTTTTTCTTTACTTAGCTGCTTTTTTCTTGCCATAATACAAATTCTAACAGTCTATTCAGTAGGACTATCAGCTGTGTATCCAACAGACTTCTGCAGAACACAACTGATGGTCCCAACACCATGTATAAGGCAATAAATCCCTCTTATTAAACCTGACAGGGCACACCTGTGAAGTGAAAACCATTCCCGGTTACTTTGAAGAACCTAGAATATAAGACATAATTTCAGTTGTTTCACACTGTTTTGTTAAGTATATAATTCCACATGTGTTAATTCATAGTTTTGATGCCTTCAGTGTGAATGTACAATTTTCATAGTCATGAAAATACAGAAAAATCTTTAAATGAGATGGTGTGTCCAAACTTTTGGTCTGTACTGTATACTGCATGACTGAATAATGTCTGCACTCAAGAAAATTCAAGTTGAGCAGATTAACAGAAAGCACTTACACAAACCCAAATAAAAGTTAGTGCCTTTGTTTTGCTTCCCTGCATTCATGTTACACACAGAAAAATGTGAAGAACACACCTAATTAATACAGACATGTAGATTTTTGCAATACCTAAGAATATGTTTTGGCTTAAAAAAATTGCATTTAATTTAAAATATGAGTATAAGCATGATTATAATGCTGATTTATGCAGCACAAATAAACCAAAATAACGCACTTACAGATTATGCATAATTAAGGTAAATGCTTTAGTTTGGTTTGTTTGTACCCATTTAAAATCGAGGACTGCAGATTTTTGGTAACAGTCTGCATCTAAGCAAATTTTGATATTCTACCAGCTATTTAAAAGTAAAAAAATAACATTAACTCAAGTTTTAGCTTATTGAATATAGCTAAGATTAGAATACGCATACATTATCTTTCAGGTAATGGAAACGGAAAATAAATGTGTGTGCTTTTTAACATTGTAACTTGTAGCCTTTATAAAATGGTAAAACATCTCATATTTTTAAAGTGTATCAGTATTTAAAACTTTGAAACTTGAACTATCCTGTTAATGCTACCTAACACAATTGTATTAGAAATAACTCCTGTTGCTTTTAAAAATGTTCTTGCAACAATTCTGTTAATTATTAAAACGTGCTTTTTGAGCATTCTATTAGAATATTTTAACAAAAAGCCAAAGTAATACAGGTTCACATGCATGAACAGAAAATAGGTTACTAAATTAAACAAATCATTACCCAAATGAGGAAAAATGACATGTTTCTTTAAGTTTCCTTTCAGCAAGTGACAGATTTTTAGTTCTTGCAAATGTTTTTTTATAATCTGGACAATACACCCTGAAACCAATGAATGTTATGTTCCCTTACCTTAATTTGACTAAAAATAGTATATTGAGCCCATTTTACTGTCCTTTATAAAGAGGAAATCAGGTATCAACTGAAGGGTTAACTATGCTATAAGAACTATAATTTTTTCATGTCTTTTTATTTAACATTCCTAGTGAACTACACTTGACTTGGTCTGCAAAACTCTTAAAGCTGTAGTAATTTTTGCCTTTAAAATAAATATATGTTACCTAACTGAATAATGTCTGCCTTGAAGAAAATTCATGGTGAGCAGATTGACAAACCAGAAAGCACTTACCCAAATTGAAATAAAAGTTAGTGCCTTTGTTTTGCCTACCTGCATTCATGTTACACATAGTACAATGGAAAGAACACACATAATAAATACAGACATGTGAATGTTTGCAATACCTAAGAATATTTGTAGACTTAAAAAATTACACTGGATTTAAAAGAAGAAGATAAGCATGAATATAATGCTGATGTATGCGGCTCAGATAAACCAAAATAATGCACTTACAGACATTCAATGATTAAAGTAAATGCTTTAGTTTGGTTTGCTTTTACCCATTTCAAATCAAGGACTGCAGATTTTTTACAAAGATCATAGTGTAAAACAACTTTGATAATATACAGGCTGCTTAACATTACAAAGCTAACAGTAACTAAAGTTTTACTTTTATAAATATAACTAAGATAAGAACATACCCTATCTGTCAACTAAAGGCAACCTAAAATAAATGTGCAAACTTTTTGACATTGTAACTTGTACCCTTTAAAATGGCAAAACTTCTATTTTTTGTTAAATTGTATAAAGATTTAAAGATTTGAAACATGAACTATCCTATTCTACCTAACAAAACTGTGTTAGAAATAGTGTGTGTTGCTTTTAAACATTTTCTTGCAACAATTCAATTATTAAAACATGTGTTTTGTGCATTGTACTAGAATATTTGAACCAAAAATCCACAGAAATACAATTTCATAAACATCCAAATGAATTAACAGATAACAGGTGAACTAAATTAAATCAAATGATTACCTTAGTGAGCAAACAAGACATTTCTTCAAGTTTCTCTTCATGAAGTGGCAGATTTCTAGTTCTTGCACATCTTTTTATAAGCTGGAACAATACACTCAGAAACCAATGAAATGTTATGTGCCCTTCCCTTAATTTGCCTATCAAAAGCAGTTTACTGAGACCATTTTAATTACCTTTAGGAGATAAAATCAATTATCAACTGAATGGGTGACTATGCAATAAGAAACATGTTTTTTTCATGCCTTTATTTATTTCAACAGTACACTAAACTTGACCTATTTTGAAAAAATTCAAAACCTTTAATCATTTTTGCCTTTAAAATAAATATATGTTACATAATGGAATAATGTCTGCACTCAAGAAAATTCAAGTTGAGCAGATTAACAAAACAGAAGGCACTTACCCAAAATCAAATAAAAGTTAGCGCCTTTGTTTTGCTTCCCTGCATTCATGTTACACACAGAAGAATGTAAAGGACACACCTAATAAATACAGACATATAGATTTTTGCAATGACTAAGAATATGTGTTGACTTAAAAATTTACATTTAATTTAAAATATGAGTATAAGCATGATTATAATGCTGATTTATGCAGCACAAATAAACCAAAATAACGCACTTACAGATTATGCATAATTAAAGTAAATGCTTTAGTTTGGTTTGTTTGTACCCATTTAAAATCGAGGACTGCAGCTTTTTGGTAACAGTCTGCATCTAAGCAAGTTTTCATATAGTACCAGCTATTTAAAAGTAAAAAAATAACATTAACTCAAGTTTTAGCTTATTGAATATAGCTAAGATTAGAATACGCATACATTGTCTTTCAGGTAATGGAAACAGAAAATAAATGTGTGTGCTTTTTAACATTGTAACTTGTAGCCTTTTTAAAATGGTAGAACATCTAATATTTTTAAAGTGTATGAGTATTTAAAACTTTGAAGCTTGAACTGTCCTGTTAATGCTACCTAACAAAATTGTATTAGAAAAAACTCCTGTTGCTTTTAAACATTTTCTTGCAACAATTCTGTTAATGATTAAAACGTGCTTTTTGAGCATTCTATTAGAATATCTTAACAGAAAGCCAAAGTAATACAGGTTCACATGCATGAACAGAAAATAGGTTACTAAATTAAATCAAATTATTACCCAAATCAGTAAAAATGACATGTTTCTTTAAGTTTCCTTTCAGCAAGTGACAGATTTTTAGTTCTTGCAAAAGTTTTTTATAATCTGGACAATACACCCTGAAACCAATGAATGTTATATCCCCTTCCCTTAATTTGACTAAAAATAGTATATTGAGCCAATTTCACTGCCCTTTATAAAGAGGAAATCAGGTATCAACTGAAGGGTTAACTATGCTATAAGAACTATAATTTTGTCATGTCTTTTTATTTAACATTCCTAGTGAACTACACTTGACTTGGTCTGCAAAACTCTTAAAGCTGTAGTAATTTTTGCCTTTAAAATAAATATATGTTACCTAACTGAATAATGTCTGCATTGAAGAAAATTCATGGTGAGCAGATTGACAAACCAGAAAGCACTTACCCAAATTGAAATAAAAGTTAGTGCCTTTGTTTTGCCTACCTGCATTCATGTTACACATAGTACAATGGAAAGAACACACGTAATAAATACAGACATGTAAATGTTTGCAATACCTAAGAATATTTGTAGACTTAAAAAATTACACTGGATTTAAAAGAAGATATGCATGAATATAATGCTGATGTATGCGGCTCAGATAAACCAAAATAATGCACTTACAGACATTCAATGATTAAAGTAAATGCTTTAGTTTGGTTTGCTTTTACCCATTTCAAATCAAGGACTGCAGATTTTTTATAAAGATGATAGTGTAAAACAACTTTGATAATATACAAGCTGCTTAACATTACAAAGCTAACAGTAACTAAAGTTTTACTTTTATAAATATAACTAAGATAAGAACATACCCTATCTGTCAACTAAAGGCAACCTAAAATAAATGTGCAAACTTTTTGACATTGTAACTTGTACCCTTTAAAATGGCAAAACTTCTATTTTTTGTTAAATTGTATAAAGATTTAAAGATTTGAAACATGAACTATCCTATTCTACCTAACAAAACTGTGTTAGAAATAGTGTGTGTTGCTTTTAAACATTTTCTTGCAACAATTCAATTATTAAAACATGTGTTTTGTGCATTGTACTAGAATATTTGAACCAAAAATCCACAGAAATACAATTTCATAAACATCCAAATGAATTAACAGATAACAGGTAACTAAATTAAATCAAATGATTACCTTAGTGAGCAAACAAGACATTTCTTCAAGTTTCTCTTCATGAAGTGGCAGATTTCTAGTTCTTGCACATCTTTTTATAAGCTGGAACAATACACTCAGAAACCAATGAAATGTTATGTGCCCTTCCCTTAATTTGCCTATCAAAAGCAGTTTACTGAGACCATTTTAATTACCTTTAGGAGATAAAATCAATTATCAACTGAATGGGTGACTATGCAATAAGAAGCATGTTTTGTTCACGCCTTTATTTATTTCAACAGTACACTACACTTGACCTATTTTGAAAAAAATCAAAATCTTTAATCATTTTTGCTTTTAAAATAAATAAATATGTTACATAACGGAATAATGTCTCCGCTCAAGAAAATTCAAGTTGAGCAGATTAACAAAACAGAAGGCACTTACCCAAAATCAGATAAAAGTTAGAGCCTTTATTTTGCTTCCCTGCATTCATGTTACACACAGAAGAATGTAAAGGACACACCAATAAATACAGACATATAGATTATTGCAATGACTAAGAATATGCGTTGACTTAAAAAATTACATTTAATTTAAAATATGAGTATAAGCATGATTATAATGCTGATTTATGCAGCACAAATAAACCAAAATAACACACTTACAGATTATGTATAATTAAGGTAATTGCTTTAGTTTGGTTTGTTTGTACCCATTTAAAATCGAGGACTGCAGATTTTTGGTAACAGTCTGCATCTAAGCAAGTTTTCATATTGTATCAGCCATTTAAAAGTAAAAAAAATAACATTAACTCAAGTTTTAGCTTATTGAATATAGCTAAGATTAGAATACGCATACATTATCTTTCAGGTAATGGAAACGGAAAAGAAATGTGTGAGCTTTTTAACATTGTAACTTGTAGCCTTTATAAAATGGTAAATCATGTAATATTTTTAAAGTGTGAAGCTTGAACTGTCCTGTTAATGCTACCTAACAAAATTGTATTAGAAATAACTCCTGTTGCTTTTAAACATTTTCTTGCAACAATTTTGTTAATGATTAAAACGTGCTTTTTGAGCATTCGATTAGAATATTTTAACAGAAAGCCAAAGTAATACAGGTTCACATGCATGAACAGAAAATAGGTTACTAAATTAAATCAAATCATTACCCAAATGAGTAAAAGTGACATGTTTCTTTAAGTTTCCTTTCAGCAAGTGACAGATTTTTAGTTCTTGCAAATGTTTTTTATAATCTGGACAATACACACTGAAACCAATGAATGTTATATTCCCTTCCCTTAATTTGCCTAAAAATAGTATATTGAGCCCATTTCACTGTCCTTTATAAAGAGGAAATCAGGTATCAACTTAAGGGTTAAATATGCTATAAGAACAATAATTTTTTCATGTCTTTTTATTTAACATTCCTAGTGAACTACACTTGACTTGGTCTGCAAAACTATTAAAGCTGTAGTAATTTTTGCCTTTAAAATAAATATATATTACCTAACTGAATAATGTCTGCATTGAAGAAAATTCATGGTGAGCAGATTGACAAACCAGAAAGCACTTACCCAAATTGAAATAAAAGTTAGCGCCTTTGTTTTGCTTCCCTGCATTCATGTTACACACAGAAGAATGTAAATGACACACCTAATAAATTCAGACACATAGATTTTTGCAATGACTAAGAATATGTGTTGACTTAAAAATTTGCATTTAATTTAAAATATGAGTATAAGCATGATTATAATGCTGATTTATGCAGCACAAATAAACCAAAATAACGCACTTACAGATTATACATGATTAAGGTAAATGCTTTAGTTTGGTTTGTTTGTACCCATTTAAAATCGAGGACTGCAGCTTTTTGGTAGCAGTCTGCATCTAAGCAAGTTTTGATATTGTACCAGCTATTTAAAAGTAAAAAAAATAACATTAACTCAAGTTTTAGCTTATTGAATATAGCTAACATTAGAATACGCATACATTTTCTTTCAGGTAATGGAAACGGAAAAGAAATGTGTGAGCTTTTTAACATTGTAACTTGTAGCCTTTATAAAATGGTAAAACATGAAGATTGTGGTGAGGTTTGGGATGAGGTGGGTTGGGAGCGGGTCAAGTGCACAGGTGGTGAGATGCGATCTTGAGAGTAGAGTGGCGAGTTGATCTTCTGTAATGGAGGATTAGTTGGTTTTGGAGGTGGAGGGTAGGGAAGTTGGGAGGAAGGGCTCTGGGGCTTGTTGACCAAAACTGTCTCTGATGTTATCAATCTTCTGCTTGAAGAATGAGGCAAAGTCTTCAGCAGAGATAAGTGAGGAGGGAGGAGGTGCTGGGGGACGGAGGAGAGAATTGAAGGTGTTGAATAACTGTTTAGGGTTGTGAGACAGGGAGGATATGAGAGATGAGAAGTAGGTTTGTTTAGCTGTAGCGAGTGCGGTCTTGAAAGTAGTGAGGGACTGTTTGAATGCGATTAAGTGGTCGTTGGAGTGGGATCTTTTCCATCTGCGCTCAGCAGCCCTGGAAGCTTGCCTCAGTTCTTTGGTCAGGCTGGTGTGCCAGGGCTGTCTGTTGATTTTGCGAGCTTTGGTATGTGTAAGTGGGGCAGCAGATTCCAAAGCTACAGCTATTGTGGTGTTATATAGAGCGGCAGCGTCATCCGCATTGTGTATGGAACTTATGTCTGTGAGAGGGAGGAGGGATTCAGAGAATGAATGTAGGTCAAGATGTTTAAGATTTCTGCGAGGGTGTGAAAGTTTGTGGGGTGGGGACTCTAGACATGGAGTGGAGAGATGAGAATGTGAGAAGGTTGTGGTCAGAGAGAGGAAGAGGCGAGTTAGAGAGGTTAGATAGGGAGTAGAGGCGGGTGAAGATGAGGTCCAGTGTGTGACCATCTTTGTGAGTGGCTGCAGAAGACCATTGAGTGAGGCCGAAGGAGGAAGAGAGAGATAGACGTTTAGTGGCAGCTGAGAGGGAAGTGTCAATGGGTATGTTGAAATCGCCCATGATGATAGTGGGGATGTCCGCAGAAAGGAAATGAAGTAGCCAGGTGGTGAAGTGGTCAAAGAAGGTGGTGGCTGGCCCTGGGGGGCGGTAAATGACAGCCAGTTGGAGGTTGGAGGGGGAGTAGATGCGCACAGAGTGCACCTCAAAGGAAGGGAGGGTAACAGAGGGTGGCAGTGGGATTGGGGTGAAGGAGCAGTTATCTGACAGGAGAAAACCAACTCCTCCACCATGCTTGCTGCTGGGGCGGGGTGTGTGAGAAAGGTGGAAGCCACCGTAAGAGAGTGCAGCAGTGGAGGCCGTGTCAGAAGGGGTGAGCCAGGTTTCGGTGATGGCGAGGAAGGAAAGTTTGGTAGTAACAAAAAGATCATGGATGTAGGAAAGCTTGTTACAGACAGCGAGCGTTCCACAGAGCTCCTGTTAGTGGGACTGGGGAAGCGGGGGCTGGGCGAATGGGTATAAGGTTAGAGAGGTTACGGAAGTTTGTGATGGAGCGTGGATGGGAGGTAGAAATGACTGTGGTAATATGGTGAGGAGGACCAGGATTTGGAGAGATATCACCAGCAGTGAGAAGGAGCAGAGATAGTGTTAGCAGGTGGGAGCAGGAGAGAGCGTGAGGGGGCTGCCTGTGCTTTGAGACAGAGGATTGTATGTTAAGGAACAGTTCTGAGGAGGAGGTGAGATGGATGGGGAGGATTGAAGAGGAGATGAACAGTTCCTTACTTGGTGTGGGGATTGGGGGAGGTTGCAGAAAGTGAAAGATATGGGTAAAAGTGACAACAAACAGAAACATTGTTTGCAGTGACTGGCCAGTTACCTTCAGTTCCCTTCAGGTTCAATTCAGGTTTTAATTCTAATGTAATCCACACTTTTAGAACACACTTCTAGAAATCACACTGCAGACTAAAGTCCTGCAGACTTGTGCTATGCAATATATGGAAAACTAAGTGCGGTCAGGTGTGGAGCAGAGAGGAGTGGTCTCTGCTCATCTTGGTCAGAGAATTAAGGGTTGACCAGATGCATACAATCAAGACTAAGTAAACAAGGTCATAAATATCACAGAGTAAGTTGGGGGTTAGCTGAAAGGCATACCATCACAATGCTAGGAGCAGGGGAAAGTCTATGCGCAAAGCTGGGTGATGTATTATGTGCGCTTCATAGGAGAGCTGGATGAACATACCATCACAATGCTAGGAGCAGGGGAAAGTCTATGCGCAAAGCTGGGTGATGTATTATGTGCGCTTCATAGGAGAGCTGGATGAACATACCATCACAATGCTAGGAGCAGGGGAAAGTCTATGCGCAAAGCTGGGTGATGTATTATGTGCGCTTCATAGGAGAGCTGGATGAACATACCATCACAATGCTAGGAGCAGGGGAAAGTCTATGCGCAAAGCTGGGTGATGTATTATGTGCGCTTCATAGGAGAGCTGGATGAACATACCATCACAATGCTAGGAGCAGGGGAAAGTCTATGCGCAAAGCTGGGTGATGTATTATGTGCGCTTCATAGGAGAGCTGGATGAACATACCATCACAATGCTAGGAGCAGGGGAAAGTCTATGCGCAAAGCTGGGTGATGTATTATGTGCGCTTCATAGGAGAGTTGGATGAACATACCATCACAATGCTAGGAGCAGGGGAAAGTCTATGCGCAAAGCTGGGTGATGTATTATGTGCGCTTCATAGGAGAGCTGGATGAACATACCATCACAATGCTAGGAGCAGGGGAAAATCTATGCGCAAAGCTGGGTGATGTATTATGTGCGCTTCATAGGAGAGCTGGATGAACATACCATCACAATGCTAGGAGCAGGGGAAAGTATGCGCAAAGCTGGGTGATGTATTATGTGCGCTTCATAGGAGAGCTGGATGAACATACCATCACAATGCTAGGAGCAGGGGAAAGTCTATGCGCAAAGCTGGGTGATGTATTATGTGCGCTTCATAGGAGAGCTGGATGAACATTCCATCACAATGCTAGGAGCAGGGGAAAGTCTATGCGCAAAGCTGGGTGATGTATTATGTGCGCTTCATAGGAGAGCTGGATGAACATACCATCACAATGCTAGGAGCAGGGGAAAGTCTATGCGCAAAGCTGGGTGATGTATTATGTGCGCTTCATAGGAGAGCTGGATGAACATACCATCACAATGCTAGGAGCAGGGGAAAGTCTATGCGCAAAGCTGGGTGATGTATTATGTGCGCTTCATAGGAGAGCTGGATGAACATACCATCACAATGCTAGGAGCAGGGGAAAGTCTATGCGCAAAGCTGGGTGATGTATTATGTGCGCTTCATAGGAGAGCTGGATGAACATACCTGTTGGAAGAATAGAGATGCTTGTTAGAGTGCGATGGTGGCAGGTAGCAGGGCACAGTCTGTATACATCTTTCAGGTTTTAATTCTAATGTAATCCACACTTTTAGAACACACTTCTAGAAATCACACTGCAGACTAAAGTCCTGCAGACTTGTGCTATGCAATATATGGAAAACACACAATAAATACACACATGTAAATGTTTGCAATACCTAAGAATATATGAAGACTTAAAAAATTACACTGGATTTAAAAGAAGAAGATAAGCATGAATATAATGCTGATGTATGCGGCTCAGATAAACCAAAATAACGCACTTACAGACATTCAATGATTAAAGTAAATGCTTTAGTTTGGTTTGCTTTTACCCATTTCAAATCAAGGACTGCAGATTTTTTATAAAGATCATAGTGTAAAACAACTTTGATAATATACAGGCTGCTTAACATTACAAAGCTAACAGTAACTAAAGTTTTTCTTTTATAAATATAACTAAGATAAGAACATACCCTATCTGTCAACTAAAGGCAACCTAAAAGAAATGTGCAATCTTTTTGACATTGTAACTTGTACCCTTTAAAATGGCAAAACTTCTATTTTTTGTTAAATTGTATAAAGATTTGAAACATGAACTATCCTATTCTACCTAACAAAACTGTGTTAGAAATAGTGTGTGTTGCTTTTAAACATTTTCTTACAACAATTCAATTATTAAAACATGTGTTTTGTGCATTGTACTAGAATATTTGAACCAAAAATCCACAGTAATACAATTTCATAAACATCCAAATGAATTAACAGATAACAGGTAACTAAATTAAATCAAATGATTACCTTAGTGAGCAAACAAGACATTTCTTCAAGTTTCTCTTCATGAAGTGGCAGATTTCTAGTTCTTGCACATCTTTTTATAAGCTGGAACAATACACTCAGAAACCAATGAAATGTTATGTGTCCTTCCCTTAATTTGCCTATCAAAGCAGTTTACTGAGACAATTTTAATTACCTTTAGGAGATAAAATCAATTATCAACTGAATGGGTGACAATGCAATAAGAAACATGTTTTGATCATGCCTTTATTTATTTCAACAGTACACTACACTTGACCTATTTTGAAAAAATTCAAAACCTTTAATCATTTTTGCCTTTAAAATAAATATATGTTACATAATGGAATAATTTCTGCACTCAAGAAAATTCAAGTTGAGCAGATTAACAAAACAGAAGGCACTTACCCAAAATCAAATAAAAGTTAGCGCCTTTGTTTTGCTTCCCTGCATTCATGTTACACAGAAGAATGTAAAGGACACACCTAATAAATACAGACATATAGATTTTTGCAATGACTAAGAATATGTGTTGACTTAAAAATTTACATTTAATTTAAAATATGAGTATAAGCATGATTATAATGCTGATTTATGCAGCACAAATAAACCAAAATAACGCACTTACAGATTATGCATAATTAAAGTAAATGCTTTAGTTTGGTTTGTTTGTACCCATTTAAAATCGAGGACTGCAGCTTTTTGGTAACAGTCTGCATCTAAGCAAGTTTTCATATAGTACCAGCTATTTAAAAGTAAAAAAATAACATTAACTCAAGTTTTAGCTTATTGAATATAGCTAAGATTAGAATACGCATACATTATCTTTCAGGTAATGGAAACAGAAAATAAATGTGTGTGCTTTTTAACATTGTAACTTGTAGCCTTTTTAAAATGGTAGAACATCTAATATTTTTAAAGTGTATGAGTATTTAAAACTTTGAAGCTTGAACTGTCCTGTTAATGCTACCTAATAAAATTGTATTAGAAAAAACTCCTGTTGCTTTTAAACATTTTCTTGCAACAATTCTGTTAATGATTAAAACGTGCTTTTTGAGCATTCTATTAGAATATCTTAACAGAAAGCCAAAGTAATACAGGTTCACATGCATGAACAGAAAATAGGTTACTAAATTAAATCAAATTATTACCCAAATCAGTAAAAATGACATGTTTCTTTAAGTTTCCTTTTAGGAAGTGACAGATTTTTAGTTCTTGCAAAAGTTTTTTATAATCTGGACAATACACCCTGAAACCAATGAATGTTATGTCCCCTTCCCTTAATTTGACTAAAAATAGTATATTGAGCCAATTTCACAGCCCTTTATAAAGAGGAAATCAGGTATCAACTGAAGGGTTAACTATGCTATAAGAACTATAATTTTTTCATGTCTTTTTATTTAACATTCCTAGTGAACTACACTTGACTTGGTCTGCAAAACTCTTAAAGCTGTAGTAATTTTTGCCTTTAAAATAAATATATGTTACCTAACTGAATAATGTCTGCATTGAAGAAAATTCATGGTGAGCAGATTGACAAACCAGAAAGCACTTACCCAAATTGAAATAAAAGTTAGTGCCTTTGTTTTGCCTACCTGCATTCATGTTACACATAGTACAATGGAAAGAACACACGTAATAAATACAGACATGTAAATGTTTGCAATACCTAAGAATATTTGTAGACTTAAAAAATTACACTGGATTTAAAAGAAGATAAGCATGAATATAATGCTGATGTATGCGGCTCAGATAAACCAAAATAATGCACTTACAGACATCCAATGATTAAAGTAAATGCTTTAGTTTGGTTTGCTTTTACCCATTTCAAATCAAGGACTGCAGATTTTTTATAAAGATGATAGTGTAAAACAACTTTGATAATATACAAGCTGCTTAACATTACAAAGCTAACAGTAACTAAAGTTTTACTTTTATAAATATAACTAAGATAAGAACATACCCTATCTGTCAACTAAAGGCAACCTAAAATAAATGTGCAAACTTTTTGACATTGTAACTTGTACCCTTTAAAATGGCAAAACTTCTATTTTTTGTTAAATTGTATAAAGATTTAAAGATTTGAAACATGAACTATCCTATTCTACCTAACAAAACTGTGTTAGAAATAGTGTGTGTTGCTTTTAAACATTTTCTTACAACAATTCAATTATTAAAACATGTGTTTTGTGCATTGTACTAGAATATTTGAACCAAAAATCCACAGTAATACAATTTCATAAACATCCAAATGAATTAACAGATAACAGGTAACTAAATTAAATCAAATGATTACCTTAGTGAGCAAACAAGACATTTCTTCAAGTTTCTCTTCATGAAGTGGCAGATTTCTAGTTCTTGCACATCTTTTTATAAGCTGGAACAATACACTCAGAAACCAATGAAATGTTATGTGCCCTTCCCTTAATTTGCCTATCAAAAGCAGTTTACTGAGACCATTTTAATTACCTTTAGGAGATAAAATCAATTATCAACTGAATGGGTGACTATGCAATAAGAAACATGTTTTGTTCATGCCTTTATTTATTTCAACAGTACACTACACTTGACCTATTTTGAAAAAATTCAAAACCTTTAATCATTTTTGCCTTTAAAATAAATATATGTTACATAATGGAATAATGTCTCCACTCAAGAAAATTCAAGTTGAGCAGATTAACAAAGCAGAAGGCACTTAACCAAAATCAAATAAAAGTTAGCGCCTTTGTTTTGCTTCCCTGCATTCATGTTACACACAGAAGAATGTAAAGGACACACCTAATAAATACAGACATATAGATTTTTGCAATGACTAAGAATATGTGTTGACTTAAAAATTTACATTTAATTTAAAATATGAGTATAAGCATGATTATAATGCTGATTTATGCAGCACAAATAAACCAAAATAACGCACTTACAGATTATGCATAATTAAAGTAAATGCTTTAGTTTGGTTTGTTTGTACCCATTTAAAATCGAGGACTGCAGCTTTTTGGTAACAGTCTGCATCTAAGCAAGTTTTCATATAGTACCAGCTATTTAAAAGTAAAAAAATAACATTAACTCAAGTTTTAGCTTATTGAATATAGCTAAGATTAGAATATGCATACATTATCTTTCAGGTAATGGAGACAGAAAATAAATGTGTGTGCTTTTTAACATTGTAACTTGTAGCCTTTTTAAAATGGTAGAACATCTAATATTTTTAAAGTGCATGAGTATTTAAAACTTTGAAGCTTGAACTGTCCTGTTAATGCTACCTAATAAAATTGTATTAGAAAAAACTCCTGTTGCTTTTAAACATTTTCTTGCAACAATTCTGTTAATGATTAAAACGTGCTTTTTGAGCATTCTATTAGAATATCTTAACAGAAAGCCAAAGTAATACAGGTTCACATGCATGAACAGAAAATAGGTTACTAAATTAAATCAAATTATTACCCAAATCAGTAAAAATGACATGTTTCTTTAAGTTTCCTTTTAGGAAGTGACAGATTTTTAGTTCTTGCAAAAGTTTTTTATAATCTGGACAATACACCCTAAAACCAATGAATGTTATGTCCCCTTCCCTTAATTTGACTAAAAATAGTATATTGAGCCAATTTCACTGCCCTTTATAAAGAGGAAATCAGGTATCAACTGAAGGGTTAACTATGCTATAAGAACTATAATTTTTTCATGTCTTTTTATTTAACATTCCTAGTGAACTACACTTGACTTGGTCTGCAAAACTCTTAAAGCTGTAGTAATTTTTGCCTTTAATATAAATATATGTTACCTAACTGAATAATGTCTGCATTGAAGAAAATTCATGGTGAGCAGATTGACAAGCCAGAAAGCACTTACCCAAATTGAAATAAAAGTTAGTGCCTTTGTTTTGCCTACCTGCATTCATGTTACACATAGTACAATGGAAAGAACACACGTAATAAATACAGACATGTAAATGTTTGCAATACCTAAGAATATTTGTAGACTTAAAAAATTACACTGGATTTAAAAGAAGATAAGCATGAATATAATGCTGATGTATGCGGCTCAGATAAACCAAAATAATGCACTTACAGACATCCAATGATTAAAGTAAATGCTTTAGTTTGGTTTGCTTTTACCCATTTCAAATCAAGGACTGCAGATTTTTTATAAAGATGATAGTGTAAAACAACTTTGATAATATACAAGCTGCTTAACATTACAAAGCTAACAGTAACTAAAGTTTTACTTTTATAAATATAACTAAGATAAGAACATACCCTATCTGTCAACTAAAGGCAACCTAAAATAAATGTGCGAACTTTTTGACATTGTAACTTGTACCCTTTAAAATGGCAAAACTTCTATTTTTTGTTAAATTGTATAAAGATTTAAAGATTTGAAACATGAACTATCCTATTCTACCTAACAAAACTGTGTTAGAAATAGTGTGTGTTGCTTTTAAACATTTTCTTACAACAATTCAATTATTAAAACATGTGTTTTGTGCATTGTACTAGAATATTTGAACAAAAAATCCACAGTAATACAATTTCATAAACATCCAAATGAATTAACAGATAACAGGTAACTAAATTAAATCAAATGATTACCTTAGTGAGCAAACAAGACATTTCTTCAAGTTTCTCTTCATGAAGTGGCAGATTTCTAGTTCTTGCACATCTTTTTATAAGCTGGAACAATACACTCAGAAACCAATGAAATGTTATGTGCCCTTCCCTTAATTTGCCTATCAAAAGCAGTTTACTGAGACCATTTTAATTACCTTTAGGAGATAAAATCAGTTATCAACTGAATGGATGACTATGCAATAAGAAACATGTTTTGTTCATGCCTTTATTTATTTCAACAGTACACTACACTTGACCTATTTTGAAAAAATTCAAAACCTTTAATCATTTTTGCCTTTAAAATAAATATATGTTACATAATGGAATAATGTCTCCACTCAAGAAAATTCAAGTTGAGCAGATTAACAAAACAGAAGGCACTTACCCAAAATCAAATAAAAGTTAGCACCTTTGTTTTGCTTCCCTGCATTCATGTTACACACAGAAGAATGTAAAGGACACACCTAATCAATACAGACATATAGATTTTTGCAATGACTAAGAATATGTGTTGACTTAAAAATTTACATTTAGTTTAAAATATGAGTATAAGCATGATTATAATGCTGATTTATGCAGCACAAATAAACCAAAATAACGCACTTACAGATTATGCATAATGAAAGTAAATGCTTTAGTTTGGTTTGTTTGTACCCATTTAAAATCGAGGACTGCAGCTTTTTGGTAACAGTCTGCATCTAAGCAAGTTTTCATATAGTACCAGCTATTTAAAAGTAAAAAAATAACATTAACTCAAGTTTTAGCTTATTGAATATAGCTAAGATTAGAATACGCATACATTGTCTTTCAGGTAATGGAAACAGAAAATAAATGTGTGTGCTTTTTAACATTGTAACTTGTAGCCTTTTTAAAATGGTAGAACATCTAATATTTTTAAAGTGTATGAGTATTTAAAACTTTGAAGCTTGAACTGTCCTGTTAATGCTACCTAACAAAATTGTATTAGAAAAAACTCCTGTTGCTTTTAAACATTTTCTTGCAACAATTCTGTTAATGATTAAAACGTGCTTTTTGAGCATTCTATTAGAATATCTTAACAGAAAGCCAAAGTAATACAGGTTCACATGCATGAACAGAAAATAGGTTACTAAATTAAATCAAATTATTACCCAAATCAGTAAAAATGACATGTTTCTTTAAGTTTCCTTTTAGGAAGTGACAGATTTTTAGTTCTTGCAAAAGTTTTTTATAATCTGGACAATACACCCTAAAACCAATGAATGTTATGTCCCCTTCCCTTAATTTGACTAAAAATAGTATATTGAGCCAATTTCACAGCCCTTTATAAAGAGGAAATCAGGTATCAACTGAAGGGTTAACTATGCTATAAGAACTATAATTTTTTCATGTCTTTTTATTTAACATTCCTAGTGAACTACACTTGACTTGGTCTGCAAAACTCTTAAAGCTGTAGTAATTTTTGCCTTTAAAATAAATATATGTTACCTAACTGAATAATGTCTGCATTGAAGAAAATTCATGGTGAGCAGATTGACAAACCAGAAAGCACTTACCCAAATTGAAATAAAAGTTAGTGCCTTTGTTTTGCCTACCTGCATTCATGTTACACATAGTACAATGGAAAGAACACACGTAATAAATACAGACATGTAAATGTTTGCAATACCTAAGAATATTTGTAGACTTAAAAAATTACACTGGATTTAAAAGAAGATAAGCATGAATATAATGCTGATGTATGCGGCTCAGATAAACCAAAATAATGCACTTACAGACATCCAATGATTAAAGTAAATGCTTTAGTTTGGTTTGCTTTTACCCATTTCAAATCAAGGACTGCAGATTTTTTATAAAGATGATAGTGTAAAACAACTTTGATAATATACAAGCTGCTTAACATTACAAAGCTAACAGTAACTAAAGTTTTACTTTTATAAATATAACTAAGATAAGAACATACCCTATCTGTCAACTAAAGGCAACCTAAAATAAATGTGCAAACTTTTTGACATTGTAACTTGTACCCTTTAAAATGGCAAAACTTCTATTTTTTGTTAAATTGTATAAAGATTTAAAGATTTGAAACATGAACTATCCTATTCTACCTAACAAAACTGTGTTAGAAATAGTGTGTGTTGCTTTTAAACATTTTCTTACAACAATTCAATTATTAAAACATGTGTTTTGTGCATTGTACTAGAATATTTGAACCAAAAATCCACAGTAATACAATTTCATAAACATCCAAATGAATTAACAGATAACAGGTAACTAAATTAAATCAAATGATTACCTTAGTGAGCAAACAAGACATTTCTTCAAGTTTCTCTTCATGAAGTGGCAGATTTCTAGTTCTTGCACATCTTTTTATAAGCTGGAACAATACACTCAGAAACCAATGAAATGTTATGTGCCCTTCCCTTAATTTGCCTATCAAAAGCAGTTTACTGAGACCATTTTAATTACCTTTAGGAGATAAAATCAATTATCAACTGAATGGGTGACTATGCAATAAGAAACATGTTTTGTTCATGCCTTTATTTATTTCAACAGTACACTACACTTGACCTATTTTGAAAAAATTCAAAACCTTTAATCATTTTTGCCTTTAAAATAAATATATGTTACATAATGGAATAATGTCTCCACTCAAGAAAATTCAAGTTGAGCAGATTAACAAAACAGAAGGCACTTACCCAAAATCAAATAAAAGTTAGCGCCTTTGTTTTGCTTCCCTGCATTCATGTTACACACAGAAGAATGTAAAGGACACACCTAATAAATACAGACATATAGATTTTTGCAATGACTAAGAATATGTGTTGACTTAAAAATTTACATTTAGTTTAAAATATGAGTATAAGCATGATTATAATGCTGATTTATGCAGCACAAATAAACCAAAATAACGCACTTACAGATTATGCATAATGAAAGTAAATGCTTTAGTTTGGTTTGTTTGTACCCATTTAAAATCGAGGACTGCAGCTTTTTGGTAACAGTCTGCATCTAAGCAAGTTTTCATATAGTACCAGCTATTTAAAAGTAAAAAAATAACATTAACTCAAGTTTTAGCTTATTGAATATAGCTAAGATTAGAATACGCATACATTGTCTTTCAGGTAATGGAAACAGAAAATAAATGTGTGTGCTTTTTAACATTGTAACTTGTAGCCTTTTTAAAATGGTAGAACATCTAATATTTTTAAAGTGTATGAGTATTTAAAACTTTGAAGCTTGAACTGTCCTGTTAATGCTACCTAACAAAATTGTATTAGAAAAAACTCCTGTTGCTTTTAAACATTTTCTTGCAACAATTCTGTTAATGATTAAAACGTGCTTTTTGAGCATTCTATTAGAATATCTTAACAGAAAGCCAAAGTAATACAGGTTCACATGCATGAACAGAAAATAGGTTACTAAATTAAATCAAATTATTACCCAAATCAGTAAAAATGACATGTTTCTTTAAGTTTCCTTTCAGCAAGTGACAGATTTTTAGTTCTTGCAAAAGTTTTTTATAATCTGGACAATACACCCTGAAACCAATGAATGTTATATCCCCTTCCCTTAATTTGACTAAAAATAGTATATTGAGCCAATTTCACTGCCCTTTATAAAGAGGAAATCAGGTATCAACTGAAGGGTTAACTAAGCTATAAGAACTATAATTTTTTCATGTCTTTTTATTTAACATTCCTAGTGAACTACACTTGACTTGGTCTGCAAAACTCTTAAAGCTGTAGTAATTTTTGCCTTTAAAATAAATGTTACCTAACTGAATAATGTCTGCATTGAAGAAAATTCATGGTGAGCAGATTGACAAACCAGAAAGCACTTACCCAAATTGAAATAAAAGTTAGTGCCTTTGTTTTGCCTACCTGCATTCATGTTACACATAGTACAATGGAAAGAACACACGTAATAAATACAGACATGTAAATGTTTGCAATACCTAAGAATATTTGAAGACTTAAAAAATTACACTGGATTTAAAAGAAGATATGCATGAATATAATGCTGATGTATGCGGCTCAGATAAACCAAAATAATGCACTTACAGACATTCAATGATTAAAGTAAATGCTTTAGTTTGGTTTGCTTTTACCCATTTCAAATCAAGGACTGCAGATTTTTTATAAAGATGATAGTGTAAAACAACTTTGATAATATACAAGCTGCTTAACATTACAAAGCTAACAGTAACTAAAGTTTTACTTTTATAAATATAACTAAGATAAGAACATACCCTATCTGTCAACTAAAGGCAACCTAAAATAAATGTGCAAACTTTTTGACATTGTAACTTGTACCCTTTAAAATGGCAAAACTTCTATTTTTTGTTAAATTGTATAAAGATTTAAAGATTTGAAACATGAACTATCCTATTCTACCTAACAAAACTGTGTTAGAAATAGTGTGTGTTGCTTTTAAACATTTTCTTACAACAATTCAATTATTAAAACATGTGTTTTGTGCATTGTACTAGAATATTTGAACCAAAAATCCACAGTAATACAATTTCATAAACATCCAAATGAATTAACAGATAACAGGTAACTAAATTAAATCAAATGATTACCTTAGTGAGCAAACAAGACATTTCTTCAAGTTTCTCTTCATGAAGTGGCAGATTTCTAGTTCTTGCACATCTTTTTATAAGCTGGAACAATACACTCAGAAACCAATGAAATGTTATGTGCCCTTCCCTTAATTTGCCTATCAAAAGCAGTTTACTGAGACCATTTTAATTACCTTTAGGAGATAAAATCAATTATCAACTGAATGGGTGACTATGCAATAAGAAACATGTTTTGTTCATGCCTTTATTTATTTCAACAGTACACTACACTTGACCTATTTTGAAAAAATTCAAAACCTTTAATCATTTTTGCCTTTAAAATAAATATATGTTACATAATGGAATAATGTCTCCACTCAAGAAAATTCAAGTTGAGCAGATTAACAAAGCAGAAGGCACTTAACCAAAATCAAATAAAAGTTAGCGCCTTTGTTTTGCTTCCCTGCATTCATGTTACACACAGAAGAATGTAAAGGACACACCTAATAAATACAGACATATAGATTTTTGCAATGACTAAGAATATGTGTTGACTTAAAAATTTACATTTAATTTAAAATATGAGTATAAGCATGATTATAATGCTGATTTATGCAGCACAAATAAACCAAAATAACGCACTTACAGATTATGCATAATTAAAGTAAATGCTTTAGTTTGGTTTGTTTGTACCCATTTAAAATCGAGGACTGCAGCTTTTTGGTAACAGTCTGCATCTAAGCAAGTTTTCATATAGTACCAGCTATTTAAAAGTAAAAAAATAACATTAACTCAAGTTTTAGCTTATTGAATATAGCTAAGATTAGAATATGCATACATTATCTTTCAGGTAATGGAGACAGAAAATAAATGTGTGTGCTTTTTAACATTGTAACTTGTAGCCTTTTTAAAATGGTAGAACATCTAATATTTTTAAAGTGTATGAGTATTTAAAACTTTGAAGCTTGAACTGTCCTGTTAATGCTACCTAATAAAATTGTATTAGAAAAAACTCCTGTTGCTTTTAAACATTTTCTTGCAACAATTCTGTTAATGATTAAAACGTGCTTTTTGAGCATTCTATTAGAATATCTTAACAGAAAGCCAAAGTAATACAGGTTCACATGCATGAACAGAAAATAGGTTACTAAATTAAATCAAATTATTACCCAAATCAGTAAAAATGACATGTTTCTTTAAGTTTCCTTTTAGGAAGTGACAGATTTTTAGTTCTTGCAAAAGTTTTTTATAATCTGGACAATACACCCTAAAACCAATGAATGTTATGTCCCCTTCCCTTAATTTGACTAAAAATAGTATATTGAGCCAATTTCACTGCCCTTTATAAAGAGGAAATCAGGTATCAACTGAAGGGTTAACTATGCTATAAGAACTATAATTTTTTCATGTCTTTTTATTTAACATTCCTAGTGAACTACACTTGACTTGGTCTGCAAAACTCTTAAAGCTGTAGTAATTTTTGCCTTTAATATAAATATATGTTACCTAACTGAATAATGTCTGCATTGAAGAAAATTCATGGTGAGCAGATTGACAAGCCAGAAAGCACTTACCCAAATTGAAATAAAAGTTAGTGCCTTTGTTTTGCCTACCTGCATTCATGTTACACATAGTACAATGGAAAGAACACACGTAATAAATACAGACATGTAAATGTTTGCAATACCTAAGAATATTTGTAGACTTAAAAAATTACACTGGATTTAAAAGAAGATAAGCATGAATATAATGCTGATGTATGCGGCTCAGATAAACCAAAATAATGCACTTACAGACATCCAATGATTAAAGTAAATGCTTTAGTTTGGTTTGCTTTTACCCATTTCAAATCAAGGACTGCAGATTTTTTATAAAGATGATAGTGTAAAACAACTTTGATAATATACAAGCTGCTTAACATTACAAAGCTAACAGTAACTAAAGTTTTACTTTTATAAGTATAACTAAGATAAGAACATACCCTATCTGTCAACTAAAGGCAACCTAAAATAAATGTGCGAACTTTTTGACATTGTAACTTGTACCCTTTAAAATGGCAAAACTTCTATTTTTTGTTAAATTGTATAAAGATTTAAAGATTTGAAACATGAACTATCCTATTCTACCTAACAAAACTGTGTTAGAAATAGTGTGTGTTGCTTTTAAACATTTTCTTACAACAATTCAATTATTAAAACATGTGTTTTGTGCATTGTACTAGAATATTTGAACAAAAAATCCACAGTAATACAATTTCATAAACATCCAAATGAATTAACAGATAACAGGTAACTAAATTAAATCAAATGATTACCTTAGTGAGCAAACAAGACATTTCTTCAAGTTTCTCTTCATGAAGTGGCAGATTTCTAGTTCTTGCACATCTTTTTATAAGCTGGAACAATACACTCAGAAACCAATGAAATGTTATGTGCCCTTCCCTTAATTTGCCTATCAAAAGCAGTTTACTGAGACCATTTTAATTACCTTTAGGAGATAAAATCAGTTATCAACTGAATGGATGACTATGCAATAAGAAACATGTTTTGTTCATGCCTTTATTTATTTCAACAGTACACTACACTTGACCTATTTTGAAAAAATTCAAAACCTTTAATCATTTTTGCCTTTAAAATAAATATATGTTACATAATGGAATAATGTCTCCACTCAAGAAAATTCAAGTTGAGCAGATTAACAAAACAGAAGGCACTTACCCAAAATCAAATAAAAGTTAGCACCTTTGTTTTGCTTCCCTGCATTCATGTTACACACAGAAGAATGTAAAGGACACACCTAATCAATACAGACATATAGATTTTTGCAATGACTAAGAATATGTGTTGACTTAAAAATTTACATTTAGTTTAAAATATGAGTATAAGCATGATTATAATGCTGATTTATGCAGCACAAATAAACCAAAATAACGCACTTACAGATTATGCATAATGAAAGTAAATGCTTTAGTTTGGTTTGTTTGTACCCATTTAAAATCGAGGACTGCAGCTTTTTGGTAACAGTCTGCATCTAAGCAAGTTTTCATATAGTACCAGCTATTTAAAAGTAAAAAAATAACATTAACTCAAGTTTTAGCTTATTGAATATAGCTAAGATTAGAATACGCATACATTGTCTTTCAGGTAATGGAAACAGAAAATAAATGTGTGTGCTTTTTAACATTGTAACTTGTAGCCTTTTTAAAATGGTAGAACATCTAATATTTTTAAAGTGTATGAGTATTTAAAACTTTGAAGCTTGAACTGTCCTGTTAATGCTACCTAACAAAATTGTATTAGAAAAAACTCCTGTTGCTTTTAAACATTTTCTTGCAACAATTCTGTTAATGATTAAAACGTGCTTTTTGAGCATTCTATTAGAATATCTTAACAGAAAGCCAAAGTAATACAGGTTCACATGCATGAACAGAAAATAGGTTACTAAATTAAATCAAATTATTACCCAAATCAGTAAAAATGACATGTTTCTTTAAGTTTCCTTTTAGGAAGTGACAGATTTTTAGTTCTTGCAAAAGTTTTTTATAATCTGGACAATACACCCTAAAACCAATGAATGTTATGTCCCCTTCCCTTAATTTGACTAAAAATAGTATATTGAGCCAATTTCACAGCCCTTTATAAAGAGGAAATCAGGTATCAACTGAAGGGTTAACTATGCTATAAGAACTATAATTTTTTCATGTCTTTTTATTTAACATTCCTAGTGAACTACACTTGACTTGGTCTGCAAAACTCTTAAAGCTGTAGTAATTTTTGCCTTTAAAATAAATATATGTTACCTAACTGAATAATGTCTGCATTGAAGAAAATTCATGGTGAGCAGATTGACAAACCAGAAAGCACTTACCCAAATTGAAATAAAAGTTAGTGCCTTTGTTTTGCCTACCTGCATTCATGTTACACATAGTACAATGGAAAGAACACACGTAATAAATACAGACATGTAAATGTTTGCAATACCTAAGAATATTTGTAGACTTAAAAAATTACACTGGATTTAAAAGAAGATAAGCATGAATATAATGCTGATGTATGCGGCTCAGATAAACCAAAATAATGCACTTACAGACATCCAATGATTAAAGTAAATGCTTTAGTTTGGTTTGCTTTTACCCATTTCAAATCAAGGACTGCAGATTTTTTATAAAGATGATAGTGTAAAACAACTTTGATAATATACAAGCTGCTTAACATTACAAAGCTAACAGTAACTAAAGTTTTACTTTTATAAATATAACTAAGATAAGAACATACCCTATCTGTCAACTAAAGGCAACCTAAAATAAATGTGCAAACTTTTTGACATTGTAACTTGTACCCTTTAAAATGGCAAAACTTCTATTTTTTGTTAAATTGTATAAAGATTTAAAGATTTGAAACATGAACTATCCTATTCTACCTAACAAAACTGTGTTAGAAATAGTGTGTGTTGCTTTTAAACATTTTCTTACAACAATTCAATTATTAAAACATGTGTTTTGTGCATTGTACTAGAATATTTGAACCAAAAATCCACAGTAATACAATTTCATAAACATCCAAATGAATTAACAGATAACAGGTAACTAAATTAAATCAAATGATTACCTTAGTGAGCAAACAAGACATTTCTTCAAGTTTCTCTTCATGAAGTGGCAGATTTCTAGTTCTTGCACATCTTTTTATAAGCTGGAACAATACACTCAGAAACCAATGAAATGTTATGTGCCCTTCCCTTAATTTGCCTATCAAAAGCAGTTTACTGAGACCATTTTAATTACCTTTAGGAGATAAAATCAATTATCAACTGAATGGGTGACTATGCAATAAGAAACATGTTTTGTTCATGCCTTTATTTATTTCAACAGTACACTACACTTGACCTATTTTGAAAAAATTCAAAACCTTTAATCATTTTTGCCTTTAAAATAAATATATGTTACATAATGGAATAATGTCTCCACTCAAGAAAATTCAAGTTGAGCAGATTAACAAAACAGAAGGCACTTACCCAAAATCAAATAAAAGTTAGCGCCTTTGTTTTGCTTCCCTGCATTCATGTTACACACAGAAGAATGTAAAGGACACACCTAATAAATACAGACATATAGATTTTTGCAATGACTAAGAATATGTGTTGACTTAAAAATTTACATTTAGTTTAAAATATGAGTATAAGCATGATTATAATGCTGATTTATGCAGCACAAATAAACCAAAATAACGCACTTACAGATTATGCATAATGAAAGTAAATGCTTTAGTTTGGTTTGTTTGTACCCATTTAAAATCGAGGACTGCAGCTTTTTGGTAACAGTCTGCATCTAAGCAAGTTTTCATATAGTACCAGCTATTTAAAAGTAAAAAAATAACATTAACTCAAGTTTTAGCTTATTGAATATAGCTAAGATTAGAATACGCATACATTGTCTTTCAGGTAATGGAAACAGAAAATAAATGTGTGTGCTTTTTAACATTGTAACTTGTAGCCTTTTTAAAATGGTAGAACATCTAATATTTTTAAAGTGTATGAGTATTTAAAACTTTGAAGCTTGAACTGTCCTGTTAATGCTACCTAACAAAATTGTATTAGAAAAAACTCCTGTTGCTTTTAAACATTTTCTTGCAACAATTCTGTTAATGATTAAAACGTGCTTTTTGAGCATTCTATTAGAATATCTTAACAGAAAGCCAAAGTAATACAGGTTCACATGCATGAACAGAAAATAGGTTACTAAATTAAATCAAATTATTACCCAAATCAGTAAAAATGACATGTTTCTTTAAGTTTCCTTTCAGCAAGTGACAGATTTTTAGTTCTTGCAAAAGTTTTTTATAATCTGGACAATACACCCTGAAACCAATGAATGTTATATCCCCTTCCCTTAATTTGACTAAAAATAGTATATTGAGCCAATTTCACTGCCCTTTATAAAGAGGAAATCAGGTATCAACTGAAGGGTTAACTAAGCTATAAGAACTATAATTTTTTCATGTCTTTTTATTTAACATTCCTAGTGAACTACACTTGACTTGGTCTGCAAAACTCTTAAAGCTGTAGTAATTTTTGCCTTTAAAATAAATATGTTACCTAACTGAATAATGTCTGCATTGAAGAAAATTCATGGTGAGCAGATTGACAAACCAGAAAGCACTTACCCAAATTGAAATAAAAGTTAGTGCCTTTGTTTTGCCTACCTGCATTCATGTTACACATAGTACAATGGAAAGAACACACGTAATAAATACAGACATGTAAATGTTTGCAATACCTAAGAATATTTGAAGACTTAAAAAATTACACTGGATTTAAAAGAAGATATGCATGAATATAATGCTGATGTATGCGGCTCAGATAAACCAAAATAATGCACTTACAGACATTCAATGATTAAAGTAAATGCTTTAGTTTGGTTTGCTTTTACCCATTTCAAATCAAGGACTGCAGATTTTTTATAAAGATGATAGTGTAAAACAACTTTGATAATATACAAGCTGCTTAACATTACAAAGCTAACAGTAACTAAAGTTTTACTTTTATAAATATAACTAAGATAAGAACATACCCTATCTGTCAACTAAAGGCAACCTAAAATAAATGTGCAAACTTTTTGACATTGTAACTTGTACCCTTTAAAATGGCAAAACTTCTATTTTTTGTTAAATTGTATAAAGATTTAAAGATTTGAAACATGAACTATCCTATTCTACCTAACAAAACTGTGTTAGAAATAGTGTGTGTTGCTTTTAAACATTTTCTTACAACAATTCAATTATTAAAACATGTGTTTTGTGCATTGTACTAGAATATTTGAACCAAAAATCCACAGTAATACAATTTCATAAACATCCAAATGAATTAACAGATAACAGGTAACTAAATTAAATCAAATGATTACCTTAGTGAGCAAACAAGACATTTCTTCAAGTTTCTCTTCATGAAGTGGCAGATTTCTAGTTCTTGCACATCTTTTTATAAGCTGGAACAATACACTCAGAAACCAATGAAATGTTATGTGCCCTTCCCTTAATTTGCCTATCAAAAGCAGTTTACTGAGACCATTTTAATTACCTTTAGGAGATAAAATCAATTATCAACTGAATGGGTGACTATGCAATAAGAAACATGTTTTGTTCATGCCTTTATTTATTTCAACAGTACACTACACTTGACCTATTTTGAAACAATTCAAAACCTTTAATCATTTTTGCCTTTAAAATAAATATATGTTACATAATGGAATAATGTCTCCACTCAAGAAAATTCAAGTTGAGCAGATTAACAAAACAGAAGGCACTTACCCAAAATCAAATAAAAGTTAGCGCCTTTGTTTTGCTTCCCTGCATTCATGTTACACACAGAAGAATGTAAAGGACACACCTAATAAATACAGACATAGATTTTTGCAATGACTAAGAATATGTGTTGACTTAAAAATTTACATTTAGTTTAAAATATGAGTATAAGCATGATTATAATGCTGATTTATGCAGCACAAATAAACCAAAATAACGCACTTACAGATTATGCATAATGAAAGTAAATGCTTTAGTTTGGTTTGTTTGTACCCATTTAAAATCGAGGACTGCAGCTTTTTGGTAACAGTCTGCATCTAAGCAAGTTTTCATATAGTACCAGCTATTTAAAAGTAAAAAAATAACATTAACTCAAGTTTTAGCTTATTGAATATAGCTAAGATTAGAATACGCATACATTGTCTTTCAGGTAATGGAAACAGAAAATAAATGTGTGTGCTTTTTAACATTGTAACTTGTAGCCTTTTTAAAATGGTAGAACATCTAATATTTTTAAAGTGTATGAGTATTTAAAACTTTGAAGCTTGAACTGTCCTGTTAATGCTACCTAACAAAATTGTATTAGAAAAAACTCCTGTTGCTTTTAAACATTTTCTTGCAACAATTCTGTTAATGATTAAAACGTGCTTTTTGAGCATTCTATTAGAATATCTTAACAGAAAGCCAAAGTAATACAGGTTCACATGCATGAACAGAAAATAGGTTACTAAATTAAATCAAATTATTACCCAAATCAGTAAAAATGACATGTTTCTTTAAGTTTCCTTTCAGCAAGTGACAGATTTTTAGTTCTTGCAAAAGTTTTTTATAATCTGGACAATACACCCTGAAACCAATGAATGTTATATCCCCTTCCCTTAATTTGACTAAAAATAGTATATTGAGCCAATTTCACTGCCCTTTATAAAGAGGAAATCAGGTATCAACTGAAGGGTTAACTAAGCTATAAGAACTATAATTTTTTCATGTCTTTTTATTTAACATTCCTAGTGAACTACACTTGACTTGGTCTGCAAAACTCTTAAAGCTGTAGTAATTTTTGCCTTTAAAATAAATATGTTACCTAACTGAATAATGTCTGCATTGAAGAAAATTCATGGTGAGCAGATTGACAAACCAGAAAGCACTTACCCAAATTGAAATAAAAGTTAGTGCCTTTGTTTTGCCTACCTGCATTCATGTTACACATAGTACAATGGAAAGAACACACGTAATAAATACAGACATGTAAATGTTTGCAATACCTAAGAATATTTGAAGACTTAAAAAATTACACTGGATTTAAAAGAAGATATGCATGAATATAATGCTGATGTATGCGGCTCAGATAATCCAAAATAATGCACTTACAGACATTCAATGATTAAAGTAAATGCTTTAGTTTGGTTTGCTTTTACCCATTTCAAATCAAGGACTGCAGATTTTTTATAAAGATGATAGTGTAAAACAACTTTGATAATATACAAGCTGCTTAACATTACAAAGCTAACAGTAACTAAAGTTTTACTTTTATAAATATAACTAAGATAAGAACATACCCTATCTGTCAACTAAAGGCAACCTAAAATAAATGTGCAAACTTTTTGACATTGTAACTTGTACCCTTTAAAATGGCAAAACTTCTATTTTTTGTTAAATTGTATAAAGATTTAAAGATTTGAAACATGAACTATCCTATTCTACCTAACAAAACTGTGTTAGAAATAGTGTGTGTTGCTTTTAAACATTTTCTTACAACAATTCAATTATTAAAACATGTGTTTTGTGCATTGTACTAGAATATTTGAACCAAAAATCCACAGAAATACAATTTCATAAACATCCAAATGAATTAACAGATAACAGGTAACTAAATTAAATCAAATGATTACCTTAGTGAGCAAACAAGACATTTCTTCAAGTTTCTCTTCATGAAGTGGCAGATTTCTAGTTCTTGCACATCTTTTTTTTTAAGCTGGAACAATACACTCAGAAACCAATGAAATGTTATGTGCCCTTCCCTTAATTTGCCTATCAAAAGCAGGTTACTGAGACCATTTTAATTACCTTTACTAGATAAAATCAATTATCAACTGAATGGGTGACTATGCAATAAGAACATGTTTTGTTCACGCCTTTATTTATTTCAACAGTACACTACACTTGACCTATTTTTAAAAAATTCAAAATCTTTCATCATTTTTGCCTTTAAAATAAATATATGTTACATAACGGAATAATGTCTGCACTCAAGAAAATTCAAGTTAAGCAGATTAACAAAACAGAAAGCACTTACCCAAAATCAAATAAAAGTTAGCGCCATTGTTTTGCTTCCCTGCATTCATGTTACAGACAGAAAAATGTAAAGGACACAACTAATAAATACAGACATATAGATTTTTGCAATGACTAAGAATATGTGTTGACTTAAAAAATTACATTTAATTTAAAATATGAGTATAAGCATGATTATAATGCTGATTTATGCAGCACAAAAAAACCAAAATAACGCACTTACAGATTATGCATAATTAAGGTAAATGCTTTAGTTTGGTTTGTTTGTACCCATTTAAAATCGAGGACTGCAGATTTTTGGTAACAGTCTGCATCTAAGCAAATTTTGATATTCTACCAGCTATTTAAAAGTAAAAAAATAACATTAACTCAAGTTTTAGCTTATTGAATATAGCTAAGATTAGAATACGCATACATTATCTTTCAGGTAATGGAAACGGAAAATAAATGTGTGTGCTTTTTAACATTGTAACTTGTAGCCTTTATAAAATGGTAAAACATCTCATATTTTTAAAATGTATCAGTATTTAAAACTTTGAAACTTGAACTATCCTGTTAATGCTACCTAACACAATTGTATTAGAAATAACTCCTGTTGCTTTTAAAAATGTTCTTGCAACAATTCTGTTAATTATTAAAACGTGCTTTTTGAGCATTCTATTAGAATATTTTAACAAAAAGCCAAAGTAATACAGGTTCACATGCATGAACAGAAAATAGGTTACTAAATTAAACAAATCATTACCCAAATGAGGAAAAATGACATGTTTCTTTAAGTTTCCTTTCAGCAAGTGACAGATTTTTAGTTCTTGCAAATGTTTTTTTATAATCTGGACAATACACCCTGAAACCAATGAATGTTATGTTCCCTTACCTTAATTTGACTAAAAATAGTATATTGAGCCCATTTTACTGTCCTTTATAAAGAGGAAATCAGGTATCAACTGAAGGGTTAACTATGCTATAAGAACTATAATTTTTTCATGTCTTTTTATTTAACATTCCTAGTGAACTACACTTGACTTGGTCTGCAAAACTCTTAAAGCTGTAGTAATTTTTGCCTTTAAAATAAATATATGTTACCTAACTGAATAATGTCTGCCTTGAAGAAAATTCATGGTGAGCAGATTGACAAACCAGAAAGCACTTACCCAAATTGAAATAAAAGTTAGTGCCTTTGTTTTGCCTACCTGCATTCATGTTACACATAGTACAATGGAAAGAACACACGTAATAAATACAGACATGTAAATGTTTGCAATACCTAAGAATATTTGTAGACTTAAAAAATTACACTGGATTTAAAAGAAGATAAGCATGAATATAATGCTGATGTATGCGGCTCAGATAAACCAAAATAATGCACTTACAGACATCCAATGATTAAAGTAAATGCTTTAGTTTGGTTTGCTTTTACCCATTTCAAATCAAGGACTGCAGATTTTTTATAAAGATGATAGTGTAAAACAACTTTGATAATATACAAGCTGCTTAACATTACAAAGCTAACAGTAACTAAAGTTTTACTTTTATAAATATAACTAAGATAAGAACATACCCTATCTGTCAACTAAAGGCAACCTAAAATAAATGTGCAAACTTTTTGACATTGTAACTTGTACCCTTTAAAATGGCAAAACTTCTATTTTTTGTTAAATTGTATAAAGATTTAAAGATTTGAAACATGAACTATCCTATTCTACCTAACAAAACTGTGTTAGAAATAGTGTGTGTTGCTTTTAAACATTTTCTTACAACAATTCAATTATTAAAACATGTGTTTTGTGCATTGTACTAGAATATTTGAACCAAAAATCCACAGAAATACAATTTCATAAACATCCAAATGAATTAACAGATAACAGGTAACTAAATTAAATCAAATGATTACCTTAGTGAGCAAACAAGACATTTCTTCAAGTTTCTCTTCATGAAGTGGCAGATTTCTAGTTCTTGCACATCTTTTTTTTTAAGCTGGAACAATACACTCAGAAACCAATGAAATGTTATGTGCCCTTCCCTTAATTTGCCTATCAAAAGCAGGTTACTGAGACCATTTTAATTACCTTTACTAGATAAAATCAATTATCAACTGAATGGGTGACTATGCAATAAGAACATGTTTTGTTCACGCCTTTATTTATTTCAACAGTACACTACACTTGACCTATTTTTAAAAAATTCAAAATCTTTCATCATTTTTGCCTTTAAAATAAATATATGTTACATAACGGAATAATGTCTGCACTCAAGAAAATTCAAGTTAAGCAGATTAACAAAACAGAAAGCACTTACCCAAAATCAAATAAAAGTTAGCGCCATTGTTTTGCTTCCCTGCATTCATGTTACAGACAGAAAAATGTAAAGGACACAACTAATAAATACAGACATATAGATTTTTGCAATGACTAAGAATATGTGTTGACTTAAAAAATTACATTTAATTTAAAATATGAGTATAAGCATGATTATAATGCTGATTTATGCAGCACAAAAAAACCAAAATAACGCACTTACAGATTATGCATAATTAAGGTAAATGCTTTAGTTTGGTTTGTTTGTACCCATTTAAAATCGAGGACTGCAGATTTTTGGTAACAGTCTGCATCTAAGCAAATTTTGATATTCTACCAGCTATTTAAAAGTTAAAAAATAACATTAACTCAAGTTTTAGCTTATTGAATATAGCTAAGATTAGAATACGCATACATTATCTTTCAGGTAATGGAAACGGAAAATAAATGTGTGTGCTTTTTAACATTGTAACTTGTAGCCTTTATAAAATGGTAAAACATCTCATATTTTTAAAGTGTATCAGTATTTAAAACTTTGAAACTTGAACTATCCTGTTAATGCTACCTAACACAATTGTATTAGAAATAACTCCTGTTGCTTTTAAAAATGTTCTTGCAACAATTCTGTTAATTATTAAAACGTGCTTTTTGAGCATTCTATTAGAATATTTTAACAAAAAGCCAAAGTAATACAGGTTCACATGCATGAACAGAAAATAGGTTACTAAATTAAACAAATCATTACCCAAATGAGGAAAAATGACATGTTTCTTTTAGTTTCCTTTCAGCAAGTGACAGATTTTTAGTTCTTGCAAATGTTTTTTTATAATCTGGACAATACACCCTGAAACCAATGAATGTTATGTTCCCTTACCTTAATTTGACTAAAAATAGTATATTGAGCCAATTTCACTGCCCTTTATAAAGAGGAAATCAGGTATCAACTGAAGGGTTAACTAAGCTATAAGAACTATAATTTTTTCATGTCTTTTTATTTAACATTCCTAGTGAACTACACTTGACTTGGTCTGCAAAACTCTTAAAGCTGTAGTAATTTTTGCCTTTAAAATAAATATGTTACCTAACTGAATAATGTCTGCATTGAAGAAAATTCATGGTGAGCAGATTGACAAACCAGAAAGCACTTACCCAAACTGAAATAAAAGTTAGTGCCTTTGTTTTGCCTACCTGCATTCATGTTACACATAGTACAATGGAAAGAACACACGTAATAAATACAGACATGTAAATGTTTGCAATACCTAAGAATATTTGAAGACTTAAAAAATTACACTGGATTTAAAAGAAGATATGCATGAATATAATGCTGATGTATGCGGCTCAGATAATCCAAAATAATGCACTTACAGACATTCAATGATTAAAGTAAATGCTTTAGTTTGGTTTGCTTTTACCCATTTCAAATCAAGGACTGCAGATTTTTTATAAAGATGATAGTGTAAAACAACTTTGATAATATACAAGCTGCTTAACATTACAAAGCTAACAGTAACTAAAGTTTTACTTTTATAAATATAACTAAGATAAGAACATACCCTATCTGTCAACTAAAGGCAACCTAAAATAAATGTGCAAACTTTTTGACATTGTAACTTGTACCCTTTAAAATGGCAAAACTTCTATTTTTTGTTAAATTGTATAAAGATTTAAAGATTTGAAACATGAACTATCCTATTCTACCTAACAAAACTGTGTTAGAAATAGTGTGTGTTGCTTTTAAACATTTTCTTACAACAATTCAATTATTAAAACATGTGTTTTGTGCATTGTACTAGAATATTTGAACCAAAAATCCACAGAAATACAATTTCATAAACATCCAAATGAATTAACAGATAACAGGTAACTAAATTAAATCAAATGATTACCTTAGTGAGCAAACAAGACATTTCTTCAAGTTTCTCTTCATGAAGTGGCAGATTTCTAGTTCTTGCACATCTTTTTTTTTAAGCTGGAACAATACACTCAGAAACCAATGAAATGTTATGTGCCCTTCCCTTAATTTGCCTATCAAAAGCAGGTTACTGAGACCATTTTAATTACCTTTACTAGATAAAATCAATTATCAACTGAATGGGTGACTATGCAATAAGAACATGTTTTGTTCACGCCTTTATTTATTTCAACAGTACACTACACTTGACCTATTTTTAAAAAATTCAAAATCTTTCATCATTTTTGCCTTTAAAATAAATATATGTTACATAACGGAATAATGTCTGCACTCAAGAAAATTCAAGTTAAGCAGATTAACAAAACAGAAAGCACTTACCCAAAATCAAATAAAAGTTAGCGCCATTGTTTTGCTTCCCTGCATTCATGTTACAGACAGAAAAATGTAAAGGACACAACTAATAAATACAGACATATAGATTTTTGCAATGACTAAGAATATGTGTTGACTTAAAAAATTACATTTAATTTAAAATATGAGTATAAGCATGATTATAATGCTGATTTATGCAGCACAAAAAAACCAAAATAACGCACTTACAGATTATGCATAATTAAGGTAAATGCTTTAGTTTGGTTTGTTTGTACCCATTTAAAATCGAGGACTGCAGATTTTTGGTAACAGTCTGCATCTAAGCAAATTTTGATATTCTACCAGCTATTTAAAAGTAAAAAAATAACATTAACTCAAGTTTTAGCTTATTGAATATAGCTAAGATTAGAATACGCATACATTATCTTTCAGGTAATGGAAACGGAAAATAAATGTGTGTGCTTTTTAACATTGTAACTTGTAGCCTTTATAAAATGGTAAAACATCTCATATTTTTAAAATGTATCAGTATTTAAAACTTTGAAACTTGAACTATCCTGTTAATGCTACCTAACACAATTGTATTAGAAATAACTCCTGTTGCTTTTAAAAATGTTCTTGCAACAATTCTGTTAATTATTAAAACGTGCTTTTTGAGCATTCTATTAGAATATTTTAACAAAAAGCCAAAGTAATACAGGTTCACATGCATGAACAGAAAATAGGTTACTAAATTAAACAAATCATTACCCAAATGAGGAAAAATGACATGTTTCTTTAAGTTTCCTTTCAGCAAGTGACAGATTTTTAGTTCTTGCAAATGTTTTTTTATAATCTGGACAATACACCCTGAAACCAATGAATGTTATGTTCCCTTACCTTAATTTGACTAAAAATAGTATATTGAGCCCATTTTACTGTCCTTTATAAAGAGGAAATCAGGTATCAACTGAAGGGTTAACTATGCTATAAGAACTATAATTTTTTCATGTCTTTTTATTTAACATTCCTAGTGAACTACACTTGACTTGGTCTGCAAAACTCTTAAAGCTGTAGTAATTTTTGCCTTTAAAATAAATATATGTTACCTAACTGAATAATGTCTGCCTTGAAGAAAATTCATGGTGAGCAGATTGACAAACCAGAAAGCACTTACCCAAATTGAAATAAAAGTTAGTGCCTTTGTTTTGCCTACCTGCATTCATGTTACACATAGTACAATGGAAAGAACACACGTAATAAATACAGACATGTAAATGTTTGCAATACCTAAGAATATTTGTAGACTTAAAAAATTACACTGGATTTAAAAGAAGATAAGCATGAATATAATGCTGATGTATGCGGCTCAGATAAACCAAAATAATGCACTTACAGACATCCAATGAATAAAGTAAATGCTTTAGTTTGGTTTGCTTTTACCCATTTCAAATCAAGGACTGCAGATTTTTTATAAAGATGATAGTGTAAAACAACTTTGATAATATACAAGCTGCTTAACATTACAAAGCTAACAGTAACTAAAGTTTTACTTTTATAAATATAACTAAGATAAGAACATACCCTATCTGTCAACTAAAGGCAACCTAAAATAAATGTGCAAACTTTTTGACATTGTAACTTGTACCCTTTAAAATGGCAAAACTTCTATTTTTTGTTAAATTGTATAAAGATTTAAAGATTTGAAACATGAACTATCCTATTCTACCTAACAAAACTGTGTTAGAAATAGTGTGTGTTGCTTTTAAACATTTTCTTACAACAATTCAATTATTAAAACATGTGTTTTGTGCATTGTACTAGAATATTTGAACCAAAAATCCACAGAAATACAATTTCATAAACATCCAAATGAATTAACAGATAACAGGTAACTAAATTAAATCAAATGATTACCTTAGTGAGCAAACAAGACATTTCTTCAAGTTTCTCTTCATGAAGTGGCAGATTTCTAGTTCTTGCACATCTTTTTTTTTAAGCTGGAACAATACACTCAGAAACCAATGAAATGTTATGTGCCCTTCCCTTAATTTGCCTATCAAAAGCAGGTTACTGAGACCATTTTAATTACCTTTACTAGATAAAATCAATTATCAACTGAATGGGTGACTATGCAATAAGAACATGTTTTGTTCACGCCTTTATTTATTTCAACAGTACACTACACTTGACCTATTTTTAAAAAATTCAAAATCTTTCATCATTTTTGCCTTTAAAATAAATATATGTTACATAACGGAATAATGTCTGCACTCAAGAAAATTCAAGTTAAGCAGATTAACAAAACAGAAAGCACTTACCCAAAATCAAATAAAAGTTAGCGCCATTGTTTTGCTTCCCTGCATTCATGTTACAGACAGAAAAATGTAAAGGACACAACTAATAAATACAGACATATAGATTTTTGCAATGACTAAGAATATGTGTTGACTTAAAAAATTACATTTAATTTAAAATATGAGTATAAGCATGATTATAATGCTGATTTATGCAGCACAAAAAAACCAAAATAACGCACTTACAGATTATGCATAATTAAGGTAAATGCTTTAGTTTGGTTTGTTTGTACCCATTTAAAATCGAGGACTGCAGATTTTTGGTAACAGTCTGCATCTAAGCAAATTTTGATATTCTACCAGCTATTTAAAAGTTAAAAAATAACATTAACTCAAGTTTTAGCTTATTGAATATAGCTAAGATTAGAATACGCATACATTATCTTTCAGGTAATGGAAACGGAAAATAAATGTGTGTGCTTTTTAACATTGTAACTTGTAGCCTTTATAAAATGGTAAAACATCTCATATTTTTAAAGTGTATCAGTATTTAAAACTTTGAAACTTGAACTATCCTGTTAATGCTACCTAACACAATTGTATTAGAAATAACTCCTGTTGCTTTTAAAAATGTTCTTGCAACAATTCTGTTAATTATTAAAACGTGCTTTTTGAGCATTCTATTAGAATATTTTAACAAAAAGCCAAAGTAATACAGGTTCACATGCATGAACAGAAAATAGGTTACTAAATTAAACAAATCATTACCCAAATGAGGAAAAATGACATGTTTCTTTTAGTTTCCTTTCAGCAAGTGACAGATTTTTAGTTCTTGCAAATGTTTTTTTATAATCTGGACAATACACCCTGAAACCAATGAATGTTATGTTCCCTTACCTTAATTTGACTAAAAATAGTATATTGAGCCAATTTCACTGCCCTTTATAAAGAGGAAATCAGGTATCAACTGAAGGGTTAACTAAGCTATAAGAACTATAATTTTTTCATGTCTTTTTATTTAACATTCCTAGTGAACTACACTTGACTTGGTCTGCAAAACTCTTAAAGCTGTAGTAATTTTTGCCTTTAAAATAAATATGTTACCTAACTGAATAATGTCTGCATTGAAGAAAATTCATGGTGAGCAGATTGACAAACCAGAAAGCACTTACCCAAATTGAAATAAAAGTTAGTGCCTTTGTTTTGCCTACCTGCATTCATGTTACACATAGTACAATGGAAAGAACACACGTAATAAATACAGACATGTAAATGTTTGCAATACCTAAGAATATTTGAAGACTTAAAAAATTACACTGGATTTAAAAGAAGATATGCATGAATATAATGCTGATGTATGCGGCTCAGATAAACCAAAATAATGCACTTACAGACATTCAATGATTAAAGTAAATGCTTTAGTTTGGTTTGCTTTTACCCATTTCAAATCAAGGACTGCAGATTTTTTATAAAGATGATAGTGTAAAACAACTTTGATAATATACAAGCTGCTTAACATTACAAAGCTAACAGTAACTAAAGTTTTACTTTTATAAATATAACTAAGATAAGAACATACCCTATCTGTCAACTAAAGGCAACCTAAAATAAATGTGCAAACTTTTTGACATTGTAACTTGTACCCTTTAAAATGGCAAAACTTCTATTTTTTGTTAAATTGTATAAAGATTTAAAGATTTGAAACATGAACTATCCTATTCTACCTAACAAAACTGTGTTAGAAATAGTGTGTGTTGCTTTTAAACATTTTCTTACAACAATTCAATTATTAAAACATGTGTTTTGTGCATTGTACTAGAATATTTGAACCAAAAATCCACAGAAATACAATTTCATAAACATCCAAATGAATTAACAGATAACAGGTAACTAAATTAAATCAAATGATTACCTTAGTGAGCAAACAAGACATTTCTTCAAGTTTCTCTTCATGAAGTGGCAGATTTCTAGTTCTTGCACATCTTTTTTTTTAAGCTGGAACAATACACTCAGAAACCAATGAAATGTTATGTGCCCTTCCCTTAATTTGCCTATCAAAAGCAGGTTACTGAGACCATTTTAATTACCTTTACTAGATAAAATCAATTATCAACTGAATGGGTGACTATGCAATGAGAACATGTTTTGTTCATGCCTTTATTTATTTCAACAGTACACTACACTTGACCTATTTTTAAAAAATTCAAAATCTTTCATCATTTTTGCCTTTAAAATAAATATATGTTACATAACGGAATAATGTCTGCACTCAAGAAAATTCAAGTTAAGCAGATTAACAAAACAGAAAGCACTTACCCAAAATCAAATAAAAGTTAGCGCCATTGTTTTGCTTCCCTGCATTCATGTTACAGACAGAAAAATGTAAAGGACACAACTAATAAATACAGACATATAGATTTTTGCAATGACTAAGAATATGTGTTGACTTAAAAAATTACATTTAATTTAAAATATGAGTATAAGCATGATTATAATGCTGATTTATGCAGCACAAAAAAACCAAAATAACGCACTTACAGATTATGCATAATTAAGGTAAATGCTTTAGTTTGGTTTGTTTGTACCCATTTAAAATCGAGGACTGCAGATTTTTGGTAACAGTCTGCATCTAAGCAAATTTTGATATTCTACCAGCTATTTAAAAGTTAAAAAATAACATTAACTCAAGTTTTAGCTTATTGAATATAGCTAAGATTAGAATACGCATACATTATCTTTCAGGTAATGGAAACGGAAAATAAATGTGTGTGCTTTTTAACATTGTAACTTGTAGCCTTTATAAAATGGTAAAACATCTCATATTTTTAAAGTGTATCAGTATTTAAAACTTTGAAACTTGAACTATCCTGTTAATGCTACCTAACACAATTGTATTAGAAATAACTCCTGTTGCTTTTAAAAATGTTCTTGCAACAATTCTGTTAATTATTAAAACGTGCTTTTTGAGCATTCTATTAGAATATTTTAACAAAAAGCCAAAGTAATACAGGTTCACATGCATGAACAGAAAATAGGTTACTAAATTAAACAAATCATTACCCAAATGAGGAAAAATGACATGTTTCTTTAAGTTTCCTTTCAGCAAGTGACAGATTTTTAGTTCTTGCAAATGTTTTTTTATAATCTGGACAATATACCCTGAAACCAATGAATGTTATGTTCCCTTACCTTAATTTGACTAAAAATAGTATATTGAGCCCATTTTACTGTCCTTTATAAAGAGGAAATCAGGTATCAACTGAAGGGTTAACTATGCTATAAGAACTATAATTTTTTCATGTCTTTTTATTTAACATTCCTAGTGAACTACACTTGACTTGGTCTGCAAAACTCTTAAAGCTGTAGTAATTTTTGCCTTTAAAATAAATATATGTTACCTAACTGAATAATGTCTGCCTTGAAGAAAATTCATGGTGAGCAGATTGACAAACCAGAAAGCACTTACCCAAATTGAAATAAAAGTTAGTGCCTTTGTTTTGCCTACCTGCATTCATGTTACACATAGTACAATGGAAAGAACACACATAATAAATACAGACATGTGAATGTTTGCAATACCTAAGAATATTTGTAGACTTAAAAAATTACACTGGATTTAAAAGAAGAAGATAAGCATGAATATAATGCTGATGTATGCGGCTCAGATAAACCAAAATAATGCACTTACAGACATTCAATGATTAAAGTAAATGCTTTAGTTTGGTTTGCTTTTACCCATTTCAAATCAAGGACTGCAGATTTTTTACAAAGATCATAGTGTAAAACAACTTTGATAATATACAGGCTGCTTAACATTACAAAGCTAACAGTAACTAAAGTTTTACTTTTATAAATATAACTAAGATAAGAACATACCCTATCTGTCAACTAAAGGCAACCTAAAATAAATGTGCAAACTTTTTGACATTGTAACTTGTACCCTTTAAAATGGCAAAACTTCTATTTTTTGTTAAATTGTATAAAGATTTAAAGATTTGAAACATGAACTATCCTATTCTACCTAACAAAACTGTGTTAGAAATAGTGTGTGTTGCTTTTAAACATTTTCTTGCAACAATTCAATTATTAAAACATGTGTTTTGTGCATTGTACTAGAATATTTGAACCAAAAATCCACAGAAATACAATTTCATAAACATCCAAATGAATTAACAGATAACAGGTAAACTAAATTAAATCAAATGATTACCTTAGTGAGCAAACAAGACATTTCTTCAAGTTTCTCTTCATGAAGTGGCAGATTTCTAGTTCTTGCACATCTTTTTATAAGCTGGAACAATACACTCAGAAACCAATGAAATGTTATGTGCCCTTCCCTTAATTTGCCTATCAAAAGCAGTTTACTGAGACCATTTTAATTACCTTTAGGAGATAAAATCAATTATCAACTGAATGGGTGACTATGCAATAAGAAACATGTTTTGTTCATGCCTTTATTTATTTCAACAGTACACTACACTTGACCTATTTTGAAAAAATTCAAAACCTTTAATCATTTTTGCCTTTAAAATAAATATATGTTACATAATGGAATAATGTCTCCACTCAAGAAAATTCAAGTTGAGCAGATTAACAAAACAGAAGGCACTTACCCAAAATCAAATAAAAGTTAGCGCCTTTGTTTTGCTTCCCTGCATTCATGTTACACACAGAAGAATGTAAAGGACACACCTAATAAATACAGACATATACATTTTTGCAATGACTAAGAATATGTGTTGACATAAAAATTTACATTTAATTTAAAATATGAGTATAAGCATGATTATAATGCTGATTTATGCAGCACAAATAAACCAAAATAACGCACTTACAGATTATGCATAATTAAAGTAAATGCTTTAGTTTGGTTTGTTTGTACCCATTTAAAATCGAGGACTGCAGCTTTTTGGTAACAGTCTGCATCTAAGCAAGTTTTCATATAGTACCAGCTATTTAAAAGTAAAAAAATAACATTAACTCAAGTTTTAGCTTATTGAATATAGCTAAGATTAGAATACGCATACATTGTCTTTCAGGTAATGGAAACAGAAAATAAATGTGTGTGCTTTTTAACATTGTAACTTGTAGCCTTTTTAAAATGGTAGAACATCTAATATTTTTAAAGTGTATGAGTATTTAAAACTTTGAAGCTTGAACAGTCCTGTTAATGCTACCTAACAAAATTGTATTAGAAAAAACTCCTGTTGCTTTTAAACATTTTCTTGCAACAATTCTGTTAATGATTAAAACGTGCTTTTTGAGCATTCTATTAGAATATCTTAACAGAAAGCCAAAGTAATACAGGTTCACATGCATGAACAGAAAATAGGTTACTAAATTAAATCAAATTATTACCCAAATCAGTAAAAATGACATGTTTCTTTAAGTTTCCTTTCAGCAAGTGACAGATTTTTAGTTCTTGCAAAAGTTTTTTATAATCTGGACAATACACCCTGAAACCAATGAATGTTATATCCCCTTCCCTTAATTTGACTAAAAATAGTATATTGAGCCAATTTCACTGCCCTTTATAAAGAGGAAATCAGGTATCAACTGAAGGGTTAACTAAGCTATAAGAACTATAATTTTTTCATGTCTTTTTATTTAACATTCCTAGTGAACTACACTTGACTTGGTCTGCAAAACTCTTAAAGCTGTAGTAATTTTTGCCTTTAAAATAAATATGTTACCTAACTGAATAATGTCTGCATTGAAGAAAATTCATGGTGAGCAGATTGACAAACCAGAAAGCACTTACCCAAATTGAAATAAAAGTTAGTGCCTTTGTTTTGCCTACCTGCATTCATGTTACACATAGTACAATGGAAAGAACACACGTAATAAATACAGACATGTAAATGTTTGCAATACCTAAGAATATTTGAAGACTTAAAAAATTACACTGGATTTAAAAGAAGATATGCATGAATATAATGCTGATGTATGCGGCTCAGATAATCCAAAATAATGCACTTACAGACATTCAATGATTAAAGTAAATGCTTTAGTTTGGTTTGCTTTTACCCATTTCAAATCAAGGACTGCAGATTTTTTATAAAGATGATAGTGTAAAACAACTTTGATAATATACAAGCTGCTTAACATTACAAAGCTAACAGTAACTAAAGTTTTACTTTTATAAATATAACTAAGATAAGAACATACCCTATCTGTCAACTAAAGGCAACCTAAAATAAATGTGCAAACTTTTTGACATTGTAACTTGTACCCTTTAAAATGGCAAAACTTCTATTTTTTGTTAAATTGTATAAAGATTTAAAGATTTGAAACATGAACTATCCTATTCTACCTAACAAAACTGTGTTAGAAATAGTGTGTGTTGCTTTTAAACATTTTCTTACAACAATTCAATTATTAAAACATGTGTTTTGTGCATTGTACTAGAATATTTGAACCAAAAATCCACAGAAATACAATTTCATAAACATCCAAATGAATTAACAGATAACAGGTAACTAAATTAAATCAAATGATTACCTTAGTGAGCAAACAAGACATTTCTTCAAGTTTCTCTTCATGAAGTGGCAGATTTCTAGTTCTTGCACATCTTTTTTTTTAAGCTGGAACAATACACTCAGAAACCAATGAAATGTTATGTGCCCTTCCCTTAATTTGCCTATCAAAAGCAGGTTACTGAGACCATTTTAATTACCTTTACTAGATAAAATCAATTATCAACTGAATGGGTGACTATGCAATAAGAACATGTTTTGTTCACGCCTTTATTTATTTCAACAGTACACTACACTTGACCTATTTTTAAAAAATTCAAAATCTTTCATCATTTTTGCCTTTAAAATAAATATATGTTACATAACGGAATAATGTCTGCACTCAAGAAAATTCAAGTTAAGCAGATTAACAAAACAGAAAGCACTTACCCAAAATCAAATAAAAGTTAGCGCCATTGTTTTGCTTCCCTGCATTCATGTTACAGACAGAAAAATGTAAAGGACACAACTAATAAATACAGACATATAGATTTTTGCAATGACTAAGAATATGTGTTGACTTAAAAAATTACATTTAATTTAAAATATGAGTATAAGCATGATTATAATGCTGATTTATGCAGCACAAAAAAACCAAAATAACGCACTTACAGATTATGCATAATTAAGGTAAATGCTTTAGTTTGGTTTGTTTGTACCCATTTAAAATCGAGGACTGCAGATTTTTGGTAACAGTCTGCATCTAAGCAAATTCTGATATTCTACCAGCTATTTAAAAGTAAAAAAATAACATTAACTCAAGTTTTAGCTTATTGAATATAGCTAAGATTAGAATACGCATACATTATCTTTCAGGTAATGGAAACGGAAAATAAATGTGTGTGCTTTTTAACATTGTAACTTGTAGCCTTTATAAAATGGTAAAACATCTCATATTTTTAAAGTGTATCAGTATTTAAAACTTTGAAACTTGAACTATCCTGTTAATGCTACCTAACACAATTGTATTAGAAATAACTCCTGTTGCTTTTAAAAATGTTCTTGCAACAATTCTGTTAATTATTAAAACGTGCTTTTTGAGCATTCTATTAGAATATTTTAACAAAAAGCCAAAGTAATACAGGTTCACATGCATGAACAGAAAATAGGTTACTAAATTAAACAAATCATTACCCAAATGAGGAAAAATGACATGTTTCTTTAAGTTTCCTTTCAGCAAGTGACAGATTTTTAGTTCTTGCAAATGTTTTTTTATAATCTGGACAATACACCCTGAAACCAATGAATGTTATGTTCCCTTACCTTAATTTGACTAAAAATAGTATATTGAGCCCATTTTACTGTCCTTTATAAAGAGGAAATCAGGTATCAACTGAAGGGTTAACTATGCTATAAGAACTATAATTTTTTCATGTCTTTTTATTTAACATTCCTAGTGAACTACACTTGACTTGGTCTGCAAAACTCTTAAAGCTGTAGTAATTTTTGCCTTTAAAATAAATATATGTTACCTAACTGAATAATGTCTGCCTTGAAGAAAATTCATGGTGAGCAGATTGACAAACCAGAAAGCACTTACCCAAATTGAAATAAAAGTTAGTGCCTTTGTTTTGCCTACCTGCATTCATGTTACACATAGTACAATGGAAAGAACACACGTAATAAATACAGACATGTAAATGTTTGCAATACCTAAGAATATTTGTAGACTTAAAAAATTACACTGGATTTAAAAGAAGATAAGCATGAATATAATGCTGATGTATGCGGCTCAGATAAACCAAAATAATGCACTTACAGACATCCAATGATTAAAGTAAATGCTTTAGTTTGGTTTGCTTTTACCCATTTCAAATCAAGGACTGCAGATTTTTTATAAAGATGATAGTGTAAAACAACTTTGATAATATACAAGCTGCTTAACATTACAAAGCTAACAGTAACTAAAGTTTTACTTTTATAAATATAACTAAGATAAGAACATACCCTATCTGTCAACTAAAGGCAACCTAAAATAAATGTGCAAACTTTTTGACATTGTAACTTGTACCCTTTAAAATGGCAAAACTTCTATTTTTTGTTAAATTGTATAAAGATTTAAAGATTTGAAACATGAACTATCCTATTCTACCTAACAAAACTGTGTTAGAAATAGTGTGTGTTGCTTTTAAACATTTTCTTACAACAATTCAATTATTAAAACATGTGTTTTGTGCATTGTACTAGAATATTTGAACCAAAAATCCACAGAAATACAATTTCATAAACATCCAAATGAATTAACAGATAACAGGTAACTAAATTAAATCAAATGATTACCTTAGTGAGCAAACAAGACATTTCTTCAAGTTTCTCTTCATGAAGTGGCAGATTTCTAGTTCTTGCACATCTTTTTTTTTAAGCTGGAACAATACACTCAGAAACCAATGAAATGTTATGTGCCCTTCCCTTAATTTGCCTATCAAAAGCAGGTTACTGAGACCATTTTAATTACCTTTACTAGATAAAATCAATTATCAACTGAATGGGTGACTATGCAATAAGAACATGTTTTGTTCACGCCTTTATTTATTTCAACAGTACACTACACTTGACCTATTTTTAAAAAATTCAAAATCTTTCATCATTTTTGCCTTTAAAATAAATATATGTTACATAACGGAATAATGTCTGCACTCAAGAAAATTCAAGTTAAGCAGATTAACAAAACAGAAAGCACTTACCCAAAATCAAATAAAAGTTAGCGCCATTGTTTTGCTTCCCTGCATTCATGTTACAGACAGAAAAATGTAAAGGACACAACTAATAAATACAGACATATAGATTTTTGCAATGACTAAGAATATGTGTTGACTTAAAAAATTACATTTAATTTAAAATATGAGTATAAGCATGATTATAATGCTGATTTATGCAGCACAAAAAAACCAAAATAACGCACTTACAGATTATGCATAATTAAGGTAAATGCTTTAGTTTGGTTTGTTTGTACCCATTTAAAATCGAGGACTGCAGATTTTTGGTAACAGTCTGCATCTAAGCAAATTTTGATATTCTACCAGCTATTTAAAAGTTAAAAAATAACATTAACTCAAGTTTTAGCTTATTGAATATAGCTAAGATTAGAATACGCATACATTATCTTTCAGGTAATGGAAACGGAAAATAAATGTGTGTGCTTTTTAACATTGTAACTTGTAGCCTTTATAAAATGGTAAAACATCTCATATTTTTAAAGTGTATCAGTATTTAAAACTTTGAAACTTGAACTATCCTGTTAATGCTACCTAACACAATTGTATTAGAAATAACTCCTGTTGCTTTTAAAAATGTTCTTGCAACAATTCTGTTAATTATTAAAACGTGCTTTTTGAGCATTCTATTAGAATATTTTAACAAAAAGCCAAAGTAATACAGGTTCACATGCATGAACAGAAAATAGGTTACTAAATTAAACAAATCATTACCCAAATGAGGAAAAATGACATGTTTCTTTTAGTTTCCTTTCAGCAAGTGACAGATTTTTAGTTCTTGCAAATGTTTTTTTATAATCTGGACAATACACCCTGAAACCAATGAATGTTATGTTCCCTTACCTTAATTTGACTAAAAATAGTATATTGAGCCAATTTCACTGCCCTTTATAAAGAGGAAATCAGGTATCAACTGAAGGGTTAACTAAGCTATAAGAACTATAATTTTTTCATGTCTTTTTATTTAACATTCCTAGTGAACTACACTTGACTTGGTCTGCAAAACTCTTAAAGCTGTAGTAATTTTTGCCTTTAAAATAAATATGTTACCTAACTGAATAATGTCTGCATTGAAGAAAATTCATGGTGAGCAGATTGACAAACCAGAAAGCACTTACCCAAATTGAAATAAAAGTTAGTGCCTTTGTTTTGCCTACCTGCATTCATGTTACACATAGTACAATGGAAAGAACACACGTAATAAATACAGACATGTAAATGTTTGCAATACCTAAGAATATTTGAAGACTTAAAAAATTACACTGGATTTAAAAGAAGATATGCATGAATATAATGCTGATGTATGCGGCTCAGATAAACCAAAATAATGCACTTACAGACATTCAATGATTAAAGTAAATGCTTTAGTTTGGTTTGCTTTTACCCATTTCAAATCAAGGACTGCAGATTTTTTATAAAGATGATAGTGTAAAACAACTTTGATAATATACAAGCTGCTTAACATTACAAAGCTAACAGTAACTAAAGTTTTACTTTTATAAATATAACTAAGATAAGAACATACCCTATCTGTCAACTAAAGGCAACCTAAAATAAATGTGCAAACTTTTTGACATTGTAACTTGTACCCTTTAAAATGGCAAAACTTCTATTTTTTGTTAAATTGTATAAAGATTTAAAGATTTGAAACATGAACTATCCTATTCTACCTAACAAAACTGTGTTAGAAATAGTGTGTGTTGCTTTTAAACATTTTCTTACAACAATTCAATTATTAAAACATGTGTTTTGTGCATTGTACTAGAATATTTGAACCAAAAATCCACAGAAATACAATTTCATAAACATCCAAATGAATTAACAGATAACAGGTAACTAAATTAAATCAAATGATTACCTTAGTGAGCAAACAAGACATTTCTTCAAGTTTCTCTTCATGAAGTGGCAGATTTCTAGTTCTTGCACATCTTTTTTTTTAAGCTGGAACAATACACTCAGAAACCAATGAAATGTTATGTGCCCTTCCCTTAATTTGCCTATCAAAAGCAGGTTACTGAGACCATTTTAATTACCTTTACTAGATAAAATCAATTATCAACTGAATGGGTGACTATGCAATGAGAACATGTTTTGTTCATGCCTTTATTTATTTCAACAGTACACTACACTTGACCTATTTTTAAAAAATTCAAAATCTTTCATCATTTTTGCCTTTAAAATAAATATATGTTACATAACGGAATAATGTCTGCACTCAAGAAAATTCAAGTTAAGCAGATTAACAAAACAGAAAGCACTTACCCAAAATCAAATAAAAGTTAGCGCCATTGTTTTGCTTCCCTGCATTCATGTTACAGACAGAAAAATGTAAAGGACACAACTAATAAATACAGACATATAGATTTTTGCAATGACTAAGAATATGTGTTGACTTAAAAAATTACATTTAATTTAAAATATGAGTATAAGCATGATTATAATGCTGATTTATGCAGCACAAAAAAACCAAAATAACGCACTTACAGATTATGCATAATTAAGGTAAATGCTTTAGTTTGGTTTGTTTGTACCCATTTAAAATCGAGGACTGCAGATTTTTGGTAACAGTCTGCATCTAAGCAAATTTTGATATTCTACCAGCTATTTAAAAGTTAAAAAATAACATTAACTCAAGTTTTAGCTTATTGAATATAGCTAAGATTAGAATACGCATACATTATCTTTCAGGTAATGGAAACGGAAAATAAATGTGTGTGCTTTTTAACATTGTAACTTGTAGCCTTTATAAAATGGTAAAACATCTCATATTTTTAAAGTGTATCAGTATTTAAAACTTTGAAACTTGAACTATCCTGTTAATGCTACCTAACACAATTGTATTAGAAATAACTCCTGTTGCTTTTAAAAATGTTCTTGCAACAATTCTGTTAATTATTAAAACGTGCTTTTTGAGCATTCTATTAGAATATTTTAACAAAAAGCCAAAGTAATACAGGTTCACATGCATGAACAGAAAATAGGTTACTAAATTAAACAAATCATTACCCAAATGAGGAAAAATGACATGTTTCTTTAAGTTTCCTTTCAGCAAGTGACAGATTTTTAGTTCTTGCAAATGTTTTTTTATAATCTGGACAATATACCCTGAAACCAATGAATGTTATGTTCCCTTACCTTAATTTGACTAAAAATAGTATATTGAGCCCATTTTACTGTCCTTTATAAAGAGGAAATCAGGTATCAACTGAAGGGTTAACTATGCTATAAGAACTATAATTTTTTCATGTCTTTTTATTTAACATTCCTAGTGAACTACACTTGACTTGGTCTGCAAAACTCTTAAAGCTGTAGTAATTTTTGCCTTTAAAATAAATATATGTTACCTAACTGAATAATGTCTGCCTTGAAGAAAATTCATGGTGAGCAGATTGACAAACCAGAAAGCACTTACCCAAATTGAAATAAAAGTTAGTGCCTTTGTTTTGCCTACCTGCATTCATGTTACACATAGTACAATGGAAAGAACACACATAATAAATACAGACATGTGAATGTTTGCAATACCTAAGAATATTTGTAGACTTAAAAAAATTACACTGGATTTAAAAGAAGAAGATAAGCATGAATATAATGCTGATGTATGCGGCTCAGATAAACCAAAATAATGCACTTACAGACATTCAATGATTAAAGTAAATGCTTTAGTTTGGTTTGCTTTTACCCATTTCAAATCAAGGACTGCAGATTTTTTACAAAGATCATAGTGTAAAACAACTTTGATAATATACAGGCTGCTTAACATTACAAAGCTAACAGTAACTAAAGTTTTACTTTTATAAATATAACTAAGATAAGAACATACCCTATCTGTCAACTAAAGGCAACCTAAAATAAATGTGCAAACTTTTTGACATTGTAACTTGTACCCTTTAAAATGGCAAAACTTCTATTTTTTGTTAAATTGTATAAAGATTTAAAGATTTGAAACATGAACTATCCTATTCTACCTAACAAAACTGTGTTAGAAATAGTGTGTGTTGCTTTTAAACATTTTCTTGCAACAATTCAATTATTAAAACATGTGTTTTGTGCATTGTACTAGAATATTTGAACCAAAAATCCACAGAAATACAATTTCATAAACATCCAAATGAATTAACAGATAACAGGTAAACTAAATTAAATCAAATGATTACCTTAGTGAGCAAACAAGACATTTCTTCAAGTTTCTCTTCATGAAGTGGCAGATTTCTAGTTCTTGCACATCTTTTTATAAGCTGGAACAATACACTCAGAAACCAATGAAATGTTATGTGCCCTTCCCTTAATTTGCCTATCAAAAGCAGTTTACTGAGACCATTTTAATTACCTTTAGGAGATAAAATCAATTATCAACTGAATGGGTGACTATGCAATAAGAAACATGTTTTGTTCATGCCTTTATTTATTTCAACAGTACACTACACTTGACCTATTTTGAAAAAATTCAAAACCTTTAATCATTTTTGCCTTTAAAATAAATATATGTTACATAACGGAATAATGTCTGCACTCAAGAAAATTCAAGTTAAGCAGATTAACAAAACAGAAAGCACTTACCCAAAATCAAATAAAAGTTAGCGCCATTGTTTTGCTTCCCTGCATTCATGTTACAGACAGAAAAATGTAAAGGACACAACTAATAAATACAGACATATAGATTTTTGCAATGACTAAGAATATGTGTTGACTTAAAAATTTACATTTAATTTAAAATATGAGTATAAGCATGATTATAATGCTGATTTATGCAGCACAAATAAACCAAAATAACGCACTTACAGATTATGCATAATTAAAGTAAATGCTTTAGTTTGGTTTGTTTGTACCCATTTAAAATCGAGGACTGCAGCTTTTTGGTAACAGTCTGCATCTAAGCAAGTTTTCATATAGTACCAGCTATTTAAAAGTAAAAAAATAACATTAACTCAAGTTTTAGCTTATTGAATATAGCTAAGATTAGAATACGCATACATTGTCTTTCAGGTAATGGAAACAGAAAATAAATGTGTGTGCTTTTTAACATTGTAACTTGTAGCCTTTTTAAAATGGTAGAACATCTAATATTTTTAAAGTGTATGAGTATTTAAAACTTTGAAGCTTGAACAGTCCTGTTAATGCTACCTAACAAAATTGTATTAGAAAAAACTCCTGTTGCTTTTAAACATTTTCTTGCAACAATTCTGTTAATGATTAAAACGTGCTTTTTGAGCATTCTATTAGAATATTTTAACAAAAAGCCAAAGTAATACAGGTTCACATGCATGAACAGAAAATAGGTTACTAAATTAAACAAATCATTACCCAAATGAGGAAAAATGACATGTTTCTTTAAGTTTCCTTTCAGCAAGTGACAGATTTTTAGTTCTTGCAAATGTTTTTTTATAATCTGGACAATACACCCTGAAACCAATGAATGTTATGTTCCCTTACCTTAATTTGACTAAAAATAGTATATTGAGCCCATTTTACTGTCCTTTATAAAGAGGAAATCAGGTATCAACTGAAGGGTTAACTACGCTATAAGAACTATAATTTTTTCATGTCTTTTTATTTAACATTCCTAGTGAACTACACTTGACTTGGTCTGCAAAACTCTTAAAGCTGTAGTAATTTTTGCCTTTAAAATAAATATATGTTACCTAACTGAATAATGTCTGCCTTGAAGAAAATTCATGGTGAGCAGATTGACAAACCAGAAAGCACTTACCCAAATTGAAATAAAAGTTAGTGCCTTTGTTTTGCCTACCTGCATTCATGTTACACATAGTACAATGGAAAGAACACACGTAATAAATACAGACATGTAAATGTTTGCAATACCTAAGAATATTTGTAGACTTAAAAAATTACACTGGATTTAAAAGAAGATAAGCATGAATATAATGCTGATGTATGCGGCTCAGATAAACCAAAATAATGCACTTACAGACATCCAATGATTAAAGTAAATGCTTTAGTTTGGTTTGCTTTTACCCATTTCAAATCAAGGACTGCAGATTTTTTATAAAGATGATAGTGTAAAACAACTTTGATAATATACAAGCTGCTTAACATTACAAAGCTAACAGTAACTAAAGTTTTACTTTTATAAATATAACTAAGATAAGAACATACCCTATCTGTCAACTAAAGGCAACCTAAAATAAATGTGCAAACTTTTTGACTTTGTAACTTGTACCCTTTAAAATGGCAAAACTTCTATTTTTTGTTAAATTGTATAAAGATTTAAAGATTTGAAACATGAACTATCCTATTCTACCTAACAAAACTGTGTTAGAAATAGTGTGTGTTGCTTTTAAACATTTTCTTACAACAATTCAATTATTAAAACATGTGTTTTGTGCATTGTACTAGAATATTTGAACCAAAAATCCACAGAAATACAATTTCATAAACATCCAAATGAATTAACAGATAACAGGTAACTAAATTAAATCAAATGATTACCTTAGTGAGCAAACAAGACATTTCTTCAAGTTTCTCTTCATGAAGTGGCAGATTTCTAGTTCTTGCACATCTTTTTTTTTAAGCTGGAACAATACACTCAGAAACCAATGAAATGTTATGTGCCCTTCCCTTAATTTGCCTATCAAAAGCAGGTTACTGAGACCATTTTAATTACCTTTACTAGATAAAATCAATTATCAACTGAATGGGTGACTATGCAATAAGAACATGTTTTGTTCACGCCTTTATTTATTTCAACAGTACACTACACTTGACCTATTTTTAAAAAATTCAAAATCTTTCATCATTTTTGCCTTTAAAATAAATATATGTTACATAACGGAATAATGTCTGCACTCAAGAAAATTCAAGTTAAGCAGATTAACAAAACAGAAAGCACTTACCCAAAATCAAATAAAAGTTAGCGCCATTGTTTTGCTTCCCTGCATTCATGTTACAGACAGAAAAATGTAAAGGACACAACTAATAAATACAGACATATAGATTTTTGCAATGACTAAGAATATGTTTTGACTTAAAAAATTACATTTAATTTAAAATATGAGTATAAGCATGATTATAATGCTGATTTATGCAGCACAAAAAAACCAAAATAACGCACTTACAGATTATGCATAATTAAGGTAAATGCTTTAGTTTGGTTTGTTTGTACCCATTTAAAATCGAGGACTGCAGATTTTTGGTAACAGTCTGCATCTAAGCAAATTTTGATATTCTACCAGCTATTTAAAAGTTAAAAAATAACATTAACTCAAGTTTTAGCTTATTGAATATAGCTAAGATTAGAATACGCATACATTATCTTTCAGGTAATGGAAACGGAAAATAAATGTGTGTGCTTTTTAACATTGTAACTTGTAGCCTTTATAAAATGGTAAAACATCTCATATTTTTAAAGTGTATCAGTATTTAAAACTTTGAAACTTGAACTATCCTGTTAATGCTACCTAACACAATTGTATTAGAAATAACTCCTGTTGCTTTTAAAAATGTTCTTGCAACAATTCTGTTAATTATTAAAACGTGCTTTTTGAGCATTCTATTAGAATATTTTAACAAAAAGCCAAAGTAATACAGGTTCACATGCATGAACAGAAAATAGGTTACTAAATTAAACAAATCATTACCCAAATGAGGAAAAATGACATGTTTCTTTTAGTTTCCTTTCAGCAAGTGACAGATTTTTAGTTCTTGCAAATGTTTTTTTATAATCTGGACAATACACCCTGAAACCAATGAATGTTATGTTCCCTTACCTTAATTTGACTAAAAATAGTATATTGAGCCAATTTCACTGCCCTTTATAAAGAGGAAATCAGGTATCAACTGAAGGGTTAACTAAGCTATAAGAACTATAATTTTTTCATGTCTTTTTATTTAACATTCCTAGTGAACTACACTTGACTTGGTCTGCAAAACTCTTAAAGCTGTAGTAATTTTTGCCTTTAAAATAAATATGTTACCTAACTGAATAATGTCTGCATTGAAGAAAATTCATGGTGAGCAGATTGACAAACCAGAAAGCACTTACCCAAATTGAAATAAAAGTTAGTGCCTTTGTTTTGCCTACCTGCATTCATGTTACACATAGTACAATGGAAAGAACACACGTAATAAATACAGACATGTAAATGTTTGCAATACCTAAGAATATTTGAAGACTTAAAAAATTACACTGGATTTAAAAGAAGATATGCATGAATATAATGCTGATGTATGCGGCTCAGATAAACCAAAATAATGCACTTACAGACATTCAATGATTAAAGTAAATGCTTTAGTTTGGTTTGCTTTTACCCATTTCAAATCAAGGACTGCAGATTTTTTATAAAGATGATAGTGTAAAACAACTTTGATAATATACAAGCTGCTTAACATTACAAAGCTAACAGTAACTAAAGTTTTACTTTTATAAATATAACTAAGATAAGAACATACCCTATCTGTCAACTAAAGGCAACCTAAAATAAATGTGCAAACTTTTTGACATTGTAACTTGTACCCTTTAAAATGGCAAAACTTCTATTTTTTGTTAAATTGTATAAAGATTTAAAGATTTGAAACATGAACTATCCTATTCTACCTAACAAAACTGTGTTAGAAATAGTGTGTGTTGCTTTTAAACATTTTCTTACAACAATTCAATTATTAAAACATGTGTTTTGTGCATTGTACTAGAATATTTGAACCAAAAATCCACAGAAATACAATTTCATAAACATCCAAATGAATTAACAGATAACAGGTAACTAAATTAAATCAAATGATTACCTTAGTGAGCAAACAAGACATTTCTTCAAGTTTCTCTTCATGAAGTGGCAGATTTCTAGTTCTTGCACATCTTTTTTTTTAAGCTGGAACAATACACTCAGAAACCAATGAAATGTTATGTGCCCTTCCCTTAATTTGCCTATCAAAAGCAGGTTACTGAGACCATTTTAATTACCTTTACTAGATAAAATCAATTATCAACTGAATGGGTGACTATGCAATGAGAACATGTTTTGTTCATGCCTTTATTTATTTCAACAGTACACTACACTTGACCTATTTTTAAAAAATTCAAAATCTTTCATCATTTTTGCCTTTAAAATAAATATATGTTACATAACGGAATAATGTCTGCACTCAAGAAAATTCAAGTTAAGCAGATTAACAAAACAGAAAGCACTTACCCAAAATCAAATAAAAGTTAGCGCCATTGTTTTGCTTCCCTGCATTCATGTTACAGACAGAAAAATGTAAAGGACACAACTAATAAATACAGACATATAGATTTTTGCAATGACTAAGAATATGTGTTGACTTAAAAAATTACATTTAATTTAAAATATGAGTATAAGCATGATTATAATGCTGATTTATGCAGCACAAAAAAACCAAAATAACGCACTTACAGATTATGCATAATTAAGGTAAATGCTTTAGTTTGGTTTGTTTGTACCCATTTAAAATCGAGGACTGCAGATTTTTGGTAACAGTCTGCATCTAAGCAAATTTTGATATTCTACCAGCTATTTAAAAGTTAAAAAATAACATTAACTCAAGTTTTAGCTTATTGAATATAGCTAAGATTAGAATACGCATACATTATCTTTCAGGTAATGGAAACGGAAAATAAATGTGTGTGCTTTTTAACATTGTAACTTGTAGCCTTTATAAAATGGTAAAACATCTCATATTTTTAAAGTGTATCAGTATTTAAAACTTTGAAACTTGAACTATCCTGTTAATGCTACCTAACACAATTGTATTAGAAATAACTCCTGTTGCTTTTAAAAATGTTCTTGCAACAATTCTGTTAATTATTAAAACGTGCTTTTTGAGCATTCTATTAGAATATTTTAACAAAAAGCCAAAGTAATACAGGTTCACATGCATGAACAGAAAATAGGTTACTAAATTAAACAAATCATTACCCAAATGAGGAAAAATGACATGTTTCTTTAAGTTTCCTTTCAGCAAGTGACAGATTTTTAGTTCTTGCAAATGTTTTTTTATAATCTGGACAATATACCCTGAAACCAATGAATGTTATGTTCCCTTACCTTAATTTGACTAAAAATAGTATATTGAGCCCATTTTACTGTCCTTTATAAAGAGGAAATCAGGTATCAACTGAAGGGTTAACTATGCTATAAGAACTATAATTTTTTCATGTCTTTTTATTTAACATTCCTAGTGAACTACACTTGACTTGGTCTGCAAAACTCTTAAAGCTGTAGTAATTTTTGCCTTTAAAATAAATATATGTTACCTAACTGAATAATGTCTGCCTTGAAGAAAATTCATGGTGAGCAGATTGACAAACCAGAAAGCACTTACCCAAATTGAAATAAAAGTTAGTGCCTTTGTTTTGCCTACCTGCATTCATGTTACACATAGTACAATGGAAAGAACACACATAATAAATACAGACATGTGAATGTTTGCAATACCTAAGAATATTTGTAGACTTAAAAAAATTACACTGGATTTAAAAGAAGAAGATAAGCATGAATATAATGCTGATGTATGCGGCTCAGATAAACCAAAATAATGCACTTACAGACATTCAATGATTAAAGTAAATGCTTTAGTTTGGTTTGCTTTTACCCATTTCAAATCAAGGACTGCAGATTTTTTACAAAGATCATAGTGTAAAACAACTTTGATAATATACAGGCTGCTTAACATTACAAAGCTAACAGTAACTAAAGTTTTACTTTTATAAATATAACTAAGATAAGAACATACCCTATCTGTCAACTAAAGGCAACCTAAAATAAATGTGCAAACTTTTTGACATTGTAACTTGTACCCTTTAAAATGGCAAAACTTCTATTTTTTGTTAAATTGTATAAAGATTTAAAGATTTGAAACATGAACTATCCTATTCTACCTAACAAAACTGTGTTAGAAATAGTGTGTGTTGCTTTTAAACATTTTCTTGCAACAATTCAATTATTAAAACATGTGTTTTGTGCATTGTACTAGAATATTTGAACCAAAAATCCACAGAAATACAATTTCATAAACATCCAAATGAATTAACAGATAACAGGTAAACTAAATTAAATCAAATGATTACCTTAGTGAGCAAACAAGACATTTCTTCAAGTTTCTCTTCATGAAGTGGCAGATTTCTAGTTCTTGCACATCTTTTTATAAGCTGGAACAATACACTCAGAAACCAATGAAATGTTATGTGCCCTTCCCTTAATTTGCCTATCAAAAGCAGTTTACTGAGACCATTTTAATTACCTTTAGGAGATAAAATCTATTATCAACTGAATGGGTGACTATGCAATAAGAAACATGTTTTGTTCATGCCTTTATTTATTTCAACAGTACACTACACTTGACCTATTTTGAAAAAATTCAAAACCTTTAATCATTTTTGCCTTTAAAATAAATATATGTTACATAATGGAATAATGTCTGCACTCAAGAAAATTCAAGTTGAGCAGATTAACAAAACAGAAGGCACTTACCCAAAATCAAATAAAAGTTAGCGCCTTTGTTTTGCTTCCCTGCATTCATGTTACACACAGAAGAATGTAAAGGACACACCTAATAAATACAGACATATAGATTTTTGCAATGACTAAGAATATGTGTTGACTTAAAAATTTACATTTAATTTAAAATATGAGTATAAGCATGATTATAATGCTGATTTATGCAGCACAAATAAACCAAAATAACGCACTTACAGATTATGCATAATTAAAGTAAATGCTTTAGTTTGGTTTGTTTGTACCCATTTAAAATCGAGGACTGCAGCTTTTTGGTAACAGTCTGCATCTAAGCAAGTTTTCATATAGTACCAGCTATTTAAAAGTAAAAAAATAACATTAACTCAAGTTTTAGCTTATTGAATATAGCTAAGATTAGAATACGCATACATTGTCTTTCAGGTAATGGAAACAGAAAATAAATGTGTGTGCTTTTTAACATTGTAACTTGTAGCCTTTTTAAAATGGTAGAACATCTAATATTTTTAAAGTGTATGAGTATTTAAAACTTTGAAGCTTGAACAGTCCTGTTAATGCTACCTAACAAAATTGTATTAGAAAAAACTCCTGTTGCTTTTAAACATTTTCTTGCAACAATTCTGTTAATGATTAAAACGTGCTTTTTGAGCATTCTATTAGAATATCTTAACAGAAAGCCAAAGTAATACAGGTTCACATGCATGAACAGAAAATAGGTTACTAAATTAAATCAAATTATTACCCAAATCAGTAAAAATGACATGTTTCTTTAAGTTTCCTTTCAGCAAGTGACAGATTTTTAGTTCTTGCAAAAGTTTTTTATAATCTGGACAATACACCCTGAAACCAATGAATGTTATATCCCCTTCCCTTAATTTGACTAAAAATAGTATATTGAGCCAATTTCACTGCCCTTTATAAAGAGGAAATCAGGCATCAACTGAAGGGTTAACTACGCTATAAGAACTATAATTTTTTCATGTCTTTTTATTTAACATTCCTAGTGAACTACACTTGACTTGGTCTGCAAAACTCTTAAAGCTGTAGTAATTTTTGCCTTTAAAATAAATATATGTTACCTAAATGAATAATGTCTGCATTGAAGAAAATTCATGGTGAGCAGATTGACAAACCAGAAAGCACTTACCCAAATTGAAATAAAAGTTAGTGCCTTTGTTTTGCCTACCTGCATTCATGTTACACATAGTACAATGGAAAGAACACACGTAATAAATACAGACATGTAAATGTTTGCAATACCTAAGAATATTTGTAGACTTAAAAAATTACACTGGATTTAAAAGAAGATAAGCATGAATATAATGCTGATGTATGCGGCTCAGATAAACCAAAATAATGCACTTACAGACATCCAATGATTAAAGTAAATGCTTTAGTTTGGTTTGCTTTTACCCATTTCAAATCAAGGACTGCAGATTTTTTATAAAGATGATAGTGTAAAACAACTTTGATAATATACAAGCTGCTTAACATTACAAAGCTAACAGTAACTAAAGTTTTACTTTTATAAATATAACTAAGATAAGAACATACCCTATCTGTCAACTAAAGGCAACCTAAAATAAATGTGCGAACTTTTTGACATTGTAACTTGTACCCTTTAAAATGGCAAAACTTCTATTTTTTGTTAAATTGTATAAAGATTTAAAGATTTGAAACATGAACTATCCTATTCTACCTAACAAAACTGTGTTAGAAATAGTGTGTGTTGCTTTTAAACATTTTCTTACAACAATTCAATTATTAAAACATGTGTTTTGTGCATTGTACTAGAATATTTGAACCAAAAATCCACAGTAATACAATTTCATAAACATCCAAATGAATTAACAGATAACAGGTAACTAAATTAAATCAAATGATTACCTTAGTGAGCAAACAAGACATTTCTTCAAGTTTCTCTTCATGAAGTGGCAGATTTCTAGTTCTTGCACATCTTTTTATAAGCTGGAACAATACACTCAGAAACCAATGAAATGTTATGTGCCCTTCCCTTAATTTGCCTATCAAAAGCAGTTTACTGAGACCATTTTAATTACCTTTAGGAGATAAAATCAATTATCAACTGAATGGGTGACTATGCAATAAGAAACATGTTTTGTTCATGCCTTTATTTATTTCAACAGTACACTACACTTGACCTATTTTGAAAAAATTCAAAACCTTTAATCATTTTTGCCTTTAAAATAAATATATGTTACATAATGGAATAATGTCTCCACTCAAGAAAATTCAAGTTGAGCAGATTAACAAAACAGAAGGCACTTACCCAAAATCAAATAAAAGTTAGCGCCTTTGTTTTGCTTCCCTGCATTCATGTTACACACAGAAGAATGTAAAGGACACACCTAATAAATACAGACATATAGATTTTTGCAATGACTAAGAATATGTGTTGACTTAAAAATTTACATTTAGTTTAAAATATGAGTATAAGCATGATTATAATGCTGATTTATGCAGCACAAATAAACCAAAATAACGCACTTACAGATTATGCATAATGAAAGTAAATGCTTTAGTTTGGTTTGTTTGTACCCATTTAAAATCGAGGACTGCAGCTTTTTGGTAACAGTCTGCATCTAAGCAAGTTTTCATATAGTACCAGCTATTTAAAAGTAAAAAAATAACATTAACTCAAGTTTTAGCTTATTGAATATAGCTAAGATTAGAATACGCATACATTGTCTTTCAGGTAATGGAAACAGAAAATAAATGTGTGTGCTTTTTAACATTGTAACTTGTAGCCTTTTTAAAATGGTAGAACATCTAATATTTTTAAAGTGTATGAGTATTTAAAACTTTGAAGCTTGAACTGTCCTGTTAATGCTACCTAACAAAATTGTATTAGAAAAAACTCCTGTTGCTTTTAAACATTTTCTTGCAACAATTCTGTTAATGATTAAAACGTGCTTTTTGAGCATTCTATTAGAATATCTTAACAGAAAGCCAAAGTAATACAGGTTCACATGCATGAACAGAAAATAGGTTACTAAATTAAATCAAATTATTACCCAAATCAGTAAAAATGACATGTTTCTTTAAGTTTCCTTTCAGCAAGTGACAGATTTTTAGTTCTTGCAAAAGTTTTTTATAATCTGGACAATACACCCTGAAACCAATGAATGTTATATCCCCTTCCCTTAATTTGACTAAAAATAGTATATTGAGCCAATTTCACTGCCCTTTATAAAGAGGAAATCAGGTATCAACTGAAGGGTTAACTATGCTATAAGAACTATAATTTTTTCATGTCTTTTTATTTAACATTCCTAGTGAACTACACTTGACTTGGTCTGCAAAACTCTTAAAGCTGTAGTAATTTTTGCCTTTAAAATAAATATATGTTACCTAACTGAATAATGTCTGCATTGAAGAAAATTCATGGTGAGCAGATTGACAAACCAGAAAGCACTTACCCAAATTGAAATAAAAGTTAGTGCCTTTGTTTTGCCTACCTGCATTCATGTTACACATAGTACAATGGAAAGAACACACGTAATAAATACAGACATGTAAATGTTTGCAATACCTAAGAATATTTGTAGACTTAAAAAATTACACTGGATTTAAAAGAAGATATGCATGAATATAATGCTGATGTATGCGGCTCAGATAAACCAAAATAATGCACTTACAGACATTCAATGATTAAAGTAAATGCTTTAGTTTGGTTTGCTTTTACCCATTTCAAATCAAGGACTGCAGATTTTTTATAAAGATGATAGTGTAAAACAACTTTGATAATATACAAGCTGCTTAACATTACAAAGCTAACAGTAACTAAAGTTTTACTTTTATAAATATAACTAAGATAAGAACATACCCTATCTGTCAACTAAAGGCAACCTAAAATAAATGTGCAAACTTTTTGACATTGTAACTTGTACCCTTTAAAATGGCAAAACTTCTATTTTTTGTTAAATTGTATAAAGATTTAAAGATTTGAAACATGAACTATCCTATTCTACCTAACAAAACTGTGTTAGAAATAGTGTGTGTTGCTTTTAAACATTTTCTTACAACAATTCAATTATTAAAACATGTGTTTTGTGCATTGTACTAGAATATTTGAACCAAAAATCCACAGTAATACAATTTCATAAACATCCAAATGAATTAACAGATAACAGGTAACTAAATTAAATCAAATGATTACCTTAGTGAGCAAACAAGACATTTCTTCAAGTTTCTCTTCATGAAGTGGCAGATTTCTAGTTCTTGCACATCTTTTTATAAGCTGGAACAATACACTCAGAAACCAATGAAATGTTATGTGCCCTTCCCTTAATTTGCCTATCAAAAGCAGTTTACTGAGACCATTTTAATTACCTTTAGGAGATAAAATCAATTATCAACTGAATGGGTGACTATGCAATAAGAAACATGTTTTGTTCATGCCTTTATTTATTTCAACAGTACACTACACTTGACCTATTTTGAAAAAATTCAAAACCTTTAATCATTTTTGCCTTTAAAATAAATATATGTTACATAATGGAATAATGTCTCCACTCAAGAAAATTCAAGTTGAGCAGATTAACAAAACAGAAGGCACTTACCCAAAATCAAATAAAAGTTAGCGCCTTTGTTTTGCTTCCCTGCATTCATGTTACACACAGAAGAATGTAAAGGACACACCTAATAAATACAGACATATAGATTTTTGCAATGACTAAGAATATGTGTTGACTTAAAAATTTACATTTAGTTTAAAATATGAGTATAAGCATGATTATAATGCTGATTTATGCAGCACAAATAAACCAAAATAACGCACTTACAGATTATGCATAATGAAAGTAAATGCTTTAGTTTGGTTTGTTTGTACCCATTTAAAATCGAGGACTGCAGCTTTTTGGTAACAGTCTGCATCTAAGCAAGTTTTCATATAGTACCAGCTATTTAAAAGTAAAAAAATAACATTAACTCAAGTTTTAGCTTATTGAATATAGCTAAGATTAGAATACGCATACATTGTCTTTCAGGTAATGGAAACAGAAAATAAATGTGTGTGCTTTTTAACATTGTAACTTGTAGCCTTTTTAAAATGGTAGAACATCTAATATTTTTAAAGTGTATGAGTATTTAAAACTTTGAAGCTTGAACTGTCCTGTTAATGCTACCTAACAAAATTGTATTAGAAAAAACTCCTGTTGCTTTTAAACATTTTCTTGCAACAATTCTGTTAATGATTAAAACGTGCTTTTTGAGCATTCTATTAGAATATCTTAACAGAAAGCCAAAGTAATACAGGTTCACATGCATGAACAGAAAATAGGTTACTAAATTAAATCAAATTATTACCCAAATCAGTAAAAATGACATGTTTCTTTAAGTTTCCTTTCAGCAAGTGACAGATTTTTAGTTCTTGCAAAAGTTTTTTATAATCTGGACAATACACCCTGAAACCAATGAATGTTATATCCCCTTCCCTTAATTTGACTAAAAATAGTATATTGAGCCAATTTCACTGCCCTTTATAAAGAGGAAATCAGGTATCAACTGAAGGGTTAACTATGCTATAAGAACTATAATTTTTTCATGTCTTTTTATTTAACATTCCTAGTGAACTACACTTGACTTGGTCTGCAAAACTCTTAAAGCTGTAGTAATTTTTGCCTTTAAAATAAATATATGTTACCTAACTGAATAATGTCTGCATTGAAGAAAATTCATGGTGAGCAGATTGACAAACCAGAAAGCACTTACCCAAATTGAAATAAAAGTTAGTGCCTTTGTTTTGCCTACCTGCATTCATGTTACACATAGTACAATGGAAAGAACACACGTAATAAATACAGACATGTAAATGTTTGCAATACCTAAGAATATTTGTAGACTTAAAAAATTACACTGGATTTAAAAGAAGATATGCATGAATATAATGCTGATGTATGCGGCTCAGATAAACCAAAATAATGCACTTACAGACATTCAATGATTAAAGTAAATGCTTTAGTTTGGTTTGCTTTTACCCATTTCAAATCAAGGACTGCAGATTTTTTATAAAGATGATAGTGTAAAACAACTTTGATAATATACAAGCTGCTTAACATTACAAAGCTAACAGTAACTAAAGTTTTACTTTTATAAATATAACTAAGATAAGAACATACCCTATCTGTCAACTAAAGGCAACCTAAAATAAATGTGCAAACTTTTTGACATTGTAACTTGTACCCTTTAAAATGGCAAAACTTCTATTTTTTGTTAAATTGTATAAAGATTTAAAGATTTGAAACATGAACTATCCTATTCTACCTAACAAAACTGTGTTAGAAATAGTGTGTGTTGCTTTTAAACATTTTCTTACAACAATTCAATTATTAAAACATGTGTTTTGTGCATTGTACTAGAATATTTGAACCAAAAATCCACAGTAATACAATTTCATAAACATCCAAATGAATTAACAGATAACAGGTAACTAAATTAAATCAAATGATTACCTTAGTGAGCAAACAAGACATTTCTTCAAGTTTCTCTTCATGAAGTGGCAGATTTCTAGTTCTTGCACATCTTTTTATAAGCTGGAACAATACACTCAGAAACCAATGAAATGTTATGTGCCCTTCCCTTAATTTGCCTATCAAAAGCAGTTTACTGAGACCATTTTAATTACCTTTAGGAGATAAAATCAATTATCAACTGAATGGGTGACTATGCAATAAGAAACATGTTTTGTTCATGCCTTTATTTATTTCAACAGTACACTACACTTGACCTATTTTGAAAAAATTCAAAACCTTTAATCATTTTTGCCTTTAAAATAAATATATGTTACATAATGGAATAATGTCTGCACTCAAGAAAATTCAAGTTGAGCAGATTAACAAAACAGAAGGCACTTACCCAAAATCAAATAAAAGTTAGCGCCTTTGTTTTGCTTCCCTGCATTCATGTTACACACAGAAGAATGTAAAGGACACACCTAATAAATACAGACATATAGATTTTTGCAATGACTAAGAATATGTGTTGACTTAAAAATTTACATTTAATTTAAAATATGAGTATAAGCATGATTATAATGCTGATTTATGCAGCACAAATAAACCAAAATAACGCACTTACAGATTATGCATAATTAAAGTAAATGCTTTAGTTTGGTTTGTTTGTACCCATTTAAAATCGAGGACTGCAGCTTTTTGGTAACAGTCTGCATCTAAGCAAGTTTTCATATAGTACCAGCTATTTAAAAGTAAAAAAATAACATTAACTCAAGTTTTAGCTTATTGAATATAGCTAAGATTAGAATACGCATACATTGTCTTTCAGGTAATGGAAACAGAAAATAAATGTGTGTGCTTTTTAACATTGTAACTTGTAGCCTTTTTAAAATGGTAGAACATCTAATATTTTTAAAGTGTATGAGTATTTAAAACTTTGAAGCTTGAACTGTCCTGTTAATGCTACCTAACAAAATTGTATTAGAAAAAACTCCTGTTGCTTTTAAACATTTTCTTGCAACAATTCTGTTAATGATTAAAACGTGCTTTTTGAGCATTCTATTAGAATATCTTAACAGAAAGCCAAAGTAATACAGGTTCACATGCATGAACAGAAAATAGGTTACTAAATTAAATCAAATTATTACCCAAATCAGTAAAAATGACATGTTTCTTTAAGTTTCCTTTCAGCAAGTGACAGATTTTTAGTTCTTGCAAAAGTTTTTTATAATCTGGACAATACACCCTGAAACCAATGAATGTTATATCCCCTTCCCTTAATTTGACTAAAAATAGTATATTGAGCCAATTTCACTGCCCTTTATAAAGAGGAAATCAGGTATCAACTGAAGGGTTAACTATGCTATAAGAACTATAATTTTTTCATGTCTTTTTATTTAACATTCCTAGTGAACTACACTTGACTTGGTCTGCAAAACTCTTAAAGCTGTAGTAATTTTTGCCTTTAAAATAAATATATGTTACCTAACTGAATAATGTCTGCATTGAAGAAAATTCATGGTGAGCAGATTGACAAACCAGAAAGCACTTACCCAAATTGAAATAAAAGTTAGTGCCTTTGTTTTGCCTACCTGCATTCATGTTACACATAGTACAATGGAAAGAACACACGTAATAAATACAGACATGTAAATGTTTGCAATACCTAAGAATATTTGTAGACTTAAAAAATTACACTGGATTTAAAAGAAGATATGCATGAATATAATGCTGATGTATGCGGCTCAGATAAACCAAAATAATGCACTTACAGACATTCAATGATTAAAGTAAATGCTTTAGTTTGGTTTGCTTTTACCCATTTCAAATCAAGGACTGCAGATTTTTTATAAAGATGATAGTGTAAAACAACTTTGATAATATACAAGCTGCTTAACATTACAAAGCTAACAGTAACTAAAGTTTTACTTTTATAAATATAACTAAGATAAGAACATACCCTATCTGTCAACTAAAGGCAACCTAAAATAAATGTGCGAACTTTTTGACATTGTAACTTGTACCCTTTAAAATGGCAAAACTTCTATTTTTTGTTAAATTGTATAAAGATTTAAAGATTTGAAACATGAACTATCCTATTCTACCTAACAAAACTGTGTTAGAAATAGTGTGTGTTGCTTTTAAACATTTTCTTACAACAATTCAATTATTAAAACATGTGTTTTGTGCATTGTACTAGAATATTTGAACCAAAAATCCACAGTAATACAATTTCATAAACATCCAAATGAATTAACAGATAACAGGTAACTAAATTAAATCAAATGATTACCTTAGTGAGCAAACAAGACATTTCTTCAAGTTTCTCTTCATGAAGTGGCAGATTTCTAGTTCTTGCACATCTTTTTATAAGCTGGAACAATACACTCAGAAACCAATGAAATGTTATGTGCCCTTCCCTTAATTTGCCTATCAAAAGCAGTTTACTGAGACCATTTTAATTACCTTTAGGAGATAAAATCAATTATCAACTGAATGGGTGACTATGCAATAAGAAACATGTTTTGTTCATGCCTTTATTTATTTCAACAGTACACTACACTTGACCTATTTTGAAAAAATTCAAAACCTTTAATCATTTTTGCCTTTAAAATAAATATATGTTACATAATGGAATAATGTCTCCACTCAAGAAAATTCAAGTTGAGCAGATTAACAAAACAGAAGGCACTTACCCAAAATCAAATAAAAGTTAGCGCCTTTGTTTTGCTTCCCTGCATTCATGTTACACACAGAAGAATGTAAAGGACACACCTAATAAATACAGACATATAGATTTTTGCAATGACTAAGAATATGTGTTGACTTAAAAATTTACATTTAGTTTAAAATATGAGTATAAGCATGATTATAATGCTGATTTATGCAGCACAAATAAACCAAAATAACGCACTTACAGATTATGCATAATGAAAGTAAATGCTTTAGTTTGGTTTGTTTGTACCCATTTAAAATCGAGGACTGCAGCTTTTTGGTAACAGTCTGCATCTAAGCAAGTTTTCATATAGTACCAGCTATTTAAAAGTAAAAAAATAACATTAACTCAAGTTTTAGCTTATTGAATATAGCTAAGATTAGAATACGCATACATTGTCTTTCAGGTAATGGAAACAGAAAATAAATGTGTGTGCTTTTTAACATTGTAACTTGTAGCCTTTTTAAAATGGTAGAACATCTAATATTTTTAAAGTGTATGAGTATTTAAAACTTTGAAGCTTGAACTGTCCTGTTAATGCTACCTAACAAAATTGTATTAGAAAAAACTCCTGTTGCTTTTAAACATTTTCTTGCAACAATTCTGTTAATGATTAAAACGTGCTTTTTGAGCATTCTATTAGAATATCTTAACAGAAAGCCAAAGTAATACAGGTTCACATGCATGAACAGAAAATAGGTTACTAAATTAAATCAAATTATTACCCAAATCAGTAAAAATGACATGTTTCTTTAAGTTTCCTTTCAGCAAGTGACAGATTTTTAGTTCTTGCAAAAGTTTTTTATAATCTGGACAATACACCCTGAAACCAATGAATGTTATATCCCCTTCCCTTAATTTGACTAAAAATAGTATATTGAGCCAATTTCACTGCCCTTTATAAAGAGGAAATCAGGTATCAACTGAAGGGTTAACTATGCTATAAGAACTATAATTTTTTCATGTCTTTTTATTTAACATTCCTAGTGAACTACACTTGACTTGGTCTGCAAAACTCTTAAAGCTGTAGTAATTTTTGCCTTTAAAATAAATATATGTTACCTAACTGAATAATGTCTGCATTGAAGAAAATTCATGGTGAGCAGATTGACAAACCAGAAAGCACTTACCCAAATTGAAATAAAAGTTAGTGCCTTTGTTTTGCCTACCTGCATTCATGTTACACATAGTACAATGGAAAGAACACACGTAATAAATACAGACATGTAAATGTTTGCAATACCTAAGAATATTTGTAGACTTAAAAAATTACACTGGATTTAAAAGAAGATATGCATGAATATAATGCTGATGTATGCGGCTCAGATAAACCAAAATAATGCACTTACAGACATTCAATGATTAAAGTAAATGCTTTAGTTTGGTTTGCTTTTACCCATTTCAAATCAAGGACTGCAGATTTTTTATAAAGATGATAGTGTAAAACAACTTTGATAATATACAAGCTGCTTAACATTACAAAGCTAACAGTAACTAAAGTTTTACTTTTATAAATATAACTAAGATAAGAACATACCCTATCTGTCAACTAAAGGCAACCTAAAATAAATGTGCAAACTTTTTGACATTGTAACTTGTACCCTTTAAAATGGCAAAACTTCTATTTTTTGTTAAATTGTATAAAGATTTAAAGATTTGAAACATGAACTATCCTATTCTACCTAACAAAACTGTGTTAGAAATAGTGTGTGTTGCTTTTAAACATTTTCTTACAACAATTCAATTATTAAAACATGTGTTTTGTGCATTGTACTAGAATATTTGAACCAAAAATCCACAGTAATACAATTTCATAAACATCCAAATGAATTAACAGATAACAGGTAACTAAATTAAATCAAATGATTACCTTAGTGAGCAAACAAGACATTTCTTCAAGTTTCTCTTCATGAAGTGGCAGATTTCTAGTTCTTGCACATCTTTTTATAAGCTGGAACAATACACTCAGAAACCAATGAAATGTTATGTGCCCTTCCCTTAATTTGCCTATCAAAAGCAGTTTACTGAGACCATTTTAATTACCTTTAGGAGATAAAATCAATTATCAACTGAATGGGTGACTATGCAATAAGAAACATGTTTTGTTCATGCCTTTATTTATTTCAACAGTACACTACACTTGACCTATTTTGAAAAAATTCAAAACCTTTAATCATTTTTGCCTTTAAAATAAATATATGTTACATAATGGAATAATGTCTCCACTCAAGAAAATTCAAGTTGAGCAGATTAACAAAACAGAAGGCACTTACCCAAAATCAAATAAAAGTTAGCGCCTTTGTTTTGCTTCCCTGCATTCATGTTACACACAGAAGAATGTAAAGGACACACCTAATAAATACAGACATATAGATTTTTGCAATGACTAAGAATATGTGTTGACTTAAAAATTTACATTTAGTTTAAAATATGAGTATAAGCATGATTATAATGCTGATTTATGCAGCACAAATAAACCAAAATAACGCACTTACAGATTATGCATAATGAAAGTAAATGCTTTAGTTTGGTTTGTTTGTACCCATTTAAAATCGAGGACTGCAGCTTTTTGGTAACAGTCTGCATCTAAGCAAGTTTTCATATAGTACCAGCTATTTAAAAGTAAAAAAATAACATTAACTCAAGTTTTAGCTTATTGAATATAGCTAAGATTAGAATACGCATACATTGTCTTTCAGGTAATGGAAACAGAAAATAAATGTGTGTGCTTTTTAACATTGTAACTTGTAGCCTTTTTAAAATGGTAGAACATCTAATATTTTTAAAGTGTATGAGTATTTAAAACTTTGAAGCTTGAACTGTCCTGTTAATGCTACCTAACAAAATTGTATTAGAAAAAACTCCTGTTGCTTTTAAACATTTTCTTGCAACAATTCTGTTAATGATTAAAACGTGCTTTTTGAGCATTCTATTAGAATATCTTAACAGAAAGCCAAAGTAATACAGGTTCACATGCATGAACAGAAAATAGGTTACTAAATTAAATCAAATTATTACCCAAATCAGTAAAAATGACATGTTTCTTTAAGTTTCCTTTCAGCAAGTGACAGATTTTTAGTTCTTGCAAAAGTTTTTTATAATCTGGACAATACACCCTGAAACCAATGAATGTTATATCCCCTTCCCTTAATTTGACTAAAAATAGTATATTGAGCCAATTTCACTGCCCTTTATAAAGAGGAAATCAGGTATCAACTGAAGGGTTAACTATGCTATAAGAACTATAATTTTTTCATGTCTTTTTATTTAACATTCCTAGTGAACTACACTTGACTTGGTCTGCAAAACTCTTAAAGCTGTAGTAATTTTTGCCTTTAAAATAAATATATGTTACCTAACTGAATAATGTCTGCATTGAAGAAAATTCATGGTGAGCAGATTGACAAACCAGAAAGCACTTACCCAAATTGAAATAAAAGTTAGTGCCTTTGTTTTGCCTACCTGCATTCATGTTACACATAGTACAATGGAAAGAACACACGTAATAAATACAGACATGTAAATGTTTGCAATACCTAAGAATATTTGTAGACTTAAAAAATTACACTGGATTTAAAAGAAGATATGCATGAATATAATGCTGATGTATGCGGCTCAGATAAACCAAAATAATGCACTTACAGACATTCAATGATTAAAGTAAATGCTTTAGTTTGGTTTGCTTTTACCCATTTCAAATCAAGGACTGCAGATTTTTTATAAAGATGATAGTGTAAAACAACTTTGATAATATACAAGCTGCTTAACATTACAAAGCTAACAGTAACTAAAGTTTTACTTTTATAAATATAACTAAGATAAGAACATACCCTATCTGTCAACTAAAGGCAACCTAAAATAAATGTGCAAACTTTTTGACATTGTAACTTGTACCCTTTAAAATGGCAAAACTTCTATTTTTTGTTAAATTGTATAAAGATTTAAAGATTTGAAACATGAACTATCCTATTCTACCTAACAAAACTGTGTTAGAAATAGTGTGTGTTGCTTTTAAACATTTTCTTACAACAATTCAATTATTAAAACATGTGTTTTGTGCATTGTACTAGAATATTTGAACCAAAAATCCACAGTAATACAATTTCATAAACATCCAAATGAATTAACAGATAACAGGTAACTAAATTAAATCAAATGATTACCTTAGTGAGCAAACAAGACATTTCTTCAAGTTTCTCTTCATGAAGTGGCAGATTTCTAGTTCTTGCACATCTTTTTATAAGCTGGAACAATACACTCAGAAACCAATGAAATGTTATGTGCCCTTCCCTTAATTTGCCTATCAAAAGCAGTTTACTGAGACCATTTTAATTACCTTTAGGAGATAAAATCAATTATCAACTGAATGGGTGACTATGCAATAAGAAACATGTTTTGTTCATGCCTTTATTTATTTCAACAGTACACTACACTTGACCTATTTTGAAAAAATTCAAAACCTTTAATCATTTTTGCCTTTAAAATAAATATATGTTACATAATGGAATAATGTCTGCACTCAAGAAAATTCAAGTTGAGCAGATTAACAAAACAGAAGGCACTTACCCAAAATCAAATAAAAGTTAGCGCCTTTGTTTTGCTTCCCTGCATTCATGTTACACACAGAAGAATGTAAAGGACACACCTAATAAATACAGACATATAGATTTTTGCAATGACTAAGAATATGTGTTGACTTAAAAATTTACATTTAATTTAAAATATGAGTATAAGCATGATTATAATGCTGATTTATGCAGCACAAATAAACCAAAATAACGCACTTACAGATTATGCATAATTAAAGTAAATGCTTTAGTTTGGTTTGTTTGTACCCATTTAAAATCGAGGACTGCAGCTTTTTGGTAACAGTCTGCATCTAAGCAAGTTTTCATATAGTACCAGCTATTTAAAAGTAAAAAAATAACATTAACTCAAGTTTTAGCTTATTGAATATAGCTAAGATTAGAATACGCATACATTGTCTTTCAGGTAATGGAAACAGAAAATAAATGTGTGTGCTTTTTAACATTGTAACTTGTAGCCTTTTTAAAATGGTAGAACATCTAATATTTTTAAAGTGTATGAGTATTTAAAACTTTGAAGCTTGAACTGTCCTGTTAATGCTACCTAACAAAATTGTATTAGAAAAAACTCCTGTTGCTTTTAAACATTTTCTTGCAACAATTCTGTTAATGATTAAAACGTGCTTTTTGAGCATTCTATTAGAATATCTTAACAGAAAGCCAAAGTAATACAGGTTCACATGCATGAACAGAAAATAGGTTACTAAATTAAATCAAATTATTACCCAAATCAGTAAAAATGACATGTTTCTTTAAGTTTCCTTTCAGCAAGTGACAGATTTTTAGTTCTTGCAAAAGTTTTTTATAATCTGGACAATACACCCTGAAACCAATGAATGTTATATCCCCTTCCCTTAATTTGACTAAAAATAGTATATTGAGCCAATTTCACTGCCCTTTATAAAGAGGAAATCAGGTATCAACTGAAGGGTTAACTATGCTATAAGAACTATAATTTTTTCATGTCTTTTTATTTAACATTCCTAGTGAACTACACTTGACTTGGTCTGCAAAACTCTTAAAGCTGTAGTAATTTTTGCCTTTAAAATAAATATATGTTACCTAACTGAATAATGTCTGCATTGAAGAAAATTCATGGTGAGCAGATTGACAAACCAGAAAGCACTTACCCAAATTGAAATAAAAGTTAGTGCCTTTGTTTTGCCTACCTGCATTCATGTTACACATAGTACAATGGAAAGAACACACGTAATAAATACAGACATGTAAATGTTTGCAATACCTAAGAATATTTGTAGACTTAAAAAATTACACTGGATTTAAAAGAAGATATGCATGAATATAATGCTGATGTATGCGGCTCAGATAAACCAAAATAATGCACTTACAGACATTCAATGATTAAAGTAAATGCTTTAGTTTGGTTTGCTTTTACCCATTTCAAATCAAGGACTGCAGATTTTTTATAAAGATGATAGTGTAAAACAACTTTGATAATATACAAGCTGCTTAACATTACAAAGCTAACAGTAACTAAAGTTTTACTTTTATAAATATAACTAAGATAAGAACATACCCTATCTGTCAACTAAAGGCAACCTAAAATAAATGTGCAAACTTTTTGACATTGTAACTTGTACCCTTTAAAATGGCAAAACTTCTATTTTTTGTTAAATTGTATAAAGATTTAAAGATTTGAAACATGAACTATCCTATTCTACCTAACAAAACTGTGTTAGAAATAGTGTGTGTTGCTTTTAAACATTTTCTTACAACAATTCAATTATTAAAACATGTGTTTTGTGCATTGTACTAGAATATTTGAACCAAAAATCCACAGTAATACAATTTCATAAACATCCAAATGAATTAACAGATAACAGGTAACTAAATTAAATCAAATGATTACCTTAGTGAGCAAACAAGACATTTCTTCAAGTTTCTCTTCATGAAGTGGCAGATTTCTAGTTCTTGCACATCTTTTTATAAGCTGGAACAATACACTCAGAAACCAATGAAATGTTATGTGCCCTTCCCTTAATTTGCCTATCAAAAGCAGTTTACTGAGACCATTTTAATTACCTTTAGGAGATAAAATCAATTATCAACTGAATGGGTGACTATGCAATAAGAAACATGTTTTGTTCATGCCTTTATTTATTTCAACAGTACACTACACTTGACCTATTTTGAAAAAATTCAAAACCTTTAATCATTTTTGCCTTTAAAATAAATATATGTTACATAATGGAATAATGTCTGCACTCAAGAAAATTCAAGTTGAGCAGATTAACAAAACAGAAGGCACTTACCCAAAATCAAATAAAAGTTAGCGCCTTTGTTTTGCTTCCCTGCATTCATGTTACACACAGAAGAATGTAAAGGACACACCTAATAAATACAGACATATAGATTTTTGCAATGACTAAGAATATGTGTTGACTTAAAAATTTACATTTAGTTTAAAATATGAGTATAAGCATGATTATAATGCTGATTTATGCAGCACAAATAAACCAAAATAACGCACTTACAGATTATGCATAATGAAAGTAAATGCTTTAGTTTGGTTTGTTTGTACCCATTTAAAATCGAGGACTGCAGCTTTTTGGTAACAGTCTGCATCTAAGCAAGTTTTCATATAGTACCAGCTATTTAAAAGTAAAAAAATAACATTAACTCAAGTTTTAGCTTATTGAATATAGCTAAGATTAGAATACGCATACATTGTCTTTCAGGTAATGGAAACAGAAAATAAATGTGTGTGCTTTTTAACATTGTAACTTGTAGCCTTTTTAAAATGGTAGAACATCTAATATTTTTAAAGTGTATGAGTATTTAAAACTTTGAAGCTTGAACTGTCCTGTTAATGCTACCTAACAAAATTGTATTAGAAAAAACTCCTGTTGCTTTTAAACATTTTCTTGCAACAATTCTGTTAATGATTAAAACGTGCTTTTTGAGCATTCTATTAGAATATCTTAACAGAAAGCCAAAGTAATACAGGTTCACATGCATGAACAGAAAATAGGTTACTAAATTAAATCAAATTATTACCCAAATCAGTAAAAATGACATGTTTCTTTAAGTTTCCTTTCAGCAAGTGACAGATTTTTAGTTCTTGCAAAAGTTTTTTATAATCTGGACAATACACCCTGAAACCAATGAATGTTATATCCCCTTCCCTTAATTTGACTAAAAATAGTATATTGAGCCAATTTCACTGCCCTTTATAAAGAGGAAATCAGGTATCGACTGAAGGGTTAACTACGCTATAAGAACTATAATTTTTTCATGTCTTTTTATTTAACATTCCTAGTGAACTACACTTGACTTGGTCTGCAAAACTCTTAAAGCTGTAGTAATTTTTGCCTTTAAAATAAATATATGTTACCTAACTGAATAATGTCTGCATTGAAGAAAATTCATGGTGAGCAGATTGACAAACCAGAAAGCACTTACCCAAATTGAAATAAAAGTTAGTGCCTTTGTTTTGCCTACCTGCATTCATGTTACACATAGTACAATGGAAAGAACACACGTAATAAATACAGACATGTAAATGTTTGCAATACCTAAGAATATTTGTAGACTTAAAAAATTACACTGGATTTAAAAGAAGATATGCATGAATATAATGCTGATGTATGCGGCTCAGATAAACCAAAATAATGCACTTACAGACATTCAATGATTAAAGTAAATGCTTTAGTTTGGTTTGCTTTTACCCATTTCAAATCAAGGACTGCAGATTTTTTATAAAGATGATAGTGTAAAACAACTTTGATAATATACAAGCTGCTTAACATTACAAAGCTAACAGTAACTAAAGTTTTACTTTTATAAATATAACTAAGATAAGAACATACCCTATCTGTCAACTAAAGGCAACCTAAAATAAATGTGCAAACTTTTTGACATTGTAACTTGTACCCTTTAAAATGGCAAAACTTCTATTTTTTGTTAAATTGTATAAAGATTTAAAGATTTGAAACATGAACTATCCTATTCTACCTAACAAAACTGTGTTAGAAATAGTGTGTGTTGCTTTTAAACATTTTCTTACAACAATTCAATTATTAAAACATGTGTTTTGTGCATTGTACTAGAATATTTGAACCAAAAATCCACAGTAATACAATTTCATAAACATCCAAATGAATTAACAGATAACAGGTAACTAAATTAAATCAAATGATTACCTTAGTGAGCAAACAAGACATTTCTTCAAGTTTCTCTTCATGAAGTGGCAGATTTCTAGTTCTTGCACATCTTTTTATAAGCTGGAACAATACACTCAGAAACCAATGAAATGTTATGTGCCCTTCCCTTAATTTGCCTATCAAAAGCAGTTTACTGAGACCATTTTAATTACCTTTAGGAGATAAAATCAATTATCAACTGAATGGGTGACTATGCAATAAGAAACATGTTTTGTTCATGCCTTTATTTATTTCAACAGTACACTACACTTGACCTATTTTGAAAAAATTCAAAACCTTTAATCATTTTTGCCTTTAAAATAAATATATGTTACATAATGGAATAATGTCTGCACTCAAGAAAATTCAAGTTGAGCAGATTAACAAAACAGAAGGCACTTACCCAAAATCAAATAAAAGTTAGCGCCTTTGTTTTGCTTCCCTGCATTCATGTTACACACAGAAGAATGTAAAGGACACACCTAATAAATACAGACATATAGATTTTTGCAATGACTAAGAATATGTGTTGACTTAAAAATTTACATTTAGTTTAAAATATGAGTATAAGCATGATTATAATGCTGATTTATGCAGCACAAATAAACCAAAATAACGCACTTACAGATTATGCATAATGAAAGTAAATGCTTTAGTTTGGTTTGTTTGTACCCATTTAAAATCGAGGACTGCAGCTTTTTGGTAACAGTCTGCATCTAAGCAAGTTTTCATATAGTACCAGCTATTTAAAAGTAAAAAAATAACATTAACTCAAGTTTTAGCTTATTGAATATAGCTAAGATTAGAATACGCATACATTGTCTTTCAGGTAATGGAAACAGAAAATAAATGTGTGTGCTTTTTAACATTGTAACTTGTAGCCTTTTTAAAATGGTAGAACATCTAATATTTTTAAAGTGTATGAGTATTTAAAACTTTGAAGCTTGAACTGTCCTGTTAATGCTACCTAACAAAATTGTATTAGAAAAAACTCCTGTTGCTTTTAAACATTTTCTTGCAACAATTCTGTTAATGATTAAAACGTGCTTTTTGAGCATTCTATTAGAATATCTTAACAGAAAGCCAAAGTAATACAGGTTCACATGCATGAACAGAAAATAGGTTACTAAATTAAATCAAATTATTACCCAAATCAGTAAAAATGACATGTTTCTTTAAGTTTCCTTTCAGCAAGTGACAGATTTTTAGTTCTTGCAAAAGTTTTTTATAATCTGGACAATACACCCTGAAACCAATGAATGTTATATCCCCTTCCCTTAATTTGACTAAAAATAGTATATTGAGCCAATTTCACTGCCCTTTATAAAGAGGAAATCAGGTATCGACTGAAGGGTTAACTACGCTATAAGAACTATAATTTTTTCATGTCTTTTTATTTAACATTCCTAGTGAACTACACTTGACTTGGTCTGCAAAACTCTTAAAGCTGTAGTAATTTTTGCCTTTAAAATAAATATATGTTACCTAACTGAATAATGTCTGCATTGAAGAAAATTCATGGTGAGCAGATTGACAAACCAGAAAGCACTTACCCAAATTGAAATAAAAGTTAGTGCCTTTGTTTTGCCTACCTGCATTCATGTTACACATAGTACAATGGAAAGAACACACGTAATAAATACAGACATGTAAATGTTTGCAATACCTAAGAATATTTGTAGACTTAAAAAATTACACTGGATTTAAAAGAAGATATGCATGAATATAATGCTGATGTATGCGGCTCAGATAAACCAAAATAATGCACTTACAGACATTCAATGATTAAAGTAAATGCTTTAGTTTGGTTTGCTTTTACCCATTTCAAATCAAGGACTGCAGATTTTTTATAAAGATGATAGTGTAAAACAACTTTGATAATATACAAGCTGCTTAACATTACAAAGCTAACAGTAACTAAAGTTTTACTTTTATAAATATAACTAAGATAAGAACATACCCTATCTGTCAACTAAAGGCAACCTAAAATAAATGTGCAAACTTTTTGACATTGTAACTTGTACCCTTTAAAATGGCAAAACTTCTATTTTTTGTTAAATTGTATAAAGATTTAAAGATTTGAAACATGAACTATCCTATTCTACCTAACAAAACTGTGTTAGAAATAGTGTGTGTTGCTTTTAAACATTTTCTTGCAACAATTCAATTATTAAAACATGTGTTTTGTGCATTGTACTAGAATATTTGAACCAAAAATCCACAGAAATACAATTTCATAAACATCCAAATGAATTAACAGATAACAGGTAACTAAATTAAATCAAATGATTACCTTAGTGAGCAAACAAGACATTTCTTCAAGTTTCTCTTCATGAAGTGGCAGATTTCTAGTTCTTGCACATCTTTTTATAAGCTGGAACAATACACTCAGAAACCAATGAAATGTTATGTGCCCTTCCCTTAATTTGCCTATCAAAAGCAGGTTACTGAGACCATTTTAATTACCTTTACTAGATAAAATCAATTATCAACTGAATGGGTGACTATGCAATGAGAACATGTTTTGTTCATGCCTTTATTTATTTCAACAGTACACTACACTTGACCTATTTTTAAAAAATTCAAAATCTTTCATCATTTTTGCCTTTAAAATAAATATATGTTACATAACGGAATAATGTCTGCACTCAAGAAAATTCAAGTTAAGCAGATTAACAAAACAGAAAGCACTTACCCAAAATCAAATAAAAGTTAGCGCCATTGTTTTGCTTCCCTGCATTCATGTTACAGACAGAAAAATGTAAAGGACACAACTAATAAATACAGACATATAGATTTTTGCAATGACTAAGAATATGTGTTGACTTAAAAAATTACATTTAATTTAAAATATGAGTATAAGCATGATTATAATGCTGATTTATGCAGCACAAAAAAACCAAAATAACGCACTTACAGATTATGCATAATTAAGGTAAATGCTTTAGTTTGGTTTGTTTGTACCCATTTAAAATCGAGGACTGCAGATTTTTGGTAACAGTCTGCATCTAAGCAAATTTTGATATTCTACCAGCTATTTAAAAGTTAAAAAATAACATTAACTCAAGTTTTAGCTTATTGAATATAGCTAAGATTAGAATACGCATACATTATCTTTCAGGTAATGGAAACGGAAAATAAATGTGTGTGCTTTTTAACATTGTAACTTGTAGCCTTTATAAAATGGTAAAACATCTCATATTTTTAAAGTGTATCAGTATTTAAAACTTTGAAACTTGAACTATCCTGTTAATGCTACCTAACACAATTGTATTAGAAATAACTCCTGTTGCTTTTAAAAATGTTCTTGCAACAATTCTGTTAATTATTAAAACGTGCTTTTTGAGCATTCTATTAGAATATTTTAACAAAAAGCCAAAGTAATACAGGTTCACATGCATGAACAGAAAATAGGTTACTAAATTAAACAAATCATTACCCAAATGAGGAAAAATGACATGTTTCTTTAAGTTTCCTTTCAGCAAGTGACAGATTTTTAGTTCTTGCAAATGTTTTTTTATAATCTGGACAATATACCCTGAAACCAATGAATGTTATGTTCCCTTACCTTAATTTGACTAAAAATAGTATATTGAGCCCATTTTACTGTCCTTTATAAAGAGGAAATCAGGTATCAACTGAAGGGTTAACTATGCTATAAGAACTATAATTTTTTCATGTCTTTTTATTTAACATTCCTAGTGAACTACACTTGACTTGGTCTGCAAAACTCTTAAAGCTGTAGTAATTTTTGCCTTTAAAATAAATATATGTTACCTAACTGAATAATGTCTGCCTTGAAGAAAATTCATGGTGAGCAGATTGACAAACCAGAAAGCACTTACCCAAATTGAAATAAAAGTTAGTGCCTTTGTTTTGCCTACCTGCATTCATGTTACACATAGTACAATGGAAAGAACACACATAATAAATACAGACATGTGAATGTTTGCAATACCTAAGAATATTTGTAGACTTAAAAAAATTACACTGGATTTAAAAGAAGAAGATAAGCATGAATATAATGCTGATGTATGCGGCTCAGATAAACCAAAATAATGCACTTACAGACATTCAATGATTAAAGTAAATGCTTTAGTTTGGTTTGCTTTTACCCATTTCAAATCAAGGACTGCAGATTTTTTACAAAGATCATAGTGTAAAACAACTTTGATAATATACAGGCTGCTTAACATTACAAAGCTAACAGTAACTAAAGTTTTACTTTTATAAATATAACTAAGATAAGAACATACCCTATCTGTCAACTAAAGGCAACCTAAAATAAATGTGCAAACTTTTTGACATTGTAACTTGTACCCTTTAAAATGGCAAAACTTCTATTTTTTGTTAAATTGTATAAAGATTTAAAGATTTGAAACATGAACTATCCTATTCTACCTAACAAAACTGTGTTAGAAATAGTGTGTGTTGCTTTTAAACATTTTCTTGCAACAATTCAATTATTAAAACATGTGTTTTGTGCATTGTACTAGAATATTTGAACCAAAAATCCACAGAAATACAATTTCATAAACATCCAAATGAATTAACAGATAACAGGTAAACTAAATTAAATCAAATGATTACCTTAGTGAGCAAACAAGACATTTCTTCAAGTTTCTCTTCATGAAGTGGCAGATTTCTAGTTCTTGCACATCTTTTTATAAGCTGGAACAATACACTCAGAAACCAATGAAATGTTATGTGCCCTTCCCTTAATTTGCCTATCAAAAGCAGTTTACTGAGACCATTTTAATTACCTTTAGGAGATAAAATCTATTATCAACTGAATGGGTGACTATGCAATAAGAAACATGTTTTGTTCATGCCTTTATTTATTTCAACAGTACACTACACTTGACCTATTTTGAAAAAATTCAAAACCTTTAATCATTTTTGCCTTTAAAATAAATATATGTTACATAATGGAATAATGTCTGCACTCAAGAAAATTCAAGTTGAGCAGATTAACAAAACAGAAGGCACTTACCCAAAATCAAATAAAAGTTAGCGCCTTTGTTTTGCTTCCCTGCATTCATGTTACACACAGAAGAATGTAAAGGACACACCTAATAAATACAGACATATAGATTTTTGCAATGACTAAGAATATGTGTTGACTTAAAAATTTACATTTAATTTAAAATATGAGTATAAGCATGATTATAATGCTGATTTATGCAGCACAAATAAACCAAAATAACGCACTTACAGATTATGCATAATTAAAGTAAATGCTTTAGTTTGGTTTGTTTGTACCCATTTAAAATCGAGGACTGCAGCTTTTTGGTAACAGTCTGCATCTAAGCAAGTTTTCATATAGTACCAGCTATTTAAAAGTAAAAAAATAACATTAACTCAAGTTTTAGCTTATTGAATATAGCTAAGATTAGAATACGCATACATTGTCTTTCAGGTAATGGAAACAGAAAATAAATGTGTGTGCTTTTTAACATTGTAACTTGTAGCCTTTTTAAAATGGTAGAACATCTAATATTTTTAAAGTGTATGAGTATTTAAAACTTTGAAGCTTGAACAGTCCTGTTAATGCTACCTAACAAAATTGTATTAGAAAAAACTCCTGTTGCTTTTAAACATTTTCTTGCAACAATTCTGTTAATGATTAAAACGTGCTTTTTGAGCATTCTATTAGAATATCTTAACAGAAAGCCAAAGTAATACAGGTTCACATGCATGAACAGAAAATAGGTTACTAAATTAAATCAAATTATTACCCAAATCAGTAAAAATGACATGTTTCTTTAAGTTTCCTTTCAGCAAGTGACAGATTTTTAGTTCTTGCAAAAGTTTTTTATAATCTGGACAATACACCCTGAAACCAATGAATGTTATATCCCCTTCCCTTAATTTGACTAAAAATAGTATATTGAGCCAATTTCACTGCCCTTTATAAAGAGGAAATCAGGCATCAACTGAAGGGTTAACTACGCTATAAGAACTATAATTTTTTCATGTCTTTTTATTTAACATTCCTAGTGAACTACACTTGACTTGGTCTGCAAAACTCTTAAAGCTGTAGTAATTTTTGCCTTTAAAATAAATATATGTTACCTAAATGAATAATGTCTGCATTGAAGAAAATTCATGGTGAGCAGATTGACAAACCAGAAAGCACTTACCCAAATTGAAATAAAAGTTAGTGCCTTTGTTTTGCCTACCTGCATTCATGTTACACATAGTACAATGGAAAGAACACACGTAATAAATACAGACATGTAAATGTTTGCAATACCTAAGAATATTTGTAGACTTAAAAAATTACACTGGATTTAAAAGAAGATAAGCATGAATATAATGCTGATGTATGCGGCTCAGATAAACCAAAATAATGCACTTACAGACATCCAATGATTAAAGTAAATGCTTTAGTTTGGTTTGCTTTTACCCATTTCAAATCAAGGACTGCAGATTTTTTATAAAGATGATAGTGTAAAACAACTTTGATAATATACAAGCTGCTTAACATTACAAAGCTAACAGTAACTAAAGTTTTACTTTTATAAATATAACTAAGATAAGAACATACCCTATCTGTCAACTAAAGGCAACCTAAAATAAATGTGCGAACTTTTTGACATTGTAACTTGTACCCTTTAAAATGGCAAAACTTCTATTTTTTGTTAAATTGTATAAAGATTTAAAGATTTGAAACATGAACTATCCTATTCTACCTAACAAAACTGTGTTAGAAATAGTGTGTGTTGCTTTTAAACATTTTCTTACAACAATTCAATTATTAAAACATGTGTTTTGTGCATTGTACTAGAATATTTGAACCAAAAATCCACAGTAATACAATTTCATAAACATCCAAATGAATTAACAGATAACAGGTAACTAAATTAAATCAAATGATTACCTTAGTGAGCAAACAAGACATTTCTTCAAGTTTCTCTTCATGAAGTGGCAGATTTCTAGTTCTTGCACATCTTTTTATAAGCTGGAACAATACACTCAGAAACCAATGAAATGTTATGTGCCCTTCCCTTAATTTGCCTATCAAAAGCAGTTTACTGAGACCATTTTAATTACCTTTAGGAGATAAAATCAATTATCAACTGAATGGGTGACTATGCAATAAGAAACATGTTTTGTTCATGCCTTTATTTATTTCAACAGTACACTACACTTGACCTATTTTGAAAAAATTCAAAACCTTTAATCATTTTTGCCTTTAAAATAAATATATGTTACATAATGGAATAATGTCTCCACTCAAGAAAATTCAAGTTGAGCAGATTAACAAAACAGAAGGCACTTACCCAAAATCAAATAAAAGTTAGCGCCTTTGTTTTGCTTCCCTGCATTCATGTTACACACAGAAGAATGTAAAGGACACACCTAATAAATACAGACATATAGATTTTTGCAATGACTAAGAATATGTGTTGACTTAAAAATTTACATTTAGTTTAAAATATGAGTATAAGCATGATTATAATGCTGATTTATGCAGCACAAATAAACCAAAATAACGCACTTACAGATTATGCATAATGAAAGTAAATGCTTTAGTTTGGTTTGTTTGTACCCATTTAAAATCGAGGACTGCAGCTTTTTGGTAACAGTCTGCATCTAAGCAAGTTTTCATATAGTACCAGCTATTTAAAAGTAAAAAAATAACATTAACTCAAGTTTTAGCTTATTGAATATAGCTAAGATTAGAATACGCATACATTGTCTTTCAGGTAATGGAAACAGAAAATAAATGTGTGTGCTTTTTAACATTGTAACTTGTAGCCTTTTTAAAATGGTAGAACATCTAATATTTTTAAAGTGTATGAGTATTTAAAACTTTGAAGCTTGAACTGTCCTGTTAATGCTACCTAACAAAATTGTATTAGAAAAAACTCCTGTTGCTTTTAAACATTTTCTTGCAACAATTCTGTTAATGATTAAAACGTGCTTTTTGAGCATTCTATTAGAATATCTTAACAGAAAGCCAAAGTAATACAGGTTCACATGCATGAACAGAAAATAGGTTACTAAATTAAATCAAATTATTACCCAAATCAGTAAAAATGACATGTTTCTTTAAGTTTCCTTTCAGCAAGTGACAGATTTTTAGTTCTTGCAAAAGTTTTTTATAATCTGGACAATACACCCTGAAACCAATGAATGTTATATCCCCTTCCCTTAATTTGACTAAAAATAGTATATTGAGCCAATTTCACTGCCCTTTATAAAGAGGAAATCAGGTATCAACTGAAGGGTTAACTATGCTATAAGAACTATAATTTTTTCATGTCTTTTTATTTAACATTCCTAGTGAACTACACTTGACTTGGTCTGCAAAACTCTTAAAGCTGTAGTAATTTTTGCCTTTAAAATAAATATATGTTACCTAACTGAATAATGTCTGCATTGAAGAAAATTCATGGTGAGCAGATTGACAAACCAGAAAGCACTTACCCAAATTGAAATAAAAGTTAGTGCCTTTGTTTTGCCTACCTGCATTCATGTTACACATAGTACAATGGAAAGAACACACGTAATAAATACAGACATGTAAATGTTTGCAATACCTAAGAATATTTGTAGACTTAAAAAATTACACTGGATTTAAAAGAAGATATGCATGAATATAATGCTGATGTATGCGGCTCAGATAAACCAAAATAATGCACTTACAGACATTCAATGATTAAAGTAAATGCTTTAGTTTGGTTTGCTTTTACCCATTTCAAATCAAGGACTGCAGATTTTTTATAAAGATGATAGTGTAAAACAACTTTGATAATATACAAGCTGCTTAACATTACAAAGCTAACAGTAACTAAAGTTTTACTTTTATAAATATAACTAAGATAAGAACATACCCTATCTGTCAACTAAAGGCAACCTAAAATAAATGTGCAAACTTTTTGACATTGTAACTTGTACCCTTTAAAATGGCAAAACTTCTATTTTTTGTTAAATTGTATAAAGATTTAAAGATTTGAAACATGAACTATCCTATTCTACCTAACAAAACTGTGTTAGAAATAGTGTGTGTTGCTTTTAAACATTTTCTTACAACAATTCAATTATTAAAACATGTGTTTTGTGCATTGTACTAGAATATTTGAACCAAAAATCCACAGTAATACAATTTCATAAACATCCAAATGAATTAACAGATAACAGGTAACTAAATTAAATCAAATGATTACCTTAGTGAGCAAACAAGACATTTCTTCAAGTTTCTCTTCATGAAGTGGCAGATTTCTAGTTCTTGCACATCTTTTTATAAGCTGGAACAATACACTCAGAAACCAATGAAATGTTATGTGCCCTTCCCTTAATTTGCCTATCAAAAGCAGTTTACTGAGACCATTTTAATTACCTTTAGGAGATAAAATCAATTATCAACTGAATGGGTGACTATGCAATAAGAAACATGTTTTGTTCATGCCTTTATTTATTTCAACAGTACACTACACTTGACCTATTTTGAAAAAATTCAAAACCTTTAATCATTTTTGCCTTTAAAATAAATATATGTTACATAATGGAATAATGTCTCCACTCAAGAAAATTCAAGTTGAGCAGATTAACAAAACAGAAGGCACTTACCCAAAATCAAATAAAAGTTAGCGCCTTTGTTTTGCTTCCCTGCATTCATGTTACACACAGAAGAATGTAAAGGACACACCTAATAAATACAGACATATAGATTTTTGCAATGACTAAGAATATGTGTTGACTTAAAAATTTACATTTAGTTTAAAATATGAGTATAAGCATGATTATAATGCTGATTTATGCAGCACAAATAAACCAAAATAACGCACTTACAGATTATGCATAATGAAAGTAAATGCTTTAGTTTGGTTTGTTTGTACCCATTTAAAATCGAGGACTGCAGCTTTTTGGTAACAGTCTGCATCTAAGCAAGTTTTCATATAGTACCAGCTATTTAAAAGTAAAAAAATAACATTAACTCAAGTTTTAGCTTATTGAATATAGCTAAGATTAGAATACGCATACATTGTCTTTCAGGTAATGGAAACAGAAAATAAATGTGTGTGCTTTTTAACATTGTAACTTGTAGCCTTTTTAAAATGGTAGAACATCTAATATTTTTAAAGTGTATGAGTATTTAAAACTTTGAAGCTTGAACTGTCCTGTTAATGCTACCTAACAAAATTGTATTAGAAAAAACTCCTGTTGCTTTTAAACATTTTCTTGCAACAATTCTGTTAATGATTAAAACGTGCTTTTTGAGCATTCTATTAGAATATCTTAACAGAAAGCCAAAGTAATACAGGTTCACATGCATGAACAGAAAATAGGTTACTAAATTAAATCAAATTATTACCCAAATCAGTAAAAATGACATGTTTCTTTAAGTTTCCTTTCAGCAAGTGACAGATTTTTAGTTCTTGCAAAAGTTTTTTATAATCTGGACAATACACCCTGAAACCAATGAATGTTATATCCCCTTCCCTTAATTTGACTAAAAATAGTATATTGAGCCAATTTCACTGCCCTTTATAAAGAGGAAATCAGGTATCAACTGAAGGGTTAACTATGCTATAAGAACTATAATTTTTTCATGTCTTTTTATTTAACATTCCTAGTGAACTACACTTGACTTGGTCTGCAAAACTCTTAAAGCTGTAGTAATTTTTGCCTTTAAAATAAATATATGTTACCTAACTGAATAATGTCTGCATTGAAGAAAATTCATGGTGAGCAGATTGACAAACCAGAAAGCACTTACCCAAATTGAAATAAAAGTTAGTGCCTTTGTTTTGCCTACCTGCATTCATGTTACACATAGTACAATGGAAAGAACACACGTAATAAATACAGACATGTAAATGTTTGCAATACCTAAGAATATTTGTAGACTTAAAAAATTACACTGGATTTAAAAGAAGATATGCATGAATATAATGCTGATGTATGCGGCTCAGATAAACCAAAATAATGCACTTACAGACATTCAATGATTAAAGTAAATGCTTTAGTTTGGTTTGCTTTTACCCATTTCAAATCAAGGACTGCAGATTTTTTATAAAGATGATAGTGTAAAACAACTTTGATAATATACAAGCTGCTTAACATTACAAAGCTAACAGTAACTAAAGTTTTACTTTTATAAATATAACTAAGATAAGAACATACCCTATCTGTCAACTAAAGGCAACCTAAAATAAATGTGCAAACTTTTTGACATTGTAACTTGTACCCTTTAAAATGGCAAAACTTCTATTTTTTGTTAAATTGTATAAAGATTTAAAGATTTGAAACATGAACTATCCTATTCTACCTAACAAAACTGTGTTAGAAATAGTGTGTGTTGCTTTTAAACATTTTCTTACAACAATTCAATTATTAAAACATGTGTTTTGTGCATTGTACTAGAATATTTGAACCAAAAATCCACAGTAATACAATTTCATAAACATCCAAATGAATTAACAGATAACAGGTAACTAAATTAAATCAAATGATTACCTTAGTGAGCAAACAAGACATTTCTTCAAGTTTCTCTTCATGAAGTGGCAGATTTCTAGTTCTTGCACATCTTTTTATAAGCTGGAACAATACACTCAGAAACCAATGAAATGTTATGTGCCCTTCCCTTAATTTGCCTATCAAAAGCAGTTTACTGAGACCATTTTAATTACCTTTAGGAGATAAAATCAATTATCAACTGAATGGGTGACTATGCAATAAGAAACATGTTTTGTTCATGCCTTTATTTATTTCAACAGTACACTACACTTGACCTATTTTGAAAAAATTCAAAACCTTTAATCATTTTTGCCTTTAAAATAAATATATGTTACATAATGGAATAATGTCTGCACTCAAGAAAATTCAAGTTGAGCAGATTAACAAAACAGAAGGCACTTACCCAAAATCAAATAAAAGTTAGCGCCTTTGTTTTGCTTCCCTGCATTCATGTTACACACAGAAGAATGTAAAGGACACACCTAATAAATACAGACATATAGATTTTTGCAATGACTAAGAATATGTGTTGACTTAAAAATTTACATTTAATTTAAAATATGAGTATAAGCATGATTATAATGCTGATTTATGCAGCACAAATAAACCAAAATAACGCACTTACAGATTATGCATAATTAAAGTAAATGCTTTAGTTTGGTTTGTTTGTACCCATTTAAAATCGAGGACTGCAGCTTTTTGGTAACAGTCTGCATCTAAGCAAGTTTTCATATAGTACCAGCTATTTAAAAGTAAAAAAATAACATTAACTCAAGTTTTAGCTTATTGAATATAGCTAAGATTAGAATACGCATACATTGTCTTTCAGGTAATGGAAACAGAAAATAAATGTGTGTGCTTTTTAACATTGTAACTTGTAGCCTTTTTAAAATGGTAGAACATCTAATATTTTTAAAGTGTATGAGTATTTAAAACTTTGAAGCTTGAACTGTCCTGTTAATGCTACCTAACAAAATTGTATTAGAAAAAACTCCTGTTGCTTTTAAACATTTTCTTGCAACAATTCTGTTAATGATTAAAACGTGCTTTTTGAGCATTCTATTAGAATATCTTAACAGAAAGCCAAAGTAATACAGGTTCACATGCATGAACAGAAAATAGGTTACTAAATTAAATCAAATTATTACCCAAATCAGTAAAAATGACATGTTTCTTTAAGTTTCCTTTCAGCAAGTGACAGATTTTTAGTTCTTGCAAAAGTTTTTTATAATCTGGACAATACACCCTGAAACCAATGAATGTTATATCCCCTTCCCTTAATTTGACTAAAAATAGTATATTGAGCCAATTTCACTGCCCTTTATAAAGAGGAAATCAGGTATCAACTGAAGGGTTAACTATGCTATAAGAACTATAATTTTTTCATGTCTTTTTATTTAACATTCCTAGTGAACTACACTTGACTTGGTCTGCAAAACTCTTAAAGCTGTAGTAATTTTTGCCTTTAAAATAAATATATGTTACCTAACTGAATAATGTCTGCATTGAAGAAAATTCATGGTGAGCAGATTGACAAACCAGAAAGCACTTACCCAAATTGAAATAAAAGTTAGTGCCTTTGTTTTGCCTACCTGCATTCATGTTACACATAGTACAATGGAAAGAACACACGTAATAAATACAGACATGTAAATGTTTGCAATACCTAAGAATATTTGTAGACTTAAAAAATTACACTGGATTTAAAAGAAGATATGCATGAATATAATGCTGATGTATGCGGCTCAGATAAACCAAAATAATGCACTTACAGACATTCAATGATTAAAGTAAATGCTTTAGTTTGGTTTGCTTTTACCCATTTCAAATCAAGGACTGCAGATTTTTTATAAAGATGATAGTGTAAAACAACTTTGATAATATACAAGCTGCTTAACATTACAAAGCTAACAGTAACTAAAGTTTTACTTTTATAAATATAACTAAGATAAGAACATACCCTATCTGTCAACTAAAGGCAACCTAAAATAAATGTGCGAACTTTTTGACATTGTAACTTGTACCCTTTAAAATGGCAAAACTTCTATTTTTTGTTAAATTGTATAAAGATTTAAAGATTTGAAACATGAACTATCCTATTCTACCTAACAAAACTGTGTTAGAAATAGTGTGTGTTGCTTTTAAACATTTTCTTACAACAATTCAATTATTAAAACATGTGTTTTGTGCATTGTACTAGAATATTTGAACCAAAAATCCACAGTAATACAATTTCATAAACATCCAAATGAATTAACAGATAACAGGTAACTAAATTAAATCAAATGATTACCTTAGTGAGCAAACAAGACATTTCTTCAAGTTTCTCTTCATGAAGTGGCAGATTTCTAGTTCTTGCACATCTTTTTATAAGCTGGAACAATACACTCAGAAACCAATGAAATGTTATGTGCCCTTCCCTTAATTTGCCTATCAAAAGCAGTTTACTGAGACCATTTTAATTACCTTTAGGAGATAAAATCAATTATCAACTGAATGGGTGACTATGCAATAAGAAACATGTTTTGTTCATGCCTTTATTTATTTCAACAGTACACTACACTTGACCTATTTTGAAAAAATTCAAAACCTTTAATCATTTTTGCCTTTAAAATAAATATATGTTACATAATGGAATAATGTCTCCACTCAAGAAAATTCAAGTTGAGCAGATTAACAAAACAGAAGGCACTTACCCAAAATCAAATAAAAGTTAGCGCCTTTGTTTTGCTTCCCTGCATTCATGTTACACACAGAAGAATGTAAAGGACACACCTAATAAATACAGACATATAGATTTTTGCAATGACTAAGAATATGTGTTGACTTAAAAATTTACATTTAATTTAAAATATGAGTATAAGCATGATTATAATGCTGATTTATGCAGCACAAATAAACCAAAATAACGCACTTACAGATTATGCATAATTAAAGTAAATGCTTTAGTTTGGTTTGTTTGTACCCATTTAAAATCGAGGACTGCAGCTTTTTGGTAACAGTCTGCATCTAAGCAAGTTTTCATATAGTACCAGCTATTTAAAAGTAAAAAAATAACATTAACTCAAGTTTTAGCTTATTGAATATAGCTAAGATTAGAATACGCATACATTGTCTTTCAGGTAATGGAAACAGAAAATAAATGTGTGTGCTTTTTAACATTGTAACTTGTAGCCTTTTTAAAATGGTAGAACATCTAATATTTTTAAAGTGTATGAGTATTTAAAACTTTGAAGCTTGAACTGTCCTGTTAATGCTACCTAACAAAATTGTATTAGAAAAAACTCCTGTTGCTTTTAAACATTTTCTTGCAACAATTCTGTTAATGATTAAAACGTGCTTTTTGAGCATTCTATTAGAATATCTTAACAGAAAGCCAAAGTAATACAGGTTCACATGCATGAACAGAAAATAGGTTACTAAATTAAATCAAATTATTACCCAAATCAGTAAAAATGACATGTTTCTTTAAGTTTCCTTTCAGCAAGTGACAGATTTTTAGTTCTTGCAAAAGTTTTTTATAATCTGGACAATACACCCTGAAACCAATGAATGTTATATCCCCTTCCCTTAATTTGACTAAAAATAGTATATTGAGCCAATTTCACTGCCCTTTATAAAGAGGAAATCAGGTATCAACTGAAGGGTTAACTATGCTATAAGAACTATAATTTTTTCATGTCTTTTTATTTAACATTCCTAGTGAACTACACTTGACTTGGTCTGCAAAACTCTTAAAGCTGTAGTAATTTTTGCCTTTAAAATAAATATATGTTACCTAACTGAATAATGTCTGCATTGAAGAAAATTCATGGTGAGCAGATTGACAAACCAGAAAGCACTTACCCAAATTGAAATAAAAGTTAGTGCCTTTGTTTTGCCTACCTGCATTCATGTTACACATAGTACAATGGAAAGAACACACGTAATAAATACAGACATGTAAATGTTTGCAATACCTAAGAATATTTGTAGACTTAAAAAATTACACTGGATTTAAAAGAAGATATGCATGAATATAATGCTGATGTATGCGGCTCAGATAAACCAAAATAATGCACTTACAGACATTCAATGATTAAAGTAAATGCTTTAGTTTGGTTTGCTTTTACCCATTTCAAATCAAGGACTGCAGATTTTTTATAAAGATGATAGTGTAAAACAACTTTGATAATATACAAGCTGCTTAACATTACAAAGCTAACAGTAACTAAAGTTTTACTTTTATAAATATAACTAAGATAAGAACATACCCTATCTGTCAACTAAAGGCAACCTAAAATAAATGTGCGAACTTTTTGACATTGTAACTTGTACCCTTTAAAATGGCAAAACTTCTATTTTTTGTTAAATTGTATAAAGATTTAAAGATTTGAAACATGAACTATCCTATTCTACCTAACAAAACTGTGTTAGAAATAGTGTGTGTTGCTTTTAAACATTTTCTTACAACAATTCAATTATTAAAACATGTGTTTTGTGCATTGTACTAGAATATTTGAACCAAAAATCCACAGTAATACAATTTCATAAACATCCAAATGAATTAACAGATAACAGGTAACTAAATTAAATCAAATGATTACCTTAGTGAGCAAACAAGACATTTCTTCAAGTTTCTCTTCATGAAGTGGCAGATTTCTAGTTCTTGCACATCTTTTTATAAGCTGGAACAATACACTCAGAAACCAATGAAATGTTATGTGCCCTTCCCTTAATTTGCCTATCAAAAGCAGTTTACTGAGACCATTTTAATTACCTTTAGGAGATAAAATCAATTATCAACTGAATGGGTGACTATGCAATAAGAAACATGTTTTGTTCATGCCTTTATTTATTTCAACAGTACACTACACTTGACCTATTTTGAAAAAATTCAAAACCTTTAATCATTTTTGCCTTTAAAATAAATATATGTTACATAATGGAATAATGTCTCCACTCAAGAAAATTCAAGTTGAGCAGATTAACAAAACAGAAGGCACTTACCCAAAATCAAATAAAAGTTAGCGCCTTTGTTTTGCTTCCCTGCATTCATGTTACACACAGAAGAATGTAAAGGACACACCTAATAAATACAGACATATAGATTTTTGCAATGACTAAGAATATGTGTTGACTTAAAAATTTACATTTAGTTTAAAATATGAGTATAAGCATGATTATAATGCTGATTTATGCAGCACAAATAAACCAAAATAACGCACTTACAGATTATGCATAATGAAAGTAAATGCTTTAGTTTGGTTTGTTTGTACCCATTTAAAATCGAGGACTGCAGCTTTTTGGTAACAGTCTGCATCTAAGCAAGTTTTCATATAGTACCAGCTATTTAAAAGTAAAAAAATAACATTAACTCAAGTTTTAGCTTATTGAATATAGCTAAGATTAGAATACGCATACATTGTCTTTCAGGTAATGGAAACAGAAAATAAATGTGTGTGCTTTTTAACATTGTAACTTGTAGCCTTTTTAAAATGGTAGAACATCTAATATTTTTAAAGTGTATGAGTATTTAAAACTTTGAAGCTTGAACTGTCCTGTTAATGCTACCTAACAAAATTGTATTAGAAAAAACTCCTGTTGCTTTTAAACATTTTCTTGCAACAATTCTGTTAATGATTAAAACGTGCTTTTTGAGCATTCTATTAGAATATCTTAACAGAAAGCCAAAGTAATACAGGTTCACATGCATGAACAGAAAATAGGTTACTAAATTAAATCAAATTATTACCCAAATCAGTAAAAATGACATGTTTCTTTAAGTTTCCTTTCAGCAAGTGACAGATTTTTAGTTCTTGCAAAAGTTTTTTATAATCTGGACAATACACCCTGAAACCAATGAATGTTATATCCCCTTCCCTTAATTTGACTAAAAATAGTATATTGAGCCAATTTCACTGCCCTTTATAAAGAGGAAATCAGGTATCAACTGAAGGGTTAACTATGCTATAAGAACTATAATTTTTTCATGTCTTTTTATTTAACATTCCTAGTGAACTACACTTGACTTGGTCTGCAAAACTCTTAAAGCTGTAGTAATTTTTGCCTTTAAAATAAATATATGTTACCTAACTGAATAATGTCTGCATTGAAGAAAATTCATGGTGAGCAGATTGACAAACCAGAAAGCACTTACCCAAATTGAAATAAAAGTTAGTGCCTTTGTTTTGCCTACCTGCATTCATGTTACACATAGTACAATGGAAAGAACACACGTAATAAATACAGACATGTAAATGTTTGCAATACCTAAGAATATTTGTAGACTTAAAAAATTACACTGGATTTAAAAGAAGATATGCATGAATATAATGCTGATGTATGCGGCTCAGATAAACCAAAATAATGCACTTACAGACATTCAATGATTAAAGTAAATGCTTTAGTTTGGTTTGCTTTTACCCATTTCAAATCAAGGACTGCAGATTTTTTATAAAGATGATAGTGTAAAACAACTTTGATAATATACAAGCTGCTTAACATTACAAAGCTAACAGTAACTAAAGTTTTACTTTTATAAATATAACTAAGATAAGAACATACCCTATCTGTCAACTAAAGGCAACCTAAAATAAATGTGCAAACTTTTTGACATTGTAACTTGTACCCTTTAAAATGGCAAAACTTCTATTTTTTGTTAAATTGTATAAAGATTTAAAGATTTGAAACATGAACTATCCTATTCTACCTAACAAAACTGTGTTAGAAATAGTGTGTGTTGCTTTTAAACATTTTCTTACAACAATTCAATTATTAAAACATGTGTTTTGTGCATTGTACTAGAATATTTGAACCAAAAATCCACAGTAATACAATTTCATAAACATCCAAATGAATTAACAGATAACAGGTAACTAAATTAAATCAAATGATTACCTTAGTGAGCAAACAAGACATTTCTTCAAGTTTCTCTTCATGAAGTGGCAGATTTCTAGTTCTTGCACATCTTTTTATAAGCTGGAACAATACACTCAGAAACCAATGAAATGTTATGTGCCCTTCCCTTAATTTGCCTATCAAAAGCAGTTTACTGAGACCATTTTAATTACCTTTAGGAGATAAAATCAATTATCAACTGAATGGGTGACTATGCAATAAGAAACATGTTTTGTTCATGCCTTTATTTATTTCAACAGTACACTACACTTGACCTATTTTGAAAAAATTCAAAACCTTTAATCATTTTTGCCTTTAAAATAAATATATGTTACATAATGGAATAATGTCTCCACTCAAGAAAATTCAAGTTGAGCAGATTAACAAAACAGAAGGCACTTACCCAAAATCAAATAAAAGTTAGCGCCTTTGTTTTGCTTCCCTGCATTCATGTTACACACAGAAGAATGTAAAGGACACACCTAATAAATACAGACATATAGATTTTTGCAATGACTAAGAATATGTGTTGACTTAAAAATTTACATTTAGTTTAAAATATGAGTATAAGCATGATTATAATGCTGATTTATGCAGCACAAATAAACCAAAATAACGCACTTACAGATTATGCATAATGAAAGTAAATGCTTTAGTTTGGTTTGTTTGTACCCATTTAAAATCGAGGACTGCAGCTTTTTGGTAACAGTCTGCATCTAAGCAAGTTTTCATATAGTACCAGCTATTTAAAAGTAAAAAAATAACATTAACTCAAGTTTTAGCTTATTGAATATAGCTAAGATTAGAATACGCATACATTGTCTTTCAGGTAATGGAAACAGAAAATAAATGTGTGTGCTTTTTAACATTGTAACTTGTAGCCTTTTTAAAATGGTAGAACATCTAATATTTTTAAAGTGTATGAGTATTTAAAACTTTGAAGCTTGAACTGTCCTGTTAATGCTACCTAACAAAATTGTATTAGAAAAAACTCCTGTTGCTTTTAAACATTTTCTTGCAACAATTCTGTTAATGATTAAAACGTGCTTTTTGAGCATTCTATTAGAATATCTTAACAGAAAGCCAAAGTAATACAGGTTCACATGCATGAACAGAAAATAGGTTACTAAATTAAATCAAATTATTACCCAAATCAGTAAAAATGACATGTTTCTTTAAGTTTCCTTTCAGCAAGTGACAGATTTTTAGTTCTTGCAAAAGTTTTTTATAATCTGGACAATACACCCTGAAACCAATGAATGTTATATCCCCTTCCCTTAATTTGACTAAAAATAGTATATTGAGCCAATTTCACTGCCCTTTATAAAGAGGAAATCAGGTATCAACTGAAGGGTTAACTATGCTATAAGAACTATAATTTTTTCATGTCTTTTTATTTAACATTCCTAGTGAACTACACTTGACTTGGTCTGCAAAACTCTTAAAGCTGTAGTAATTTTTGCCTTTAAAATAAATATATGTTACCTAACTGAATAATGTCTGCATTGAAGAAAATTCATGGTGAGCAGATTGACAAACCAGAAAGCACTTACCCAAATTGAAATAAAAGTTAGTGCCTTTGTTTTGCCTACCTGCATTCATGTTACACATAGTACAATGGAAAGAACACACGTAATAAATACAGACATGTAAATGTTTGCAATACCTAAGAATATTTGTAGACTTAAAAAATTACACTGGATTTAAAAGAAGATATGCATGAATATAATGCTGATGTATGCGGCTCAGATAAACCAAAATAATGCACTTACAGACATTCAATGATTAAAGTAAATGCTTTAGTTTGGTTTGCTTTTACCCATTTCAAATCAAGGACTGCAGATTTTTTATAAAGATGATAGTGTAAAACAACTTTGATAATATACAAGCTGCTTAACATTACAAAGCTAACAGTAACTAAAGTTTTACTTTTATAAATATAACTAAGATAAGAACATACCCTATCTGTCAACTAAAGGCAACCTAAAATAAATGTGCAAACTTTTTGACATTGTAACTTGTACCCTTTAAAATGGCAAAACTTCTATTTTTTGTTAAATTGTATAAAGATTTAAAGATTTGAAACATGAACTATCCTATTCTACCTAACAAAACTGTGTTAGAAATAGTGTGTGTTGCTTTTAAACATTTTCTTACAACAATTCAATTATTAAAACATGTGTTTTGTGCATTGTACTAGAATATTTGAACCAAAAATCCACAGTAATACAATTTCATAAACATCCAAATGAATTAACAGATAACAGGTAACTAAATTAAATCAAATGATTACCTTAGTGAGCAAACAAGACATTTCTTCAAGTTTCTCTTCATGAAGTGGCAGATTTCTAGTTCTTGCACATCTTTTTATAAGCTGGAACAATACACTCAGAAACCAATGAAATGTTATGTGCCCTTCCCTTAATTTGCCTATCAAAAGCAGTTTACTGAGACCATTTTAATTACCTTTAGGAGATAAAATCAATTATCAACTGAATGGGTGACTATGCAATAAGAAACATGTTTTGTTCATGCCTTTATTTATTTCAACAGTACACTACACTTGACCTATTTTGAAAAAATTCAAAACCTTTAATCATTTTTGCCTTTAAAATAAATATATGTTACATAATGGAATAATGTCTGCACTCAAGAAAATTCAAGTTGAGCAGATTAACAAAACAGAAGGCACTTACCCAAAATCAAATAAAAGTTAGCGCCTTTGTTTTGCTTCCCTGCATTCATGTTACACACAGAAGAATGTAAAGGACACACCTAATAAATACAGACATATAGATTTTTGCAATGACTAAGAATATGTGTTGACTTAAAAATTTACATTTAATTTAAAATATGAGTATAAGCATGATTATAATGCTGATTTATGCAGCACAAATAAACCAAAATAACGCACTTACAGATTATGCATAATTAAAGTAAATGCTTTAGTTTGGTTTGTTTGTACCCATTTAAAATCGAGGACTGCAGCTTTTTGGTAACAGTCTGCATCTAAGCAAGTTTTCATATAGTACCAGCTATTTAAAAGTAAAAAAATAACATTAACTCAAGTTTTAGCTTATTGAATATAGCTAAGATTAGAATACGCATACATTGTCTTTCAGGTAATGGAAACAGAAAATAAATGTGTGTGCTTTTTAACATTGTAACTTGTAGCCTTTTTAAAATGGTAGAACATCTAATATTTTTAAAGTGTATGAGTATTTAAAACTTTGAAGCTTGAACTGTCCTGTTAATGCTACCTAACAAAATTGTATTAGAAAAAACTCCTGTTGCTTTTAAACATTTTCTTGCAACAATTCTGTTAATGATTAAAACGTGCTTTTTGAGCATTCTATTAGAATATCTTAACAGAAAGCCAAAGTAATACAGGTTCACATGCATGAACAGAAAATAGGTTACTAAATTAAATCAAATTATTACCCAAATCAGTAAAAATGACATGTTTCTTTAAGTTTCCTTTCAGCAAGTGACAGATTTTTAGTTCTTGCAAAAGTTTTTTATAATCTGGACAATACACCCTGAAACCAATGAATGTTATATCCCCTTCCCTTAATTTGACTAAAAATAGTATATTGAGCCAATTTCACTGCCCTTTATAAAGAGGAAATCAGGTATCAACTGAAGGGTTAACTATGCTATAAGAACTATAATTTTTTCATGTCTTTTTATTTAACATTCCTAGTGAACTACACTTGACTTGGTCTGCAAAACTCTTAAAGCTGTAGTAATTTTTGCCTTTAAAATAAATATATGTTACCTAACTGAATAATGTCTGCATTGAAGAAAATTCATGGTGAGCAGATTGACAAACCAGAAAGCACTTACCCAAATTGAAATAAAAGTTAGTGCCTTTGTTTTGCCTACCTGCATTCATGTTACACATAGTACAATGGAAAGAACACACGTAATAAATACAGACATGTAAATGTTTGCAATACCTAAGAATATTTGTAGACTTAAAAAATTACACTGGATTTAAAAGAAGATATGCATGAATATAATGCTGATGTATGCGGCTCAGATAAACCAAAATAATGCACTTACAGACATTCAATGATTAAAGTAAATGCTTTAGTTTGGTTTGCTTTTACCCATTTCAAATCAAGGACTGCAGATTTTTTATAAAGATGATAGTGTAAAACAACTTTGATAATATACAAGCTGCTTAACATTACAAAGCTAACAGTAACTAAAGTTTTACTTTTATAAATATAACTAAGATAAGAACATACCCTATCTGTCAACTAAAGGCAACCTAAAATAAATGTGCAAACTTTTTGACATTGTAACTTGTACCCTTTAAAATGGCAAAACTTCTATTTTTTGTTAAATTGTATAAAGATTTAAAGATTTGAAACATGAACTATCCTATTCTACCTAACAAAACTGTGTTAGAAATAGTGTGTGTTGCTTTTAAACATTTTCTTACAACAATTCAATTATTAAAACATGTGTTTTGTGCATTGTACTAGAATATTTGAACCAAAAATCCACAGTAATACAATTTCATAAACATCCAAATGAATTAACAGATAACAGGTAACTAAATTAAATCAAATGATTACCTTAGTGAGCAAACAAGACATTTCTTCAAGTTTCTCTTCATGAAGTGGCAGATTTCTAGTTCTTGCACATCTTTTTATAAGCTGGAACAATACACTCAGAAACCAATGAAATGTTATGTGCCCTTCCCTTAATTTGCCTATCAAAAGCAGTTTACTGAGACCATTTTAATTACCTTTAGGAGATAAAATCAATTATCAACTGAATGGGTGACTATGCAATAAGAAACATGTTTTGTTCATGCCTTTATTTATTTCAACAGTACACTACACTTGACCTATTTTGAAAAAATTCAAAACCTTTAATCATTTTTGCCTTTAAAATAAATATATGTTACATAATGGAATAATGTCTCCACTCAAGAAAATTCAAGTTGAGCAGATTAACAAAACAGAAGGCACTTACCCAAAATCAAATAAAAGTTAGCGCCTTTGTTTTGCTTCCCTGCATTCATGTTACACACAGAAGAATGTAAAGGACACACCTAATAAATACAGACATATAGATTTTTGCAATGACTAAGAATATGTGTTGACTTAAAAATTTACATTTAGTTTAAAATATGAGTATAAGCATGATTATAATGCTGATTTATGCAGCACAAATAAACCAAAATAACGCACTTACAGATTATGCATAATGAAAGTAAATGCTTTAGTTTGGTTTGTTTGTACCCATTTAAAATCGAGGACTGCAGCTTTTTGGTAACAGTCTGCATCTAAGCAAGTTTTCATATAGTACCAGCTATTTAAAAGTAAAAAAATAACATTAACTCAAGTTTTAGCTTATTGAATATAGCTAAGATTAGAATACGCATACATTGTCTTTCAGGTAATGGAAACAGAAAATAAATGTGTGTGCTTTTTAACATTGTAACTTGTAGCCTTTTTAAAATGGTAGAACATCTAATATTTTTAAAGTGTATGAGTATTTAAAACTTTGAAGCTTGAACTGTCCTGTTAATGCTACCTAACAAAATTGTATTAGAAAAAACTCCTGTTGCTTTTAAACATTTTCTTGCAACAATTCTGTTAATGATTAAAACGTGCTTTTTGAGCATTCTATTAGAATATCTTAACAGAAAGCCAAAGTAATACAGGTTCACATGCATGAACAGAAAATAGGTTACTAAATTAAATCAAATTATTACCCAAATCAGTAAAAATGACATGTTTCTTTAAGTTTCCTTTCAGCAAGTGACAGATTTTTAGTTCTTGCAAAAGTTTTTTATAATCTGGACAATACACCCTGAAACCAATGAATGTTATATCCCCTTCCCTTAATTTGACTAAAAATAGTATATTGAGCCAATTTCACTGCCCTTTATAAAGAGGAAATCAGGTATCGACTGAAGGGTTAACTACGCTATAAGAACTATAATTTTTTCATGTCTTTTTATTTAACATTCCTAGTGAACTACACTTGACTTGGTCTGCAAAACTCTTAAAGCTGTAGTAATTTTTGCCTTTAAAATAAATATATGTTACCTAACTGAATAATGTCTGCATTGAAGAAAATTCATGGTGAGCAGATTGACAAACCAGAAAGCACTTACCCAAATTGAAATAAAAGTTAGTGCCTTTGTTTTGCCTACCTGCATTCATGTTACACATAGTACAATGGAAAGAACACACGTAATAAATACAGACATGTAAATGTTTGCAATACCTAAGAATATTTGTAGACTTAAAAAATTACACTGGATTTAAAAGAAGATATGCATGAATATAATGCTGATGTATGCGGCTCAGATAAACCAAAATAATGCACTTACAGACATTCAATGATTAAAGTAAATGCTTTAGTTTGGTTTGCTTTTACCCATTTCAAATCAAGGACTGCAGATTTTTTATAAAGATGATAGTGTAAAACAACTTTGATAATATACAAGCTGCTTAACATTACAAAGCTAACAGTAACTAAAGTTTTACTTTTATAAATATAACTAAGATAAGAACATACCCTATCTGTCAACTAAAGGCAACCTAAAATAAATGTGCAAACTTTTTGACATTGTAACTTGTACCCTTTAAAATGGCAAAACTTCTATTTTTTGTTAAATTGTATAAAGATTTAAAGATTTGAAACATGAACTATCCTATTCTACCTAACAAAACTGTGTTAGAAATAGTGTGTGTTGCTTTTAAACATTTTCTTGCAACAATTCAATTATTAAAACATGTGTTTTGTGCATTGTACTAGAATATTTGAACCAAAAATCCACAGAAATACAATTTCATAAACATCCAAATGAATTAACAGATAACAGGTAACTAAATTAAATCAAATGATTACCTTAGTGAGCAAACAAGACATTTCTTCAAGTTTCTCTTCATGAAGTGGCAGATTTCTAGTTCTTGCACATCTTTTTATAAGCTGGAACAATACACTCAGAAACCAATGAAATGTTATGTGCCCTTCCCTTAATTTGCCTATCAAAAGCAGTTTACTGAGACCATTTTAATTACCTTTAGGAGATAAAATCAATTATCAACTGAATGGGTGACTATGCAATAAGAAACATGTTTTGTTCATGCCTTTATTTATTTCAACAGTACACTAAACTTGACCTATTTTGAAAAAATTCAAAACCTTTAATCATTTTTGCCTTTAAAATAAATATATGTTACATAATGGAATAATGTCTGCACTCAAGAAAATTCAAGTTGAGCAGATTAACAAAACAGAAGGCACTTACCCAAAATCAAATAAAAGTTAGCGCCTTTGTTTTGCTTCCCTGCATTCATGTTACACACAGAAGAATGTAAAGGACACACCTAATAAATACAGACATATAGATTTTTGCAATGACTAAGAATATGTGTTGACTTAAAAATTTACATTTAGTTTAAAATATGAGTATAAGCATGATTATAATGCTGATTTATGCAGCACAAATAAACCAAAATAACGCACTTACAGATTATGCATAATGAAAGTAAATGCTTTAGTTTGGTTTGTTTGTACCCATTTAAAATCGAGGACTGCAGCTTTTTGGTAACAGTCTGCATCTAAGCAAGTTTTCATATAGTACCAGCTATTTAAAAGTAAAAAAATAACATTAACTCAAGTTTTAGCTTATTGAATATAGCTAAGATTAGAATACGCATACATTGTCTTTCAGGTAATGGAAACAGAAAATAAATGTGTGTGCTTTTTAACATTGTAACTTGTAGCCTTTTTAAAATGGTAGAACATCTAATATTTTTAAAGTGTATGAGTATTTAAAACTTTGAAGCTTGAACTGTCCTGTTAATGCTACCTAACAAAATTGTATTAGAAAAAACTCCTGTTGCTTTTAAACATTTTCTTGCAACAATTCTGTTAATGATTAAAACGTGCTTTTTGAGCATTCTATTAGAATATCTTAACAGAAAGCCAAAGTAATACAGGTTCACATGCATGAACAGAAAATAGGTTACTAAATTAAATCAAATTATTACCCAAATCAGTAAAAATGACATGTTTCTTTAAGTTTCCTTTCAGCAAGTGACAGATTTTTAGTTCTTGCAAAAGTTTTTTATAATCTGGACAATACACCCTGAAACCAATGAATGTTATATCCCCTTCCCTTAATTTGACTAAAAATAGTATATTGAGCCAATTTCACTGCCCTTTATAAAGAGGAAATCAGGTATCAACTGAAGGGTTAACTATGCTATAAGAACTATAATTTTTTCATGTCTTTTTATTTAACATTCCTAGTGAACTACACTTGACTTGGTCTGCAAAACTCTTAAAGCTGTAGTAATTTTTGCCTTTAAAATAAATATATGTTACCTAACTGAATAATGTCTGCATTGAAGAAAATTCATGGTGAGCAGATTGACAAACCAGAAAGCACTTACCCAAATTGAAATAAAAGTTAGTGCCTTTGTTTTGCCTACCTGCATTCATGTTACACATAGTACAATGGAAAGAACACACGTAATAAATACAGACATGTAAATGTTTGCAATACCTAAGAATATTTGTAGACTTAAAAAATTACACTGGATTTAAAAGAAGATATGCATGAATATAATGCTGATGTATGCGGCTCAGATAAACCAAAATAATGCACTTACAGACATTCAATGATTAAAGTAAATGCTTTAGTTTGGTTTGCTTTTACCCATTTCAAATCAAGGACTGCAGATTTTTTATAAAGATGATAGTGTAAAACAACTTTGATAATATACAAGCTGCTTAACATTACAAAGCTAACAGTAACTAAAGTTTTACTTTTATAAATATAACTAAGATAAGAACATACCCTATCTGTCAACTAAAGGCAACCTAAAATAAATGTGCAAACTTTTTGACATTGTAACTTGTACCCTTTAAAATGGCAAAACTTCTATTTTTTGTTAAATTGTATAAAGATTTAAAGATTTGAAACATGAACTATCCTATTCTACCTAACAAAACTGTGTTAGAAATAGTGTGTGTTGCTTTTAAACATTTTCTTACAACAATTCAATTATTAAAACATGTGTTTTGTGCATTGTACTAGAATATTTGAACCAAAAATCCACAGTAATACAATTTCATAAACATCCAAATGAATTAACAGATAACAGGTAACTAAATTAAATCAAATGATTACCTTAGTGAGCAAACAAGACATTTCTTCAAGTTTCTCTTCATGAAGTGGCAGATTTCTAGTTCTTGCACATCTTTTTATAAGCTGGAACAATACACTCAGAAACCAATGAAATGTTATGTGCCCTTCCCTTAATTTGCCTATCAAAAGCAGTTTACTGAGACCATTTTAATTACCTTTAGGAGATAAAATCAATTATCAACTGAATGGGTGACTATGCAATAAGAAACATGTTTTGTTCATGCCTTTATTTATTTCAACAGTACACTACACTTGACCTATTTTGAAAAAATTCAAAACCTTTAATCATTTTTGCCTTTAAAATAAATATATGTTACATAACGGAATAATGTCTGCACTCAAGAAAATTCAAGTTAAGCAGATTAACAAAACAGAAAGCACTTACCCAAAATCAAATAAAAGTTAGCGCCATTGTTTTGCTTCCCTGCATTCATGTTACAGACAGAAAAATGTAAAGGACACAACTAATAAATACAGACATATAGATTTTTGCAATGACTAAGAATATGTGTTGACTTAAAAAATTACATTTAATTTAAAATATGAGTATAAGCATGATTATAATGCTGATTTATGCAGCACAAAAAAACCAAAATAACGCACTTACAGATTATGTATAATTAAGGTAAATGCTTTAGTTTGGTTTGTTTGTACCCATTTAAAATCGAGGACTGCAGATTTTTGGTAACAGTCTGCATCTAAGCAAATTTTGATATTCTACCAGCTATTTAAAAGTTAAAAAATAACATTAACTCAAGTTTTAGCTTATTGAATATAGCTAAGATTAGAATACGCATACATTATCTTTCAGGTAATGGAAACGGAAAATAAATGTGTGTGCTTTTTAACATTGTAACTTGTAGCCTTTATAAAATGGTAAAACATCTCATATTTTTAAAGTGTATCAGTATTTAAAACTTTGAAACTTGAACTATCCTGTTAATGCTACCTAACACAATTGTATTAGAAATAACTCCTGTTGCTTTTAAAAATGTTCTTGCAACAATTCTGTTAATTATTAAAACGTGCTTTTTGAGCATTCTATTAGAATATTTTAACAAAAAGCCAAAGTAATACAGGTTCACATGCATGAACAGAAAATAGGTTACTAAATTAAACAAATCATTACCCAAATGAGGAAAAATGACATGTTTCTTTTAGTTTCCTTTCAGCAAGTGACAGATTTTTAGTTCTTGCAAATGTTTTTTTATAATCTGGACAATACACCCTGAAACCAATGAATGTTATGTTCCCTTACCTTAATTTGACTAAAAATAGTATATTGAGCCAATTTCACTGCCCTTTATAAAGAGGAAATCAGGTATCAACTGAAGGGTTAACTAAGCTATAAGAACTATAATTTTTTCATGTCTTTTTATTTAACATTCCTAGTGAACTACACTTGACTTGGTCTGCAAAACTCTTAAAGCTGTAGTAATTTTTGCCTTTAAAATAAATATGTTACCTAACTGAATAATGTCTGCATTGAAGAAAATTCATGGTGAGCAGATTGACAAACCAGAAAGCACTTACCCAAATTGAAATAAAAGTTAGTGCCTTTGTTTTGCCTACCTGCATTCATGTTACACATAGTACAATGGAAAGAACACACGTAATAAATACAGACATGTAAATGTTTGCAATACCTAAGAATATTTGAAGACTTAAAAAATTACACTGGATTTAAAAGAAGATATGCATGAATATAATGCTGATGTATGCGGCTCAGATAAACCAAAATAATGCACTTACAGACATTCAATGATTAAAGTAAATGCTTTAGTTTGGTTTGCTTTTACCCATTTCAAATCAAGGACTGCAGATTTTTTATAAAGATGATAGTGTAAAACAACTTTGATAATATACAAGCTGCTTAACATTACAAAGCTAACAGTAACTAAAGTTTTACTTTTATAAATATAACTAAGATAAGAACATACCCTATCTGTCAACTAAAGGCAACCTAAAATAAATGTGCAAACTTTTTGACATTGTAACTTGTACCCTTTAAAATGGCAAAACTTCTATTTTTTGTTAAATTGTATAAAGATTTAAAGATTTGAAACATGAACTATCCTATTCTACCTAACAAAACTGTGTTAGAAATAGTGTGTGTTGCTTTTAAACATTTTCTTACAACAATTCAATTATTAAAACATGTGTTTTGTGCATTGTACTAGAATATTTGAACCAAATATCCACAGAAATACAATTTCATAAACATCCAAATGAATTAACAGATAACAGGTAACTAAATTAAATCAAATGATTACCTTAGTGAGCAAACAAGACATTTCTTCAAGTTTCTCTTCATGAAGTGGCAGATTTCTAGTTCTTGCACATCTTTTTTTTTAAGCTGGAACAATACACTCAGAAACCAATGAAATGTTATGTGCCCTTCCCTTAATTTGCCTATCAAAAGCAGGTTACTGAGACCATTTTAATTACCTTTACTAGATAAAATCAATTATCAACTGAATGGGTGACTATGCAATGAGAACATGTTTTGTTCATGCCTTTATTTATTTCAACAGTACACTACACTTGACCTATTTTTAAAAAATTCAAAATCTTTCATCATTTTTGCCTTTAAAATAAATATATGTTACATAACGGAATAATGTCTGCACTCAAGAAAATTCAAGTTAAGCAGATTAACAAAACAGAAAGCACTTACCCAAAATCAAATAAAAGTTAGCGCCATTGTTTTGCTTCCCTGCATTCATGTTACAGACAGAAAAATGTAAAGGACACAACTAATAAATACAGACATATAGATTTTTGCAATGACTAAGAATATGTGTTGACTTAAAAAATTACATTTAATTTAAAATATGAGTATAAGCATGATTATAATGCTGATTTATGCAGCACAAAAAAACCAAAATAACGCACTTACAGATTATGCATAATTAAGGTAAATGCTTTAGTTTGGTTTGTTTGTACCCATTTAAAATCGAGGACTGCAGATTTTTGGTAACAGTCTGCATCTAAGCAAATTTTGATATTCTACCAGCTATTTAAAAGTTAAAAAATAACATTAACTCAAGTTTTAGCTTATTGAATATAGCTAAGATTAGAATACGCATACATTATCTTTCAGGTAATGGAAACGGAAAATAAATGTGTGTGCTTTTTAACATTGTAACTTGTAGCCTTTATAAAATGGTAAAACATCTCATATTTTTAAAGTGTATCAGTATTTAAAACTTTGAAACTTGAACTATCCTGTTAATGCTACCTAACACAATTGTATTAGAAATAACTCCTGTTGCTTTTAAAAATGTTCTTGCAACAATTCTGTTAATTATTAAAACGTGCTTTTTGAGCATTCTATTAGAATATTTTAACAAAAAGCCAAAGTAATACAGGTTCACATGCATGAACAGAAAATAGGTTACTAAATTAAACAAATCATTACCCAAATGAGGAAAAATGACATGTTTCTTTAAGTTTCCTTTCAGCAAGTGACAGATTTTTAGTTCTTGCAAATGTTTTTTTATAATCTGGACAATATACCCTGAAACCAATGAATGTTATGTTCCCTTACCTTAATTTGACTAAAAATAGTATATTGAGCCCATTTTACTGTCCTTTATAAAGAGGAAATCAGGTATCAACTGAAGGGTTAACTATGCTATAAGAACTATAATTTTTTCATGTCTTTTTATTTAACATTCCTAGTGAACTACACTTGACTTGGTCTGCAAAACTCTTAAAGCTGTAGTAATTTTTGCCTTTAAAATAAATATATGTTACCTAACTGAATAATGTCTGCCTTGAAGAAAATTCATGGTGAGCAGATTGACAAACCAGAAAGCACTTACCCAAATTGAAATAAAAGTTAGTGCCTTTGTTTTGCCTACCTGCATTCATGTTACACATAGTACAATGGAAAGAACACACGTAATAAATACAGACATGTAAATGTTTGCAATACCTAAGAATATTTGTAGACTTAAAAAATTACACTGGATTTAAAAGAAGATATGCATGAATATAATGCTGATGTATGCGGCTCAGATAAACCAAAATAATGCACTTACAGACATTCAATGATTAAAGTAAATGCTTTAGTTTGGTTTGCTTTTACCCATTTCAAATCAAGGACTGCAGATTTTTTACAAAGATCATAGTGTAAAACAACTTTGATAATATACAGGCTGCTTAACATTACAAAGCTAACAGTAACTAAAGTTTTACTTTTATAAATATAACTAAGATAAGAACATACCCTATCTGTCAACTAAAGGCAACCTAAAATAAATGTGCAAACTTTTTGACATTGTAACTTGTACCCTTTAAAATGGCAAAACTTCTATTTTTTGTTAAATTGTATAAAGATTTAAAGATTTGAAACATGAACTATCCTATTCTACCTAACAAAACTGTGTTAGAAATAGTGTGTGTTGCTTTTAAACATTTTCTTGCAACAATTCAATTATTAAAACATGTGTTTTGTGCATTGTACTAGAATATTTGAACCAAAAATCCACAGAAATACAATTTCATAAACATCCAAATGAATTAACAGATAACAGGTAAACTAAATTAAATCAAATGATTACCTTAGTGAGCAAACAAGACATTTCTTCAAGTTTCTCTTCATGAAGTGGCAGATTTCTAGTTCTTGCACATCTTTTTATAAGCTGGAACAATACACTCAGAAACCAATGAAATGTTATGTGCCCTTCCCTTAATTTGCCTATCAAAAGCAGTTTACTGAGACCATTTTAATTACCTTTAGGAGATAAAATCAATTATCAACTGAATGGGTGACTATGCAATAAGAAACATGTTTTGTTCATGCCTTTATTTATTTCAACAGTACACTACACTTGACCTATTTTGAAAAAATTCAAAACCTTTAATCATTTTTGCCTTTAAAATAAATATATGTTACATAATGGAATAATGTCTGCACTCAAGAAAATTCAAGTTGAGCAGATTAACAAAACAGAAGGCACTTACCCAAAATCAAATAAAAGTTAGCGCCTTTGTTTTGCTTCCCTGCATTCATGTTACACACAGAAGAATGTAAAGGACACACCTAATAAATACAGACATATAGATTTTTGCAATGACTAAGAATATGTGTTGACTTAAAAATTTACATTTAATTTAAAATATGAGTATAAGCATGATTATAATGCTGATTTATGCAGCACAAATAAACCAAAATAACGCACTTACAGATTATGCATAATTAAAGTAAATGCTTTAGTTTGGTTTGTTTGTACCCATTTAAAATCGAGGACTGCAGCTTTTTGGTAACAGTCTGCATCTAAGCAAGTTTTCATATAGTACCAGCTATTTAAAAGTAAAAAAATAACATTAACTCAAGTTTTAGCTTATTGAATATAGCTAAGATTAGAATACGCATACATTGTCTTTCAGGTAATGGAAACAGAAAATAAATGTGTGTGCTTTTTAACATTGTAACTTGTAGCCTTTTTAAAATGGTAGAACATCTAATATTTTTAAAGTGTATGAGTATTTAAAACTTTGAAGCTTGAACAGTCCTGTTAATGCTACCTAACAAAATTGTATTAGAAAAAACTCCTGTTGCTTTTAAACATTTTCTTGCAACAATTCTGTTAATGATTAAAACGTGCTTTTTGAGCATTCTATTAGAATATCTTAACAGAAAGCCAAAGTAATACAGGTTCACATGCATGAACAGAAAATAGGTTACTAAATTAAATCAAATTATTACCCAAATCAGTAAAAATGACATGTTTCTTTAAGTTTCCTTTCAGCAAGTGACAGATTTTTAGTTCTTGCAAAAGTTTTTTATAATCTGGACAATACACCCTGAAACCAATGAATGTTATATCCCCTTCCCTTAATTTGACTAAAAATAGTATATTGAGCCAATTTCACTGCCCTTTATAAAGAGGAAATCAGGCATCAACTGAAGGGTTAACTACGCTATAAGAACTATAATTTTTTCATGTCTTTTTATTTAACATTCCTAGTGAACTACACTTGACTTGGTCTGCAAAACTCTTAAAGCTGTAGTAATTTTTGCCTTTAAAATAAATATATGTTACCTAAATGAATAATGTCTGCATTGAAGAAAATTCATGGTGAGCAGATTGACAAACCAGAAAGCACTTACCCAAATTGAAATAAAAGTTAGTGCCTTTGTTTTGCCTACCTGCATTCATGTTACACATAGTACAATGGAAAGAACACACGTAATAAATACAGACATGTAAATGTTTGCAATACCTAAGAATATTTGTAGACTTAAAAAATTACACTGGATTTAAAAGAAGATAAGCATGAATATAATGCTGATGTATGCGGCTCAGATAAACCAAAATAATGCACTTACAGACATCCAATGATTAAAGTAAATGCTTTAGTTTGGTTTGCTTTTACCCATTTCAAATCAAGGACTGCAGATTTTTTATAAAGATGATAGTGTAAAACAACTTTGATAATATACAAGCTGCTTAACATTACAAAGCTAACAGTAACTAAAGTTTTACTTTTATAAATATAACTAAGATAAGAACATACCCTATCTGTCAACTAAAGGCAACCTAAAATAAATGTGCGAACTTTTTGACATTGTAACTTGTACCCTTTAAAATGGCAAAACTTCTATTTTTTGTTAAATTGTATAAAGATTTAAAGATTTGAAACATGAACTATCCTATTCTACCTAACAAAACTGTGTTAGAAATAGTGTGTGTTGCTTTTAAACATTTTCTTACAACAATTCAATTATTAAAACATGTGTTTTGTGCATTGTACTAGAATATTTGAACCAAAAATCCACAGTAATACAATTTCATAAACATCCAAATGAATTAACAGATAACAGGTAACTAAATTAAATCAAATGATTACCTTAGTGAGCAAACAAGACATTTCTTCAAGTTTCTCTTCATGAAGTGGCAGATTTCTAGTTCTTGCACATCTTTTTATAAGCTGGAACAATACACTCAGAAACCAATGAAATGTTATGTGCCCTTCCCTTAATTTGCCTATCAAAAGCAGTTTACTGAGACCATTTTAATTACCTTTAGGAGATAAAATCAATTATCAACTGAATGGGTGACTATGCAATAAGAAACATGTTTTGTTCATGCCTTTATTTATTTCAACAGTACACTACACTTGACCTATTTTGAAAAAATTCAAAACCTTTAATCATTTTTGCCTTTAAAATAAATATATGTTACATAATGGAATAATGTCTCCACTCAAGAAAATTCAAGTTGAGCAGATTAACAAAACAGAAGGCACTTACCCAAAATCAAATAAAAGTTAGCGCCTTTGTTTTGCTTCCCTGCATTCATGTTACACACAGAAGAATGTAAAGGACACACCTAATAAATACAGACATATAGATTTTTGCAATGACTAAGAATATGTGTTGACTTAAAAATTTACATTTAGTTTAAAATATGAGTATAAGCATGATTATAATGCTGATTTATGCAGCACAAATAAACCAAAATAACGCACTTACAGATTATGCATAATGAAAGTAAATGCTTTAGTTTGGTTTGTTTGTACCCATTTAAAATCGAGGACTGCAGCTTTTTGGTAACAGTCTGCATCTAAGCAAGTTTTCATATAGTACCAGCTATTTAAAAGTAAAAAAATAACATTAACTCAAGTTTTAGCTTATTGAATATAGCTAAGATTAGAATACGCATACATTGTCTTTCAGGTAATGGAAACAGAAAATAAATGTGTGTGCTTTTTAACATTGTAACTTGTAGCCATTTTAAAATGGTAGAACATCTAATATTTTTAAAGTGTATGAGTATTTAAAACTTTGAAGCTTGAACTGTCCTGTTAATGCTACCTAACAAAATTGTATTAGAAAAAACTCCTGTTGCTTTTAAACATTTTCTTGCAACAATTCTGTTAATGATTAAAACGTGCTTTTTGAGCATTCTATTAGAATATCTTAACAGAAAGCCAAAGTAATACAGGTTCACATGCATGAACAGAAAATAGGTTACTAAATTAAATCAAATTATTACCCAAATCAGTAAAAATGACATGTTTCTTTAAGTTTCCTTTCAGCAAGTGACAGATTTTTAGTTCTTGCAAAAGTTTTTTATAATCTGGACAATACACCCTGAAACCAATGAATGTTATATCCCCTTCCCTTAATTTGACTAAAAATAGTATATTGAGCCAATTTCACTGCCCTTTATAAAGAGGAAATCAGGTATCAACTGAAGGGTTAACTATGCTATAAGAACTATAATTTTTTCATGTCTTTTTATTTAACATTCCTAGTGAACTACACTTGACTTGGTCTGCAAAACTCTTAAAGCTGTAGTAATTTTTGCCTTTAAAATAAATATATGTTACCTAACTGAATAATGTCTGCATTGAAGAAAATTCATGGTGAGCAGATTGACAAACCAGAAAGCACTTACCCAAATTGAAATAAAAGTTAGTGCCTTTGTTTTGCCTACCTGCATTCATGTTACACATAGTACAATGGAAAGAACACACGTAATAAATACAGACATGTAAATGTTTGCAATACCTAAGAATATTTGTAGACTTAAAAAATTACACTGGATTTAAAAGAAGATATGCATGAATATAATGCTGATGTATGCGGCTCAGATAAACCAAAATAATGCACTTACAGACATTCAATGATTAAAGTAAATGCTTTAGTTTGGTTTGCTTTTACCCATTTCAAATCAAGGACTGCAGATTTTTTATAAAGATGATAGTGTAAAACAACTTTGATAATATACAAGCTGCTTAACATTACAAAGCTAACAGTAACTAAAGTTTTACTTTTATAAATATAACTAAGATAAGAACATACCCTATCTGTCAACTAAAGGCAACCTAAAATAAATGTGCAAACTTTTTGACATTGTAACTTGTACCCTTTAAAATGGCAAAACTTCTATTTTTTGTTAAATTGTATAAAGATTTAAAGATTTGAAACATGAACTATCCTATTCTACCTAACAAAACTGTGTTAGAAATAGTGTGTGTTGCTTTTAAACATTTTCTTACAACAATTCAATTATTAAAACATGTGTTTTGTGCATTGTACTAGAATATTTGAACCAAAAATCCACAGTAATACAATTTCATAAACATCCAAATGAATTAACAGATAACAGGTAACTAAATTAAATCAAATGATTACCTTAGTGAGCAAACAAGACATTTCTTCAAGTTTCTCTTCATGAAGTGGCAGATTTCTAGTTCTTGCACATCTTTTTATAAGCTGGAACAATACACTCAGAAACCAATGAAATGTTATGTGCCCTTCCCTTAATTTGCCTATCAAAAGCAGTTTACTGAGACCATTTTAATTACCTTTAGGAGATAAAATCAATTATCAACTGAATGGGTGACTATGCAATAAGAAACATGTTTTGTTCATGCCTTTATTTATTTCAACAGTACACTACACTTGACCTATTTTGAAAAAATTCAAAACCTTTAATCATTTTTGCCTTTAAAATAAATATATGTTACATAATGGAATAATGTCTCCACTCAAGAAAATTCAAGTTGAGCAGATTAACAAAACAGAAGGCACTTACCCAAAATCAAATAAAAGTTAGCGCCTTTGTTTTGCTTCCCTGCATTCATGTTACACACAGAAGAATGTAAAGGACACACCTAATAAATACAGACATATAGATTTTTGCAATGACTAAGAATATGTGTTGACTTAAAAATTTACATTTAGTTTAAAATATGAGTATAAGCATGATTATAATGCTGATTTATGCAGCACAAATAAACCAAAATAACGCACTTACAGATTATGCATAATGAAAGTAAATGCTTTAGTTTGGTTTGTTTGTACCCATTTAAAATCGAGGACTGCAGCTTTTTGGTAACAGTCTGCATCTAAGCAAGTTTTCATATAGTACCAGCTATTTAAAAGTAAAAAAATAACATTAACTCAAGTTTTAGCTTATTGAATATAGCTAAGATTAGAATACGCATACATTGTCTTTCAGGTAATGGAAACAGAAAATAAATGTGTGTGCTTTTTAACATTGTAACTTGTAGCCTTTTTAAAATGGTAGAACATCTAATATTTTTAAAGTGTATGAGTATTTAAAACTTTGAAGCTTGAACTGTCCTGTTAATGCTACCTAACAAAATTGTATTAGAAAAAACTCCTGTTGCTTTTAAACATTTTCTTGCAACAATTCTGTTAATGATTAAAACGTGCTTTTTGAGCATTCTATTAGAATATCTTAACAGAAAGCCAAAGTAATACAGGTTCACATGCATGAACAGAAAATAGGTTACTAAATTAAATCAAATTATTACCCAAATCAGTAAAAATGACATGTTTCTTTAAGTTTCCTTTCAGCAAGTGACAGATTTTTAGTTCTTGCAAAAGTTTTTTATAATCTGGACAATACACCCTGAAACCAATGAATGTTATATCCCCTTCCCTTAATTTGACTAAAAATAGTATATTGAGCCAATTTCACTGCCCTTTATAAAGAGGAAATCAGGTATCAACTGAAGGGTTAACTATGCTATAAGAACTATAATTTTTTCATGTCTTTTTATTTAACATTCCTAGTGAACTACACTTGACTTGGTCTGCAAAACTCTTAAAGCTGTAGTAATTTTTGCCTTTAAAATAAATATATGTTACCTAACTGAATAATGTCTGCATTGAAGAAAATTCATGGTGAGCAGATTGACAAACCAGAAAGCACTTACCCAAATTGAAATAAAAGTTAGTGCCTTTGTTTTGCCTACCTGCATTCATGTTACACATAGTACAATGGAAAGAACACACGTAATAAATACAGACATGTAAATGTTTGCAATACCTAAGAATATTTGTAGACTTAAAAAATTACACTGGATTTAAAAGAAGATATGCATGAATATAATGCTGATGTATGCGACTCAGATAAACCAAAATAATGCACTTACAGACATTCAATGATTAAAGTAAATGCTTTAGTTTGGTTTGCTTTTACCCATTTCAAATCAAGGACTGCAGATTTTTTATAAAGATGATAGTGTAAAACAACTTTGATAATATACAAGCTGCTTAACATTACAAAGCTAACAGTAACTAAAGTTTTACTTTTATAAATATAACTAAGATAAGAACATACCCTATCTGTCAACTAAAGGCAACCTAAAATAAATGTGCAAACTTTTTGACATTGTAACTTGTACCCTTTAAAATGGCAAAACTTCTATTTTTTGTTAAATTGTATAAAGATTTAAAGATTTGAAACATGAACTATCCTATTCTACCTAACAAAACTGTGTTAGAAATAGTGTGTGTTGCTTTTAAACATTTTCTTACAACAATTCAATTATTAAAACATGTGTTTTGTGCATTGTACTAGAATATTTGAACCAAAAATCCACAGTAATACAATTTCATAAACATCCAAATGAATTAACAGATAACAGGTAACTAAATTAAATCAAATGATTACCTTAGTGAGCAAACAAGACATTTCTTCAAGTTTCTCTTCATGAAGTGGCAGATTTCTAGTTCTTGCACATCTTTTTATAAGCTGGAACAATACACTCAGAAACCAATGAAATGTTATGTGCCCTTCCCTTAATTTGCCTATCAAAAGCAGTTTACTGAGACCATTTTAATTACCTTTAGGAGATAAAATCAATTATCAACTGAATGGGTGACTATGCAATAAGAAACATGTTTTGTTCATGCCTTTATTTATTTCAACAGTACACTACACTTGACCTATTTTGAAAAAATTCAAAACCTTTAATCATTTTTGCCTTTAAAATAAATATATGTTACATAATGGAATAATGTCTGCACTCAAGAAAATTCAAGTTGAGCAGATTAACAAAACAGAAGGCACTTACCCAAAATCAAATAAAAGTTAGCGCCTTTGTTTTGCTTCCCTGCATTCATGTTACACACAGAAGAATGTAAAGGACACACCTAATAAATACAGACATATAGATTTTTGCAATGACTAAGAATATGTGTTGACTTAAAAATTTACATTTAATTTAAAATATGAGTATAAGCATGATTATAATGCTGATTTATGCAGCACAAATAAACCAAAATAACGCACTTACAGATTATGCATAATGAAAGTAAATGCTTTAGTTTGGTTTGTTTGTACCCATTTAAAATCGAGGACTGCAGCTTTTTGGTAACAGTCTGCATCTAAGCAAGTTTTCATATAGTACCAGCTATTTAAAAGTAAAAAAATAACATTAACTCAAGTTTTAGCTTATTGAATATAGCTAAGATTAGAATACGCATACATTGTCTTTCAGGTAATGGAAACAGAAAATAAATGTGTGTGCTTTTTAACATTGTAACTTGTAGCCTTTTTAAAATGGTAGAACATCTAATATTTTTAAAGTGTATGAGTATTTAAAACTTTGAAGCTTGAACTGTCCTGTTAATGCTACCTAACAAAATTGTATTAGAAAAAACTCCTGTTGCTTTTAAACATTTTCTTGCAACAATTCTGTTAATGATTAAAACGTGCTTTTTGAGCATTCTATTAGAATATCTTAACAGAAAGCCAAAGTAATACAGGTTCACATGCATGAACAGAAAATAGGTTACTAAATTAAATCAAATTATTACCCAAATCAGTAAAAATGACATGTTTCTTTAAGTTTCCTTTCAGCAAGTGACAGATTTTTAGTTCTTGCAAAAGTTTTTTATAATCTGGACAATACACCCTGAAACCAATGAATGTTATATCCCCTTCCCTTAATTTGACTAAAAATAGTATATTGAGCCAATTTCACTGCCCTTTATAAAGAGGAAATCAGGTATCAACTGAAGGGTTAACTATGCTATAAGAACTATAATTTTTTCATGTCTTTTTATTTAACATTCCTAGTGAACTACACTTGACTTGGTCTGCAAAACTCTTAAAGCTGTAGTAATTTTTGCCTTTAAAATAAATATATGTTACCTAACTGAATAATGTCTGCATTGAAGAAAATTCATGGTGAGCAGATTGACAAACCAGAAAGCACTTACCCAAATTGAAATAAAAGTTAGTGCCTTTGTTTTGCCTACCTGCATTCATGTTACACATAGTACAATGGAAAGAACACACGTAATAAATACAGACATGTAAATGTTTGCAATACCTAAGAATATTTGTAGACTTAAAAAATTACACTGGATTTAAAAGAAGATATGCATGAATATAATGCTGATGTATGCGGCTCAGATAAACCAAAATAATGCACTTACAGACATTCAATGATTAAAGTAAATGCTTTAGTTTGGTTTGCTTTTACCCATTTCAAATCAAGGACTGCAGATTTTTTATAAAGATGATAGTGTAAAACAACTTTGATAATATACAAGCTGCTTAACATTACAAAGCTAACAGTAACTAAAGTTTTACTTTTATAAATATAACTAAGATAAGAACATACCCTATCTGTCAACTAAAGGCAACCTAAAATAAATGTGCAAACTTTTTGACATTGTAACTTGTACCCTTTAAAATGGCAAAACTTCTATTTTTTGTTAAATTGTATAAAGATTTAAAGATTTGAAACATGAACTATCCTATTCTACCTAACAAAACTGTGTTAGAAATAGTGTGTGTTGCTTTTAAACATTTTCTTACAACAATTCAATTATTAAAACATGTGTTTTGTGCATTGTACTAGAATATTTGAACCAAAAATCCACAGTAATACAATTTCATAAACATCCAAATGAATTAACAGATAACAGGTAACTAAATTAAATCAAATGATTACCTTAGTGAGCAAACAAGACATTTCTTCAAGTTTCTCTTCATGAAGTGGCAGATTTCTAGTTCTTGCACATCTTTTTATAAGCTGGAACAATACACTCAGAAACCAATGAAATGTTATGTGCCCTTCCCTTAATTTGCCTATCAAAAGCAGTTTACTGAGACCATTTTAATTACCTTTAGGAGATAAAATCAATTATCAACTGAATGGGTGACTATGCAATAAGAAACATGTTTTGTTCATGCCTTTATTTATTTCAACAGTACACTACACTTGACCTATTTTGAAAAAATTCAAAACCTTTAATCATTTTTGCCTTTAAAATAAATATATGTTACATAATGGAATAATGTCTCCACTCAAGAAAATTCAAGTTGAGCAGATTAACAAAACAGAAGGCACTTACCCAAAATCAAATAAAAGTTAGCGCCTTTGTTTTGCTTCCCTGCATTCATGTTACACACAGAAGAATGTAAAGGACACACCTAATAAATACAGACATATAGATTTTTGCAATGACTAAGAATATGTGTTGACTTAAAAATTTACATTTAGTTTAAAATATGAGTATAAGCATGATTATAATGCTGATTTATGCAGCACAAATAAACCAAAATAACGCACTTGCAGATTATGCATAATGAAAGTAAATGCTTTAGTTTGGTTTGTTTGTACCCATTTAAAATCGAGGACTGCAGCTTTTTGGTAACAGTCTGCATCTAAGCAAGTTTTCATATAGTACCAGCTATTTAAAAGTAAAAAAATAACATTAACTCAAGTTTTAGCTTATTGAATATAGCTAAGATTAGAATACGCATACATTGTCTTTCAGGTAATGGAAACAGAAAATAAATGTGTGTGCTTTTTAACATTGTAACTTGTAGCCTTTTTAAAATGGTAGAACATCTAATATTTTTAAAGTGTATGAGTATTTAAAACTTTGAAGCTTGAACTGTCCTGTTAATGCTACCTAACAAAATTGTATTAGAAAAAACTCCTGTTGCTTTTAAACATTTTCTTGCAACAATTCTGTTAATGATTAAAACGTGCTTTTTGAGCATTCTATTAGAATATCTTAACAGAAAGCCAAAGTAATACAGGTTCACATGCATGAACAGAAAATAGGTTACTAAATTAAATCAAATTATTACCCAAATCAGTAAAAATGACATGTTTCTTTAAGTTTCCTTTCAGCAAGTGACAGATTTTTAGTTCTTGCAAAAGTTTTTTATAATCTGGACAATACACCCTGAAACCAATGAATGTTATATTCCCTTCCCTTAATTTGACTAAAAATAGTATATTGAGCCAATTTCACTGCCCTTTATAAAGAGGAAATCAGGTATCAACTGAAGGGTTAACTACGCTATAAGAACTATAATTTTTTCATGTCTTTTTATTTAACATTCCTAGTGAACTACACTTGACTTGGTCTGCAAAACTCTTAAAGCTGTAGTAATTTTTGCCTTTAAAATAAATATATGTTACCTAACTGAATAATGTCTGCATTGAAGAAAATTCATGGTGAGCAGATTGACAAACCAGAAAGCACTTACCCAAATTGAAATAAAAGTTAGTGCCTTTGTTTTGCCTACCTGCATTCATGTTACACATAGTACAATGGAAAGAACACACGTAATAAATACAGACATGTAAATGTTTGCAATACCTAAGAATATTTGTAGACTTAAAAAATTACACTGGATTTAAAAGAAGATATGCATGAATATAATGCTGATGTATGCGGCTCAGATAAACCAAAATAATGCACTTACAGACATTCAATGATTAAAGTAAATGCTTTAGTTTGGTTTGCTTTTACCCATTTCAAATCAAGGACTGCAGATTTTTTATAAAGATGATAGTGTAAAACAACTTTGATAATATACAAGCTGCTTAACATTACAAAGCTAACAGTAACTAAAGTTTTACTTTTATAAATATAACTAAGATAAGAACATACCCTATCTGTCAACTAAAGGCAACCTAAAATAAATGTGCAAACTTTTTGACATTGTAACTTGTACCCTTTAAAATGGCAAAACTTCTATTTTTTGTTAAATTGTATAAAGATTTAAAGATTTGAAACATGAACTATCCTATTCTACCTAACAAAACTGTGTTAGAAATAGTGTGTGTTGCTTTTAAACATTTTCTTGCAACAATTCAATTATTAAAACATGTGTTTTGTGCATTGTACTAGAATATTTGAACCAAAAATCCACAGAAATACAATTTCATAAACATCCAAATGAATTAACAGATAACAGGTAACTAAATTAAATCAAATGATTACCTTAGTGAGCAAACAAGACATTTCTTCAAGTTTCTCTTCATGAAGTGGCAGATTTCTAGTTCTTGCACATCTTTTTATAAGCTGGAACAATACACTCAGAAACCAATGAAATGTTATGTGCCCTTCCCTTAATTTGCCTATCAAAAGCAGTTTACTGAGACCATTTTAATTACCTTTAGGAGATAAAATCAATTATCAACTGAATGGGTGACTATGCAATAAGAAACATGTTTTGTTCATGCCTTTATTTATTTCAACAGTACACTAAACTTGACCTATTTTGAAAAAATTCAAAACCTTTAATCATTTTTGCCTTTAAAATAAATATATGTTACATAATGGAATAATGTCTGCACTCAAGAAAATTCAAGTTGAGCAGATTAACAAAACAGAAGGCACTTACCCAAAATCAAATAAAAGTTAGCGCCTTTGTTTTGCTTCCCTGCATTCATGTTACACACAGAAGAATGTAAAGGACACACCTAATAAATACAGACATATAGATTTTTGCAATGACTAAGAATATGTGTTGACTTAAAAATTTACATTTAGTTTAAAATATGAGTATAAGCATGATTATAATGCTGATTTATGCAGCACAAATAAACCAAAATAACGCACTTACAGATTATGCATAATGAAAGTAAATGCTTTAGTTTGGTTTGTTTGTACCCATTTAAAATCGAGGACTGCAGCTTTTTGGTAACAGTCTGCATCTAAGCAAGTTTTCATATAGTACCAGCTATTTAAAAGTAAAAAAATAACATTAACTCAAGTTTTAGCTTATTGAATATAGCTAAGATTAGAATACGCATACATTGTCTTTCAGGTAATGGAAACAGAAAATAAATGTGTGTGCTTTTTAACATTGTAACTTGTAGCCTTTTTAAAATGGTAGAACATCTAATATTTTTAAAGTGTATGAGTATTTAAAACTTTGAAGCTTGAACTGTCCTGTTAATGCTACCTAACAAAATTGTATTAGAAAAAACTCCTGTTGCTTTTAAACATTTTCTTGCAACAATTCTGTTAATGATTAAAACGTGCTTTTTGAGCATTCTATTAGAATATCTTAACAGAAAGCCAAAGTAATACAGGTTCACATGCATGAACAGAAAATAGGTTACTAAATTAAATCAAATTATTACCCAAATCAGTAAAAATGACATGTTTCTTTAAGTTTCCTTTCAGCAAGTGACAGATTTTTAGTTCTTGCAAAAGTTTTTTATAATCTGGACAATACACCCTGAAACCAATGAATGTTATATCCCCTTCCCTTAATTTGACTAAAAATAGTATATTGAGCCAATTTCACTGCCCTTTATAAAGAGGAAATCAGGTATCAACTGAAGGGTTAACTATGCTATAAGAACTATAATTTTTTCATGTCTTTTTATTTAACATTCCTAGTGAACTACACTTGACTTGGTCTGCAAAACTCTTAAAGCTGTAGTAATTTTTGCCTTTAAAATAAATATATGTTACCTAACTGAATAATGTCTGCATTGAAGAAAATTCATGGTGAGCAGATTGACAAACCAGAAAGCACTTACCCAAATTGAAATAAAAGTTAGTGCCTTTGTTTTGCCTACCTGCATTCATGTTACACATAGTACAATGGAAAGAACACACGTAATAAATACAGACATGTAAATGTTTGCAATACCTAAGAATATTTGTAGACTTAAAAAATTACACTGGATTTAAAAGAAGATATGCATGAATATAATGCTGATGTATGCGGCTCAGATAAACCAAAATAATGCACTTACAGACATTCAATGATTAAAGTAAATGCTTTAGTTTGGTTTGCTTTTACCCATTTCAAATCAAGGACTGCAGATTTTTTATAAAGATGATAGTGTAAAACAACTTTGATAATATACAAGCTGCTTAACATTACAAAGCTAACAGTAACTAAAGTTTTACTTTTATAAATATAACTAAGATAAGAACATACCCTATCTGTCAACTAAAGGCAACCTAAAATAAATGTGCAAACTTTTTGACATTGTAACTTGTACCCTTTAAAATGGCAAAACTTCTATTTTTTGTTAAATTGTATAAAGATTTAAAGATTTGAAACATGAACTATCCTATTCTACCTAACAAAACTGTGTTAGAAATAGTGTGTGTTGCTTTTAAACATTTTCTTACAACAATTCAATTATTAAAACATGTGTTTTGTGCATTGTACTAGAATATTTGAACCAAAAATCCACAGTAATACAATTTCATAAACATCCAAATGAATTAACAGATAACAGGTAACTAAATTAAATCAAATGATTACCTTAGTGAGCAAACAAGACATTTCTTCAAGTTTCTCTTCATGAAGTGGCAGATTTCTAGTTCTTGCACATCTTTTTATAAGCTGGAACAATACACTCAGAAACCAATGAAATGTTATGTGCCCTTCCCTTAATTTGCCTATCAAAAGCAGTTTACTGAGACCATTTTAATTACCTTTAGGAGATAAAATCAATTATCAACTGAATGGGTGACTATGCAATAAGAAACATGTTTTGTTCATGCCTTTATTTATTTCAACAGTACACTACACTTGACCTATTTTGAAAAAATTCAAAACCTTTAATCATTTTTGCCTTTAAAATAAATATATGTTACATAATGGAATAATGTCTCCACTCAAGAAAATTCAAGTTGAGCAGATTAACAAAACAGAAGGCACTTACCCAAAATCAAATAAAAGTTAGCGCCTTTGTTTTGCTTCCCTGCATTCATGTTACACACAGAAGAATGTAAAGGACACACCTAATAAATACAGACATATAGATTTTTGCAATGACTAAGAATATGTGTTGACTTAAAAATTTACATTTAGTTTAAAATATGAGTATAAGCATGATTATAATGCTGATTTATGCAGCACAAATAAACCAAAATAACGCACTTACAGATTATGCATAATGAAAGTAAATGCTTTAGTTTGGTTTGTTTGTACCCATTTAAAATCGAGGACTGCAGCTTTTTGGTAACAGTCTGCATCTAAGCAAGTTTTCATATAGTACCAGCTATTTAAAAGTAAAAAAATAACATTAACTCAAGTTTTAGCTTATTGAATATAGCTAAGATTAGAATACGCATACATTGTCTTTCAGGTAATGGAAACAGAAAATAAATGTGTGTGCTTTTTAACATTGTAACTTGTAGCCTTTTTAAAATGGTAGAACATCTAATATTTTTAAAGTGTATGAGTATTTAAAACTTTGAAGCTTGAACTGTCCTGTTAATGCTACCTAACAAAATTGTATTAGAAAAAACTCCTGTTGCTTTTAAACATTTTCTTGCAACAATTCTGTTAATGATTAAAACGTGCTTTTTGAGCATTCTATTAGAATATCTTAACAGAAAGCCAAAGTAATACAGGTTCACATGCATGAACAGAAAATAGGTTACTAAATTAAATCAAATTATTACCCAAATCAGTAAAAATGACATGTTTCTTTAAGTTTCCTTTCAGCAAGTGACAGATTTTTAGTTCTTGCAAAAGTTTTTTATAATCTGGACAATACACCCTGAAACCAATGAATGTTATATCCCCTTCCCTTAATTTGACTAAAAATAGTATATTGAGCCAATTTCACTGCCCTTTATAAAGAGGAAATCAGGTATCAACTGAAGGGTTAACTATGCTATAAGAACTATAATTTTTTCATGTCTTTTTATTTAACATTCCTAGTGAACTACACTTGACTTGGTCTGCAAAACTCTTAAAGCTGTAGTAATTTTTGCCTTTAAAATAAATATATGTTACCTAACTGAATAATGTCTGCATTGAAGAAAATTCATGGTGAGCAGATTGACAAACCAGAAAGCACTTACCCAAATTGAAATAAAAGTTAGTGCCTTTGTTTTGCCTACCTGCATTCATGTTACACATAGTACAATGGAAAGAACACACGTAATAAATACAGACATGTAAATGTTTGCAATACCTAAGAATATTTGTAGACTTAAAAAATTACACTGGATTTAAAAGAAGATATGCATGAATATAATGCTGATGTATGCGGCTCAGATAAACCAAAATAATGCACTTACAGACATTCAATGATTAAAGTAAATGCTTTAGTTTGGTTTGCTTTTACCCATTTCAAATCAAGGACTGCAGATTTTTTATAAAGATGATAGTGTAAAACAACTTTGATAATATACAAGCTGCTTAACATTACAAAGCTAACAGTAACTAAAGTTTTACTTTTATAAATATAACTAAGATAAGAACATACCCTATCTGTCAACTAAAGGCAACCTAAAATAAATGTGCAAACTTTTTGACATTGTAACTTGTACCCTTTAAAATGGCAAAACTTCTATTTTTTGTTAAATTGTATAAAGATTTAAAGATTTGAAACATGAACTATCCTATTCTACCTAACAAAACTGTGTTAGAAATAGTGTGTGTTGCTTTTAAACATTTTCTTACAACAATTCAATTATTAAAACATGTGTTTTGTGCATTGTACTAGAATATTTGAACCAAAAATCCACAGTAATACAATTTCATAAACATCCAAATGAATTAACAGATAACAGGTAACTAAATTAAATCAAATGATTACCTTAGTGAGCAAACAAGACATTTCTTCAAGTTTCTCTTCATGAAGTGGCAGATTTCTAGTTCTTGCACATCTTTTTATAAGCTGGAACAATACACTCAGAAACCAATGAAATGTTATGTGCCCTTCCCTTAATTTGCCTATCAAAAGCAGTTTACTGAGACCATTTTAATTACCTTTAGGAGATAAAATCAATTATCAACTGAATGGGTGACTATGCAATAAGAAACATGTTTTGTTCATGCCTTTATTTATTTCAACAGTACACTACACTTGACCTATTTTGAAAAAATTCAAAACCTTTAATCATTTTTGCCTTTAAAATAAATATATGTTACATAATGGAATAATGTCTGCACTCAAGAAAATTCAAGTTGAGCAGATTAACAAAACAGAAGGCACTTACCCAAAATCAAATAAAAGTTAGCGCCTTTGTTTTGCTTCCCTGCATTCATGTTACACACAGAAGAATGTAAAGGACACACCTAATAAATACAGACATATAGATTTTTGCAATGACTAAGAATATGTGTTGACTTAAAAATTTACATTTAATTTAAAATATGAGTATAAGCATGATTATAATGCTGATTTATGCAGCACAAATAAACCAAAATAACGCACTTACAGATTATGCATAATGAAAGTAAATGCTTTAGTTTGGTTTGTTTGTACCCATTTAAAATCGAGGACTGCAGCTTTTTGGTAACAGTCTGCATCTAAGCAAGTTTTCATATAGTACCAGCTATTTAAAAGTAAAAAAATAACATTAACTCAAGTTTTAGCTTATTGAATATAGCTAAGATTAGAATACGCATACATTGTCTTTCAGGTAATGGAAACAGAAAATAAATGTGTGTGCTTTTTAACATTGTAACTTGTAGCCTTTTTAAAATGGTAGAACATCTAATATTTTTAAAGTGTATGAGTATTTAAAACTTTGAAGCTTGAACTGTCCTGTTAATGCTACCTAACAAAATTGTATTAGAAAAAACTCCTGTTGCTTTTAAACATTTTCTTGCAACAATTCTGTTAATGATTAAAACGTGCTTTTTGAGCATTCTATTAGAATATCTTAACAGAAAGCCAAAGTAATACAGGTTCACATGCATGAACAGAAAATAGGTTACTAAATTAAATCAAATTATTACCCAAATCAGTAAAAATGACATGTTTCTTTAAGTTTCCTTTCAGCAAGTGACAGATTTTTAGTTCTTGCAAAAGTTTTTTATAATCTGGACAATACACCCTGAAACCAATGAATGTTATATCCCCTTCCCTTAATTTGACTAAAAATAGTATATTGAGCCAATTTCACTGCCCTTTATAAAGAGGAAATCAGGTATCAACTGAAGGGTTAACTATGCTATAAGAACTATAATTTTTTCATGTCTTTTTATTTAACATTCCTAGTGAACTACACTTGACTTGGTCTGCAAAACTCTTAAAGCTGTAGTAATTTTTGCCTTTAAAATAAATATATGTTACCTAACTGAATAATGTCTGCATTGAAGAAAATTCATGGTGAGCAGATTGACAAACCAGAAAGCACTTACCCAAATTGAAATAAAAGTTAGTGCCTTTGTTTTGCCTACCTGCATTCATGTTACACATAGTACAATGGAAAGAACACACGTAATAAATACAGACATGTAAATGTTTGCAATACCTAAGAATATTTGTAGACTTAAAAAATTACACTGGATTTAAAAGAAGATATGCATGAATATAATGCTGATGTATGCGGCTCAGATAAACCAAAATAATGCACTTACAGACATTCAATGATTAAAGTAAATGCTTTAGTTTGGTTTGCTTTTACCCATTTCAAATCAAGGACTGCAGATTTTTTATAAAGATGATAGTGTAAAACAACTTTGATAATATACAAGCTGCTTAACATTACAAAGCTAACAGTAACTAAAGTTTTACTTTTATAAATATAACTAAGATAAGAACATACCCTATCTGTCAACTAAAGGCAACCTAAAATAAATGTGCAAACTTTTTGACATTGTAACTTGTACCCTTTAAAATGGCAAAACTTCTATTTTTTGTTAAATTGTATAAAGATTTAAAGATTTGAAACATGAACTATCCTATTCTACCTAACAAAACTGTGTTAGAAATAGTGTGTGTTGCTTTTAAACATTTTCTTACAACAATTCAATTATTAAAACATGTGTTTTGTGCATTGTACTAGAATATTTGAACCAAAAATCCACAGTAATACAATTTCATAAACATCCAAATGAATTAACAGATAACAGGTAACTAAATTAAATCAAATGATTACCTTAGTGAGCAAACAAGACATTTCTTCAAGTTTCTCTTCATGAAGTGGCAGATTTCTAGTTCTTGCACATCTTTTTATAAGCTGGAACAATACACTCAGAAACCAATGAAATGTTATGTGCCCTTCCCTTAATTTGCCTATCAAAAGCAGTTTACTGAGACCATTTTAATTACCTTTAGGAGATAAAATCAATTATCAACTGAATGGGTGACTATGCAATAAGAAACATGTTTTGTTCATGCCTTTATTTATTTCAACAGTACACTACACTTGACCTATTTTGAAAAAATTCAAAACCTTTAATCATTTTTGCCTTTAAAATAAATATATGTTACATAATGGAATAATGTCTCCACTCAAGAAAATTCAAGTTGAGCAGATTAACAAAACAGAAGGCACTTACCCAAAATCAAATAAAAGTTAGCGCCTTTGTTTTGCTTCCCTGCATTCATGTTACACACAGAAGAATGTAAAGGACACACCTAATAAATACAGACATATAGATTTTTGCAATGACTAAGAATATGTGTTGACTTAAAAATTTACATTTAGTTTAAAATATGAGTATAAGCATGATTATAATGCTGATTTATGCAGCACAAATAAACCAAAATAACGCACTTACAGATTATGCATAATGAAAGTAAATGCTTTAGTTTGGTTTGTTTGTACCCATTTAAAATCGAGGACTGCAGCTTTTTGGTAACAGTCTGCATCTAAGCAAGTTTTCATATAGTACCAGCTATTTAAAAGTAAAAAAATAACATTAACTCAAGTTTTAGCTTATTGAATATAGCTAAGATTAGAATACGCATACATTGTCTTTCAGGTAATGGAAACAGAAAATAAATGTGTGTGCTTTTTAACATTGTAACTTGTAGCCTTTTTAAAATGGTAGAACATCTAATATTTTTAAAGTGTATGAGTATTTAAAACTTTGAAGCTTGAACTGTCCTGTTAATGCTACCTAACAAAATTGTATTAGAAAAAACTCCTGTTGCTTTTAAACATTTTCTTGCAACAATTCTGTTAATGATTAAAACGTGCTTTTTGAGCATTCTATTAGAATATCTTAACAGAAAGCCAAAGTAATACAGGTTCACATGCATGAACAGAAAATAGGTTACTAAATTAAATCAAATTATTACCCAAATCAGTAAAAATGACATGTTTCTTTAAGTTTCCTTTCAGCAAGTGACAGATTTTTAGTTCTTGCAAAAGTTTTTTATAATCTGGACAATACACCCTGAAACCAATGAATGTTATATCCCCTTCCCTTAATTTGACTAAAAATAGTATATTGAGCCAATTTCACTGCCCTTTATAAAGAGGAAATCAGGTATCAACTGAAGGGTTAACTACGCTATAAGAACTATAATTTTTTCATGTCTTTTTATTTAACATTCCTAGTGAACTACACTTGACTTGGTCTGCAAAACTCTTAAAGCTGTAGTAATTTTTGCCTTTAAAATAAATATATGTTACCTAACTGAATAATGTCTGCATTGAAGAAAATTCATGGTGAGCAGATTGACAAACCAGAAAGCACTTACCCAAATTGAAATAAAAGTTAGTGCCTTTGTTTTGCCTACCTGCATTCATGTTACACATAGTACAATGGAAAGAACACACGTAATAAATACAGACATGTAAATGTTTGCAATACCTAAGAATATTTGTAGACTTAAAAAATTACACTGGATTTAAAAGAAGATATGCATGAATATAATGCTGATGTATGCGGCTCAGATAAACCAAAATAATGCACTTACAGACATTCAATGATTAAAGTAAATGCTTTAGTTTGGTTTGCTTTTACCCATTTCAAATCAAGGACTGCAGATTTTTTATAAAGATGATAGTGTAAAACAACTTTGATAATATACAAGCTGCTTAACATTACAAAGCTAACAGTAACTAAAGTTTTACTTTTATAAATATAACTAAGATAAGAACATACCCTATCTGTCAACTAAAGGCAACCTAAAATAAATGTGCAAACTTTTTGACATTGTAACTTGTACCCTTTAAAATGGCAAAACTTCTATTTTTTGTTAAATTGTATAAAGATTTAAAGATTTGAAACATGAACTATCCTATTCTACCTAACAAAACTGTGTTAGAAATAGTGTGTGTTGCTTTTAAACATTTTCTTGCAACAATTCAATTATTAAAACATGTGTTTTGTGCATTGTACTAGAATATTTGAACCAAAAATCCACAGAAATACAATTTCATAAACATCCAAATGAATTAACAGATAACAGGTAACTAAATTAAATCAAATGATTACCTTAGTGAGCAAACAAGACATTTCTTCAAGTTTCTCTTCATGAAGTGGCAGATTTCTAGTTCTTGCACATCTTTTTATAAGCTGGAACAATACACTCAGAAACCAATGAAATGTTATGTGCCCTTCCCTTAATTTGCCTATCAAAAGCAGTTTACTGAGACCATTTTAATTACCTTTAGGAGATAAAATCAATTATCAACTGAATGGGTGACTATGCAATAAGAAACATGTTTTGTTCATGCCTTTATTTATTTCAACAGTACACTAAACTTGACCTATTTTGAAAAAATTCAAAACCTTTAATCATTTTTGCCTTTAAAATAAATATATGTTACATAATGGAATAATGTCTCCACTCAAGAAAATTCAAGTTGAGCAGATTAACAAAACAGAAGGCACTTACCCAAAATCAAATAAAAGTTAGCGCCTTTGTTTTGCTTCCCTGCATTCATGTTACACACAGAAGAATGTAAAGGACACACCTAATAAATACAGACATATAGATTTTTGCAATGACTAAGAATATGTGTTGACTTAAAAATTTACATTTAGTTTAAAATATGAGTATAAGCATGATTATAATGCTGATTTATGCAGCACAAATAAACCAAAATAACGCACTTACAGATTATGCATAATGAAAGTAAATGCTTTAGTTTGGTTTGTTTGTACCCATTTAAAATCGAGGACTGCAGCTTTTTGGTAACAGTCTGCATCTAAGCAAGTTTTCATATAGTACCAGCTATTTAAAAGTAAAAAAATAACATTAACTCAAGTTTTAGCTTATTGAATATAGCTAAGATTAGAATACGCATACATTGTCTTTCAGGTAATGGAAACAGAAAATAAATGTGTGTGCTTTTTAACATTGTAACTTGTAGCCTTTTTAAAATGGTAGAACATCTAATATTTTTAAAGTGTATGAGTATTTAAAACTTTGAAGCTTGAACTGTCCTGTTAATGCTACCTAACAAAATTGTATTAGAAAAAACTCCTGTTGCTTTTAAACATTTTCTTGCAACAATTCTGTTAATGATTAAAACGTGCTTTTTGAGCATTCTATTAGAATATCTTAACAGAAAGCCAAAGTAATACAGGTTCACATGCATGAACAGAAAATAGGTTACTAAATTAAATCAAATTATTACCCAAATCAGTAAAAATGACATGTTTCTTTAAGTTTCCTTTCAGCAAGTGACAGATTTTTAGTTCTTGCAAAAGTTTTTTATAATCTGGACAATACACCCTGAAACCAATGAATGTTATATCCCCTTCCCTTAATTTGACTAAAAATAGTATATTGAGCCAATTTCACTGCCCTTTATAAAGAGGAAATCAGGTATCAACTGAAGGGTTAACTACGCTATAAGAACTATAATTTTTTCATGTCTTTTTATTTAACATTCCTAGTGAACTACACTTGACTTGGTCTGCAAAACTCTTAAAGCTGTAGTAATTTTTGCCTTTAAAATAAATATATGTTACCTAACTGAATAATGTCTGCATTGAAGAAAATTCATGGTGAGCAGATTGACAAACCAGAAAGCACTTACCCAAATTGAAATAAAAGTTAGTGCCTTTGTTTTGCCTACCTGCATTCATGTTACACATAGTACAATGGAAAGAACACACGTAATAAATACAGACATGTAAATGTTTGCAATACCTAAGAATATTTGTAGACTTAAAAAATTACACTGGATTTAAAAGAAGATATGCATGAATATAATGCTGATGTATGCGGCTCAGATAAACCAAAATAATGCACTTACAGACATTCAATGATTAAAGTAAATGCTTTAGTTTGGTTTGCTTTTACCCATTTCAAATCAAGGACTGCAGATTTTTTATAAAGATGATAGTGTAAAACAACTTTGATAATATACAAGCTGCTTAACATTACAAAGCTAACAGTAACTAAAGTTTTACTTTTATAAATATAACTAAGATAAGAACATACCCTATCTGTCAACTAAAGGCAACCTAAAATAAATGTGCAAACTTTTTGACATTGTAACTTGTACCCTTTAAAATGGCAAAACTTCTATTTTTTGTTAAATTGTATAAAGATTTAAAGATTTGAAACATGAACTATCCTATTCTACCTAACAAAACTGTGTTAGAAATAGTGTGTGTTGCTTTTAAACATTTTCTTGCAACAATTCAATTATTAAAACATGTGTTTTGTGCATTGTACTAGAATATTTGAACCAAAAATCCACAGAAATACAATTTCATAAACATCCAAATGAATTAACAGATAACAGGTAACTAAATTAAATCAAATGATTACCTTAGTGAGCAAACAAGACATTTCTTCAAGTTTCTCTTCATGAAGTGGCAGATTTCTAGTTCTTGCACATCTTTTTATAAGCTGGAACAATACACTCAGAAACCAATGAAATGTTATGTGCCCTTCCCTTAATTTGCCTATCAAAAGCAGTTTACTGAGACCATTTTAATTACCTTTAGGAGATAAAATCAATTATCAACTGAATGGGTGACTATGCAATAAGAAACATGTTTTGTTCATGCCTTTATTTATTTCAACAGTACACTAAACTTGACCTATTTTGAAAAAATTCAAAACCTTTAATCATTTTTGCCTTTAAAATAAATATATGTTACATAATGGAATAATGTCTGCACTCAAGAAAATTCAAGTTGAGCAGATTAACAAAACAGAAGGCACTTACCCAAAATCAAATAAAAGTTAGCGCCTTTGTTTTGCTTCCCTGCATTCATGTTACACACAGAAGAATGTAAAGGACACACCTAATAAATACAGACATATAGATTTTTGCAATGACTAAGAATATGTGTTGACTTAAAAATTTACATTTAGTTTAAAATATGAGTATAAGCATGATTATAATGCTGATTTATGCAGCACAAATAAACCAAAATAACGCACTTACAGATTATGCATAATGAAAGTAAATGCTTTAGTTTGGTTTGTTTGTACCCATTTAAAATCGAGGACTGCAGCTTTTTGGTAACAGTCTGCATCTAAGCAAGTTTTCATATAGTACCAGCTATTTAAAAGTAAAAAAATAACATTAACTCAAGTTTTAGCTTATTGAATATAGCTAAGATTAGAATACGCATACATTGTCTTTCAGGTAATGGAAACAGAAAATAAATGTGTGTGCTTTTTAACATTGTAACTTGTAGCCTTTTTAAAATGGTAGAACATCTAATATTTTTAAAGTGTATGAGTATTTAAAACTTTGAAGCTTGAACTGTCCTGTTAATGCTACCTAACAAAATTGTATTAGAAAAAACTCCTGTTGCTTTTAAACATTTTCTTGCAACAATTCTGTTAATGATTAAAACGTGCTTTTTGAGCATTCTATTAGAATATCTTAACAGAAAGCCAAAGTAATACAGGTTCACATGCATGAACAGAAAATAGGTTACTAAATTAAATCAAATTATTACCCAAATCAGTAAAAATGACATGTTTCTTTAAGTTTCCTTTCAGCAAGTGACAGATTTTTAGTTCTTGCAAAAGTTTTTTATAATCTGGACAATACACCCTGAAACCAATGAATGTTATATCCCCTTCCCTTAATTTGACTAAAAATAGTATATTGAGCCAATTTCACTGCCCTTTATAAAGAGGAAATCAGGTATCAACTGAAGGGTTAACTATGCTATAAGAACTATAATTTTTTCATGTCTTTTTATTTAACATTCCTAGTGAACTACACTTGACTTGGTCTGCAAAACTCTTAAAGCTGTAGTAATTTTTGCCTTTAAAATAAATATATGTTACCTAACTGAATAATGTCTGCATTGAAGAAAATTCATGGTGAGCAGATTGACAAACCAGAAAGCACTTACCCAAATTGAAATAAAAGTTAGTGCCTTTGTTTTGCCTACCTGCATTCATGTTACACATAGTACAATGGAAAGAACACACGTAATAAATACAGACATGTAAATGTTTGCAATACCTAAGAATATTTGTAGACTTAAAAAATTACACTGGATTTAAAAGAAGATATGCATGAATATAATGCTGATGTATGCGGCTCAGATAAACCAAAATAATGCACTTACAGACATTCAATGATTAAAGTAAATGCTTTAGTTTGGTTTGCTTTTACCCATTTCAAATCAAGGACTGCAGATTTTTTATAAAGATGATAGTGTAAAACAACTTTGATAATATACAAGCTGCTTAACATTACAAAGCTAACAGTAACTAAAGTTTTACTTTTATAAATATAACTAAGATAAGAACATACCCTATCTGTCAACTAAAGGCAACCTAAAATAAATGTGCAAACTTTTTGACATTGTAACTTGTACCCTTTAAAATGGCAAAACTTCTATTTTTTGTTAAATTGTATAAAGATTTAAAGATTTGAAACATGAACTATCCTATTCTACCTAACAAAACTGTGTTAGAAATAGTGTGTGTTGCTTTTAAACATTTTCTTACAACAATTCAATTATTAAAACATGTGTTTTGTGCATTGTACTAGAATATTTGAACCAAAAATCCACAGTAATACAATTTCATAAACATCCAAATGAATTAACAGATAACAGGTAACTAAATTAAATCAAATGATTACCTTAGTGAGCAAACAAGACATTTCTTCAAGTTTCTCTTCATGAAGTGGCAGATTTCTAGTTCTTGCACATCTTTTTATAAGCTGGAACAATACACTCAGAAACCAATGAAATGTTATGTGCCCTTCCCTTAATTTGCCTATCAAAAGCAGTTTACTGAGACCATTTTAATTACCTTTAGGAGATAAAATCAATTATCAACTGAATGGGTGACTATGCAATAAGAAACATGTTTTGTTCATGCCTTTATTTATTTCAACAGTACACTACACTTGACCTATTTTGAAAAAATTCAAAACCTTTAATCATTTTTGCCTTTAAAATAAATATATGTTACATAATGGAATAATGTCTCCACTCAAGAAAATTCAAGTTGAGCAGATTAACAAAACAGAAGGCACTTACCCAAAATCAAATAAAAGTTAGCGCCTTTGTTTTGCTTCCCTGCATTCATGTTACACACAGAAGAATGTAAAGGACACACCTAATAAATACAGACATATAGATTTTTGCAATGACTAAGAATATGTGTTGACTTAAAAATTTACATTTAGTTTAAAATATGAGTATAAGCATGATTATAATGCTGATTTATGCAGCACAAATAAACCAAAATAACGCACTTACAGATTATGCATAATGAAAGTAAATGCTTTAGTTTGGTTTGTTTGTACCCATTTAAAATCGAGGACTGCAGCTTTTTGGTAACAGTCTGCATCTAAGCAAGTTTTCATATAGTACCAGCTATTTAAAAGTAAAAAAATAACATTAACTCAAGTTTTAGCTTATTGAATATAGCTAAGATTAGAATACGCATACATTGTCTTTCAGGTAATGGAAACAGAAAATAAATGTGTGTGCTTTTTAACATTGTAACTTGTAGCCTTTTTAAAATGGTAGAACATCTAATATTTTTAAAGTGTATGAGTATTTAAAACTTTGAAGCTTGAACTGTCCTGTTAATGCTACCTAACAAAATTGTATTAGAAAAAACTCCTGTTGCTTTTAAACATTTTCTTGCAACAATTCTGTTAATGATTAAAACGTGCTTTTTGAGCATTCTATTAGAATATCTTAACAGAAAGCCAAAGTAATACAGGTTCACATGCATGAACAGAAAATAGGTTACTAAATTAAATCAAATTATTACCCAAATCAGTAAAAATGACATGTTTCTTTAAGTTTCCTTTCAGCAAGTGACAGATTTTTAGTTCTTGCAAAAGTTTTTTATAATCTGGACAATACACCCTGAAACCAATGAATGTTATATCCCCTTCCCTTAATTTGACTAAAAATAGTATATTGAGCCAATTTCACTGCCCTTTATAAAGAGGAAATCAGGTATCAACTGAAGGGTTAACTATGCTATAAGAACTATAATTTTTTCATGTCTTTTTATTTAACATTCCTAGTGAACTACACTTGACTTGGTCTGCAAAACTCTTAAAGCTGTAGTAATTTTTGCCTTTAAAATAAATATATGTTACCTAACTGAATAATGTCTGCATTGAAGAAAATTCATGGTGAGCAGATTGACAAACCAGAAAGCACTTACCCAAATTGAAATAAAAGTTAGTGCCTTTGTTTTGCCTACCTGCATTCATGTTACACATAGTACAATGGAAAGAACACACGTAATAAATACAGACATGTAAATGTTTGCAATACCTAAGAATATTTGTAGACTTAAAAAATTACACTGGATTTAAAAGAAGATATGCATGAATATAATGCTGATGTATGCGGCTCAGATAAACCAAAATAATGCACTTACAGACATTCAATGATTAAAGTAAATGCTTTAGTTTGGTTTGCTTTTACCCATTTCAAATCAAGGACTGCAGATTTTTTATAAAGATGATAGTGTAAAACAACTTTGATAATATACAAGCTGCTTAACATTACAAAGCTAACAGTAACTAAAGTTTTACTTTTATAAATATAACTAAGATAAGAACATACCCTATCTGTCAACTAAAGGCAACCTAAAATAAATGTGCAAACTTTTTGACATTGTAACTTGTACCCTTTAAAATGGCAAAACTTCTATTTTTTGTTAAATTGTATAAAGATTTAAAGATTTGAAACATGAACTATCCTATTCTACCTAACAAAACTGTGTTAGAAATAGTGTGTGTTGCTTTTAAACATTTTCTTACAACAATTCAATTATTAAAACATGTGTTTTGTGCATTGTACTAGAATATTTGAACCAAAAATCCACAGTAATACAATTTCATAAACATCCAAATGAATTAACAGATAACAGGTAACTAAATTAAATCAAATGATTACCTTAGTGAGCAAACAAGACATTTCTTCAAGTTTCTCTTCATGAAGTGGCAGATTTCTAGTTCTTGCACATCTTTTTATAAGCTGGAACAATACACTCAGAAACCAATGAAATGTTATGTGCCCTTCCCTTAATTTGCCTATCAAAAGCAGTTTACTGAGACCATTTTAATTACCTTTAGGAGATAAAATCAATTATCAACTGAATGGGTGACTATGCAATAAGAAACATGTTTTGTTCATGCCTTTATTTATTTCAACAGTACACTACACTTGACCTATTTTGAAAAAATTCAAAACCTTTAATCATTTTTGCCTTTAAAATAAATATATGTTACATAATGGAATAATGTCTGCACTCAAGAAAATTCAAGTTGAGCAGATTAACAAAACAGAAGGCACTTACCCAAAATCAAATAAAAGTTAGCGCCTTTGTTTTGCTTCCCTGCATTCATGTTACACACAGAAGAATGTAAAGGACACACCTAATAAATACAGACATATAGATTTTTGCAATGACTAAGAATATGTGTTGACTTAAAAATTTACATTTAATTTAAAATATGAGTATAAGCATGATTATAATGCTGATTTATGCAGCACAAATAAACCAAAATAACGCACTTACAGATTATGCATAATGAAAGTAAATGCTTTAGTTTGGTTTGTTTGTACCCATTTAAAATCGAGGACTGCAGCTTTTTGGTAACAGTCTGCATCTAAGCAAGTTTTCATATAGTACCAGCTATTTAAAAGTAAAAAAATAACATTAACTCAAGTTTTAGCTTATTGAATATAGCTAAGATTAGAATACGCATACATTGTCTTTCAGGTAATGGAAACAGAAAATAAATGTGTGTGCTTTTTAACATTGTAACTTGTAGCCTTTTTAAAATGGTAGAACATCTAATATTTTTAAAGTGTATGAGTATTTAAAACTTTGAAGCTTGAACTGTCCTGTTAATGCTACCTAACAAAATTGTATTAGAAAAAACTCCTGTTGCTTTTAAACATTTTCTTGCAACAATTCTGTTAATGATTAAAACGTGCTTTTTGAGCATTCTATTAGAATATCTTAACAGAAAGCCAAAGTAATACAGGTTCACATGCATGAACAGAAAATAGGTTACTAAATTAAATCAAATTATTACCCAAATCAGTAAAAATGACATGTTTCTTTAAGTTTCCTTTCAGCAAGTGACAGATTTTTAGTTCTTGCAAAAGTTTTTTATAATCTGGACAATACACCCTGAAACCAATGAATGTTATATCCCCTTCCCTTAATTTGACTAAAAATAGTATATTGAGCCAATTTTACTGCCCTTTATAAAGAGGAAATCAGGTATCAACTGAAGGGTTAACTATGCTATAAGAACTATAATTTTTTCATGTCTTTTTATTTAACATTCCTAGTGAACTACACTTGACTTGGTCTGCAAAACTCTTAAAGCTGTAGTAATTTTTGCCTTTAAAATAAATATATGTTACCTAACTGAATAATGTCTGCATTGAAGAAAATTCATGGTGAGCAGATTGACAAACCAGAAAGCACTTACCCAAATTGAAATAAAAGTTAGTGCCTTTGTTTTGCCTACCTGCATTCATGTTACACATAGTACAATGGAAAGAACACACGTAATAAATACAGACATGTAAATGTTTGCAATACCTAAGAATATTTGTAGACTTAAAAAATTACACTGGATTTAAAAGAAGATATGCATGAATATAATGCTGATGTATGCGGCTCAGATAAACCAAAATAATGCACTTACAGACATTCAATGATTAAAGTAAATGCTTTAGTTTGGTTTGCTTTTACCCATTTCAAATCAAGGACTGCAGATTTTTTATAAAGATGATAGTGTAAAACAACTTTGATAATATACAAGCTGCTTAACATTACAAAGCTAACAGTAACTAAAGTTTTACTTTTATAAATATAACTAAGATAAGAACATACCCTATCTGTCAACTAAAGGCAACCTAAAATAAATGTGCAAACTTTTTGACATTGTAACTTGTACCCTTTAAAATGGCAAAACTTCTATTTTTTGTTAAATTGTATAAAGATTTAAAGATTTGAAACATGAACTATCCTATTCTACCTAACAAAACTGTGTTAGAAATAGTGTGTGTTGCTTTTAAACATTTTCTTACAACAATTCAATTATTAAAACATGTGTTTTGTGCATTGTACTAGAATATTTGAACCAAAAATCCACAGTAATACAATTTCATAAACATCCAAATGAATTAACAGATAACAGGTAACTAAATTAAATCAAATGATTACCTTAGTGAGCAAACAAGACATTTCTTCAAGTTTCTCTTCATGAAGTGGCAGATTTCTAGTTCTTGCACATCTTTTTATAAGCTGGAACAATACACTCAGAAACCAATGAAATGTTATGTGCCCTTCCCTTAATTTGCCTATCAAAAGCAGTTTACTGAGACCATTTTAATTACCTTTAGGAGATAAAATCAATTATCAACTGAATGGGTGACTATGCAATAAGAAACATGTTTTGTTCATGCCTTTATTTATTTCAACAGTACACTACACTGGACCTATTTTGAAAAAATTCAAAACCTTTAATCATTTTTGCCTTTAAAATAAATATATGTTACATAATGGAATAATGTCTCCACTCAAGAAAATTCAAGTTGAGCAGATTAACAAAACAGAAGGCACTTACCCAAAATCAAATAAAAGTTAGCGCCTTTGTTTTGCTTCCCTGCATTCATGTTACACACAGAAGAATGTAAAGGACACACCTAATAAATACAGACATATAGATTTTTGCAATGACTAAGAATATGTGTTGACTTAAAAATTTACATTTAGTTTAAAATATGAGTATAAGCATGATTATAATGCTGATTTATGCAGCACAAATAAACCAAAATAACGCACTTACAGATTATGCATAATGAAAGTAAATGCTTTAGTTTGGTTTGTTTGTACCCATTTAAAATCGAGGACTGCAGCTTTTTGGTAACAGTCTGCATCTAAGCAAGTTTTCATATAGTACCAGCTATTTAAAAGTAAAAAAATAACATTAACTCAAGTTTTAGCTTATTGAATATAGCTAAGATTAGAATACGCATACATTGTCTTTCAGGTAATGGAAACAGAAAATAAATGTGTGTGCTTTTTAACATTGTAACTTGTAGCCTTTTTAAAATGGTAGAACATCTAATATTTTTAAAGTGTATGAGTATTTAAAACTTTGAAGCTTGAACTGTCCTGTTAATGCTACCTAACAAAATTGTATTAGAAAAAACTCCTGTTGCTTTTAAACATTTTCTTGCAACAATTCTGTTAATGATTAAAACGTGCTTTTTGAGCATTCTATTAGAATATCTTAACAGAAAGCCAAAGTAATACAGGTTCACATGCATGAACAGAAAATAGGTTACTAAATTAAATCAAATTATTACCCAAATCAGTAAAAATGACATGTTTCTTTAAGTTTCCTTTCAGCAAGTGACAGATTTTTAGTTCTTGCAAAAGTTTTTTATAATCTGGACAATACACCCTGAAACCAATGAATGTTATATCCCCTTCCCTTAATTTGACTAAAAATAGTATATTGAGCCAATTTCACTGCCCTTTATAAAGAGGAAATCAGGTATCAACTGAAGGGTTAACTACGCTATAAGAACTATAATTTTTTCATGTCTTTTTATTTAACATTCCTAGTGAACTACACTTGACTTGGTCTGCAAAACTCTTAAAGCTGTAGTAATTTTTGCCTTTAAAATAAATATATGTTACCTAACTGAATAATGTCTGCATTGAAGAAAATTCATGGTGAGCAGATTGACAAACCAGAAAGCACTTACCCAAATTGAAATAAAAGTTAGTGCCTTTGTTTTGCCTACCTGCATTCATGTTACACATAGTACAATGGAAAGAACACACGTAATAAATACAGACATGTAAATGTTTGCAATACCTAAGAATATTTGTAGACTTAAAAAATTACACTGGATTTAAAAGAAGATATGCATGAATATAATGCTGATGTATGCGGCTCAGATAAACCAAAATAATGCACTTACAGACATTCAATGATTAAAGTAAATGCTTTAGTTTGGTTTGCTTTTACCCATTTCAAATCAAGGACTGCAGATTTTTTATAAAGATGATAGTGTAAAACAACTTTGATAATATACAAGCTGCTTAACATTACAAAGCTAACAGTAACTAAAGTTTTACTTTTATAAATATAACTAAGATAAGAACATACCCTATCTGTCAACTAAAGGCAACCTAAAATAAATGTGCAAACTTTTTGACATTGTAACTTGTACCCTTTAAAATGGCAAAACTTCTATTTTTTGTTAAATTGTATAAAGATTTAAAGATTTGAAACATGAACTATCCTATTCTACCTAACAAAACTGTGTTAGAAATAGTGTGTGTTGCTTTTAAACATTTTCTTGCAACAATTCAATTATTAAAACATGTGTTTTGTGCATTGTACTAGAATATTTGAACCAAAAATCCACAGAAATACAATTTCATAAACATCCAAATGAATTAACAGATAACAGGTAACTAAATTAAATCAAATGATTACCTTAGTGAGCAAACAAGACATTTCTTCAAGTTTCTCTTCATGAAGTGGCAGATTTCTAGTTCTTGCACATCTTTTTATAAGCTGGAACAATACACTCAGAAACCAATGAAATGTTATGTGCCCTTCCCTTAATTTGCCTATCAAAAGCAGTTTACTGAGACCATTTTAATTACCTTTAGGAGATAAAATCAATTATCAACTGAATGGGTGACTATGCAATAAGAAACATGTTTTGTTCATGCCTTTATTTATTTCAACAGTACACTAAACTTGACCTATTTTGAAAAAATTCAAAACCTTTAATCATTTTTGCCTTTAAAATAAATATATGTTACATAATGGAATAATGTCTGCACTCAAGAAAATTCAAGTTGAGCAGATTAACAAAACAGAAGGCACTTACCCAAAATCAAATAAAAGTTAGCGCCTTTGTTTTGCTTCCCTGCATTCATGTTACACACAGAAGAATGTAAAGGACACACCTAATAAATACAGACATATAGATTTTTGCAATGACTAAGAATATGTGTTGACTTAAAAATTTACATTTAGTTTAAAATATGAGTATAAGCATGATTATAATGCTGATTTATGCAGCACAAATAAACCAAAATAACGCACTTACAGATTATGCATAATGAAAGTAAATGCTTTAGTTTGGTTTGTTTGTACCCATTTAAAATCGAGGACTGCAGCTTTTTGGTAACAGTCTGCATCTAAGCAAGTTTTCATATAGTACCAGCTATTTAAAAGTAAAAAAATAACATTAACTCAAGTTTTAGCTTATTGAATATAGCTAAGATTAGAATACGCATACATTGTCTTTCAGGTAATGGAAACAGAAAATAAATGTGTGTGCTTTTTAACATTGTAACTTGTAGCCTTTTTAAAATGGTAGAACATCTAATATTTTTAAAGTGTATGAGTATTTAAAACTTTGAAGCTTGAACTGTCCTGTTAATGCTACCTAGCAAAATTGTATTAGAAAAAACTCCTGTTGCTTTTAAACATTTTCTTGCAACAATTCTGTTAATGATTAAAACGTGCTTTTTGAGCATTCTATTAGAATATCTTAACAGAAAGCCAAAGTAATACAGGTTCACATGCATGAACAGAAAATAGGTTACTAAATTAAATCAAATTATTACCCAAATCAGTAAAAATGACATGTTTCTTTAAGTTTCCTTTCAGCAAGTGACAGATTTTTAGTTCTTGCAAAAGTTTTTTATAATCTGGACAATACACCCTGAAACCAATGAATGTTATATCCCCTTCCCTTAATTTGACTAAAAATAGTATATTGAGCCAATTTCACTGCCCTTTATAAAGAGGAAATCAGGTATCAACTGAAGGGTTAACTATGCTATAAGAACTATAATTTTTTCATGTCTTTTTATTTAACATTCCTAGTGAACTACACTTGACTTGGTCTGCAAAACTCTTAAAGCTGTAGTAATTTTTGCCTTTAAAATAAATATATGTTACCTAACTGAATAATGTCTGCATTGAAGAAAATTCATGGTGAGCAGATTGACAAACCAGAAAGCACTTACCCAAATTGAAATAAAAGTTAGTGCCTTTGTTTTGCCTACCTGCATTCATGTTACACATAGTACAATGGAAAGAACACACGTAATAAATACAGACATGTAAATGTTTGCAATACCTAAGAATATTTGTAGACTTAAAAAATTACACTGGATTTAAAAGAAGATATGCATGAATATAATGCTGATGTATGCGGCTCAGATAAACCAAAATAATGCACTTACAGACATTCAATGATTAAAGTAAATGCTTTAGTTTGGTTTGCTTTTACCCATTTCAAATCAAGGACTGCAGATTTTTTATAAAGATGATAGTGTAAAACAACTTTGATAATATACAAGCTGCTTAACATTACAAAGCTAACAGTAACTAAAGTTTTACTTTTATAAATATAACTAAGATAAGAACATACCCTATCTGTCAACTAAAGGCAACCTAAAATAAATGTGCAAACTTTTTGACATTGTAACTTGTACCCTTTAAAATGGCAAAACTTCTATTTTTTGTTAAATTGTATAAAGATTTAAAGATTGAAACATGAACTATCCTATTCTACCTAACAAAACTGTGTTAGAAATAGTGTGTGTTGCTTTTAAACATTTTCTTACAACAATTCAATTATTAAAACATGTGTTTTGTGCATTGTACTAGAATATTTGAACCAAAAATCCACAGTAATACAATTTCATAAACATCCAAATGAATTAACAGATAACAGGTAACTAAATTAAATCAAATGATTACCTTAGTGAGCAAACAAGACATTTCTTCAAGTTTCTCTTCATGAAGTGGCAGATTTCTAGTTCTTGCACATCTTTTTATAAGCTGGAACAATACACTCAGAAACCAATGAAATGTTATGTGCCCTTCCCTTAATTTGCCTATCAAAAGCAGTTTACTGAGACCATTTTAATTACCTTTAGGAGATAAAATCAATTATCAACTGAATGGGTGACTATGCAATAAGAAACATGTTTTGTTCATGCCTTTATTTATTTCAACAGTACACTACACTTGACCTATTTTGAAAAAATTCAAAACCTTTAATCATTTTTGCCTTTAAAATAAATATATGTTACATAATGGAATAATGTCTGCACTCAAGAAAATTCAAGTTGAGCAGATTAACAAAACAGAAGGCACTTACCCAAAATCAAATAAAAGTTAGCGCCTTTGTTTTGCTTCCCTGCATTCATGTTACACACAGAAGAATGTAAAGGACACACCTAATAAATACAGACATATAGATTTTTGCAATGACTAAGAATATGTGTTGACTTAAAAATTTACATTTAATTTAAAATATGAGTATAAGCATGATTATAATGCTGATTTATGCAGCACAAATAAACCAAAATAACGCACTTACAGATTATGCATAATGAAAGTAAATGCTTTAGTTTGGTTTGTTTGTACCCATTTAAAATCGAGGACTGCAGCTTTTTGGTAACAGTCTGCATCTAAGCAAGTTTTCATATAGTACCAGCTATTTAAAAGTAAAAAAATAACATTAACTCAAGTTTTAGCTTATTGAATATAGCTAAGATTAGAATACGCATACATTGTCTTTCAGGTAATGGAAACAGAAAATAAATGTGTGTGCTTTTTAACATTGTAACTTGTAGCCTTTTTAAAATGGTAGAACATCTAATATTTTTAAAGTGTATGAGTATTTAAAACTTTGAAGCTTGAACTGTCCTGTTAATGCTACCTAACAAAATTGTATTAGAAAAAACTCCTGTTGCTTTTAAACATTTTCTTGCAACAATTCTGTTAATGATTAAAACGTGCTTTTTGAGCATTCTATTAGAATATCTTAACAGAAAGCCAAAGTAATACAGGTTCACATGCATGAACAGAAAATAGGTTACTAAATTAAATCAAATTATTACCCAAATCAGTAAAAATGACATGTTTCTTTAAGTTTCCTTTCAGCAAGTGACAGATTTTTAGTTCTTGCAAAAGTTTTTTATAATCTGGACAATACACCCTGAAACCAATGAATGTTATATCCCCTTCCCTTAATTTGACTAAAAATAGTATATTGAGCCAATTTCACTGCCCTTTATAAAGAGGAAATCAGGTATCAACTGAAGGGTTAACTATGCTATAAGAACTATAATTTTTTCATGTCTTTTTATTTAACATTCCTAGTGAACTACACTTGACTTGGTCTGCAAAACTCTTAAAGCTGTAGTAATTTTTGCCTTTAAAATAAATATATGTTACCTAACTGAATAATGTCTGCATTGAAGAAAATTCATGGTGAGCAGATTGACAAACCAGAAAGCACTTACCCAAATTGAAATAAAAGTTAGTGCCTTTGTTTTGCCTACCTGCATTCATGTTACACATAGTACAATGGAAAGAACACACGTAATAAATACAGACATGTAAATGTTTGCAATACCTAAGAATATTTGTAGACTTAAAAAATTACACTGGATTTAAAAGAAGATATGCATGAATATAATGCTGATGTATGCGGCTCAGATAAACCAAAATAATGCACTTACAGACATTCAATGATTAAAGTAAATGCTTTAGTTTGGTTTGCTTTTACCCATTTCAAATCAAGGACTGCAGATTTTTTATAAAGATGATAGTGTAAAACAACTTTGATAATATACAAGCTGCTTAACATTACAAAGCTAACAGTAACTAAAGTTTTACTTTTATAAATATAACTAAGATAAGAACATACCCTATCTGTCAACTAAAGGCAACCTAAAATAAATGTGCAAACTTTTTGACATTGTAACTTGTACCCTTTAAAATGGCAAAACTTCTATTTTTTGTTAAATTGTATAAAGATTTAAAGATTTGAAACATGAACTATCCTATTCTACCTAACAAAACTGTGTTAGAAATAGTGTGTGTTGCTTTTAAACATTTTCTTACAACAATTCAATTATTAAAACATGTGTTTTGTGCATTGTACTAGAATATTTGAACCAAAAATCCACAGTAATACAATTTCATAAACATCCAAATGAATTAACAGATAACAGGTAACTAAATTAAATCAAATGATTACCTTAGTGAGCAAACAAGACATTTCTTCAAGTTTCTCTTCATGAAGTGGCAGATTTCTAGTTCTTGCACATCTTTTTATAAGCTGGAACAATACACTCAGAAACCAATGAAATGTTATGTGCCCTTCCCTTAATTTGCCTATCAAAAGCAGTTTACTGAGACCATTTTAATTACCTTTAGGAGATAAAATCAATTATCAACTGAATGGGTGACTATGCAATAAGAAACATGTTTTGTTCATGCCTTTATTTATTTCAACAGTACACTACACTTGACCTATTTTGAAAAAATTCAAAACCTTTAATCATTTTTGCCTTTAAAATAAATATATGTTACATAATGGAATAATGTCTCCACTCAAGAAAATTCAAGTTGAGCAGATTAACAAAACAGAAGGCACTTACCCAAAATCAAATAAAAGTTAGCGCCTTTGTTTTGCTTCCCTGCATTCATGTTACACACAGAAGAATGTAAAGGACACACCTAATAAATACAGACATATAGATTTTTGCAATGACTAAGAATATGTGTTGACTTAAAAATTTACATTTAGTTTAAAATATGAGTATAAGCATGATTATAATGCTGATTTATGCAGCACAAATAAACCAAAATAACGCACTTACAGATTATGCATAATGAAAGTAAATGCTTTAGTTTGGTTTGTTTGTACCCATTTAAAATCGAGGACTGCAGCTTTTTGGTAACAGTCTGCATCTAAGCAAGTTTTCATATAGTACCAGCTATTTAAAAGTAAAAAAATAACATTAACTCAAGTTTTAGCTTATTGAATATAGCTAAGATTAGAATACGCATACATTGTCTTTCAGGTAATGGAAACAGAAAATAAATGTGTGTGCTTTTTAACATTGTAACTTGTAGCCTTTTTAAAATGGTAGAACATCTAATATTTTTAAAGTGTATGAGTATTTAAAACTTTGAAGCTTGAACTGTCCTGTTAATGCTACCTAACAAAATTGTATTAGAAAAAACTCCTGTTGCTTTTAAACATTTTCTTGCAACAATTCTGTTAATGATTAAAACGTGCTTTTTGAGCATTCTATTAGAATATCTTAACAGAAAGCCAAAGTAATACAGGTTCACATGCATGAACAGAAAATAGGTTACTAAATTAAATCAAATTATTACCCAAATCAGTAAAAATGACATGTTTCTTTAAGTTTCCTTTCAGCAAGTGACAGATTTTTAGTTCTTGCAAAAGTTTTTTATAATCTGGACAATACACCCTGAAACCAATGAATGTTATATCCCCTTCCCTTAATTTGACTAAAAATAGTATATTGAGCCAATTTCACTGCCCTTTATAAAGAGGAAATCAGGTATCAACTGAAGGGTTAACTATGCTATAAGAACTATAATTTTTTCATGTCTTTTTATTTAACATTCCTAGTGAACTACACTTGACTTGGTCTGCAAAACTCTTAAAGCTGTAGTAATTTTTGCCTTTAAAATAAATATATGTTACCTAACTGAATAATGTCTGCATTGAAGAAAATTCATGGTGAGCAGATTGACAAACCAGAAAGCACTTACCCAAATTGAAATAAAAGTTAGTGCCTTTGTTTTGCCTACCTGCATTCATGTTACACATAGTACAATGGAAAGAACACACGTAATAAATACAGACATGTAAATGTTTGCAATACCTAAGAATATTTGTAGACTTAAAAAATTACACTGGATTTAAAAGAAGATATGCATGAATATAATGCTGATGTATGCGGCTCAGATAAACCAAAATAATGCACTTACAGACATTCAATGATTAAAGTAAATGCTTTAGTTTGGTTTGCTTTTACCCATTTCAAATCAAGGACTGCAGATTTTTTATAAAGATGATAGTGTAAAACAACTTTGATAATATACAAGCTGCTTAACATTACAAAGCTAACAGTAACTAAAGTTTTACTTTTATAAATATAACTAAGATAAGAACATACCCTATCTGTCAACTAAAGGCAACCTAAAATAAATGTGCAAACTTTTTGACATTGTAACTTGTACCCTTTAAAATGGCAAAACTTCTATTTTTTGTTAAATTGTATAAAGATTTAAAGATTTGAAACATGAACTATCCTATTCTACCTAACAAAACTGTGTTAGAAATAGTGTGTGTTGCTTTTAAACATTTTCTTGCAACAATTCAATTATTAAAACATGTGTTTTGTGCATTGTACTAGAATATTTGAACCAAAAATCCACAGAAATACAATTTCATAAACATCCAAATGAATTAACAGATAACAGGTAACTAAATTAAATCAAATGATTACCTTAGTGAGCAAACAAGACATTTCTTCAAGTTTCTCTTCATGAAGTGGCAGATTTCTAGTTCTTGCACATCTTTTTATAAGCTGGAACAATACACTCAGAAACCAATGAAATGTTATGTGCCCTTCCCTTAATTTGCCTATCAAAAGCAGTTTACTGAGACCATTTTAATTACCTTTAGGAGATAAAATCAATTATCAACTGAATGGGTGACTATGCAATAAGAAACATGTTTTGTTCATGCCTTTATTTATTTCAACAGTACACTACACTTGACCTATTTTGAAAAAATTCAAAACCTTTAATCATTTTTGCCTTTAAAATAAATATATGTTACATAATGGAATAATGTCTCCACTCAAGAAAATTCAAGTTGAGCAGATTAACAAAACAGAAGGCACTTACCCAAAATCAAATAAAAGTTAGCGCCTTTGTTTTGCTTCCCTGCATTCATGTTACACACAGAAGAATGTAAAGGACACACCTAATAAATACAGACATATAGATTTTTGCAATGACTAAGAATATGTGTTGACTTAAAAATTTACATTTAGTTTAAAATATGAGTATAAGCATGATTATAATGCTGATTTATGCAGCACAAATAAACCAAAATAACGCACTTACAGATTATGCATAATGAAAGTAAATGCTTTAGTTTGGTTTGTTTGTACCCATTTAAAATCGAGGACTGCAGCTTTTTGGTAACAGTCTGCATCTAAGCAAGTTTTCATATAGTACCAGCTATTTAAAAGTAAAAAAATAACATTAACTCAAGTTTTAGCTTATTGAATATAGCTAAGATTAGAATACGCATACATTGTCTTTCAGGTAATGGAAACAGAAAATAAATGTGTGTGCTTTTTAACATTGTAACTTGTAGCCTTTTTAAAATGGTAGAACATCTAATATTTTTAAAGTGTATGAGTATTTAAAACTTTGAAGCTTGAACTGTCCTGTTAATGCTACCTAACAAAATTGTATTAGAAAAAACTCCTGTTGCTTTTAAACATTTTCTTGCAACAATTCTGTTAATGATTAAAACGTGCTTTTTGAGCATTCTATTAGAATATCTTAACAGAAAGCCAAAGTAATACAGGTTCACATGCATGAACAGAAAATAGGTTACTAAATTAAATCAAATTATTACCCAAATCAGTAAAAATGACATGTTTCTTTAAGTTTCCTTTCAGCAAGTGACAGATTTTTAGTTCTTGCAAAAGTTTTTTATAATCTGGACAATACACCCTGAAACCAATGAATGTTATATCCCCTTCCCTTAATTTGACTAAAAATAGTATATTGAGCCAATTTCACTGCCCTTTATAAAGAGGAAATCAGGTATCAACTGAAGGGTTAACTATGCTATAAGAACTATAATTTTTTCATGTCTTTTTATTTAACATTCCTAGTGAACTACACTTGACTTGGTCTGCAAAACTCTTAAAGCTGTAGTAATTTTTGCCTTTAAAATAAATATATGTTACCTAACTGAATAATGTCTGCATTGAAGAAAATTCATGGTGAGCAGATTGACAAACCAGAAAGCACTTACCCAAATTGAAATAAAAGTTAGTGCCTTTGTTTTGCCTACCTGCATTCATGTTACACATAGTACAATGGAAAGAACACACGTAATAAATACAGACATGTAAATGTTTGCAATACCTAAGAATATTTGTAGACTTAAAAAATTACACTGGATTTAAAAGAAGATATGCATGAATATAATGCTGATGTATGCGGCTCAGATAAACCAAAATAATGCACTTACAGACATTCAATGATTAAAGTAAATGCTTTAGTTTGGTTTGCTTTTACCCATTTCAAATCAAGGACTGCAGATTTTTTATAAAGATGATAGTGTAAAACAACTTTGATAATATACAAGCTGCTTAACATTACAAAGCTAACAGTAACTAAAGTTTTACTTTTATAAATATAACTAAGATAAGAACATACCCTATCTGTCAACTAAAGGCAACCTAAAATAAATGTGCAAACTTTTTGACATTGTAACTTGTACCCTTTAAAATGGCAAAACTTCTATTTTTTGTTAAATTGTATAAAGATTTAAAGATTTGAAACATGAACTATCCTATTCTACCTAACAAAACTGTGTTAGAAATAGTGTGTGTTGCTTTTAAACATTTTCTTACAACAATTCAATTATTAAAACATGTGTTTTGTGCATTGTACTAGAATATTTGAACCAAAAATCCACAGTAATACAATTTCATAAACATCCAAATGAATTAACAGATAACAGGTAACTAAATTAAATCAAATGATTACCTTAGTGAGCAAACAAGACATTTCTTCAAGTTTCTCTTCATGAAGTGGCAGATTTCTAGTTCTTGCACATCTTTTTATAAGCTGGAACAATACACTCAGAAACCAATGAAATGTTATGTGCCCTTCCCTTAATTTGCCTATCAAAAGCAGTTTACTGAGACCATTTTAATTACCTTTAGGAGATAAAATCAATTATCAACTGAATGGGTGACTATGCAATAAGAAACATGTTTTGTTCATGCCTTTATTTATTTCAACAGTACACTACACTTGACCTATTTTGAAAAAATTCAAAACCTTTAATCATTTTTGCCTTTAAAATAAATATATGTTACATAATGGAATAATGTCTCCACTCAAGAAAATTCAAGTTGAGCAGATTAACAAAACAGAAGGCACTTACCCAAAATCAAATAAAAGTTAGCGCCTTTGTTTTGCTTCCCTGCATTCATGTTACACACAGAAGAATGTAAAGGACACACCTAATAAATACAGACATATAGATTTTTGCAATGACTAAGAATATGTGTTGACTTAAAAATTTACATTTAGTTTAAAATATGAGTATAAGCATGATTATAATGCTGATTTATGCAGCACAAATAAACCAAAATAACGCACTTACAGATTATGCATAATGAAAGTAAATGCTTTAGTTTGGTTTGTTTGTACCCATTTAAAATCGAGGACTGCAGCTTTTTGGTAACAGTCTGCATCTAAGCAAGTTTTCATATAGTACCAGCTATTTAAAAGTAAAAAAATAACATTAACTCAAGTTTTAGCTTATTGAATATAGCTAAGATTAGAATACGCATACATTGTCTTTCAGGTAATGGAAACAGAAAATAAATGTGTGTGCTTTTTAACATTGTAACTTGTAGCCTTTTTAAAATGGTAGAACATCTAATATTTTTAAAGTGTATGAGTATTTAAAACTTTGAAGCTTGAACTGTCCTGTTAATGCTACCTAACAAAATTGTATTAGAAAAAACTCCTGTTGCTTTTAAACATTTTCTTGCAACAATTCTGTTAATGATTAAAACGTGCTTTTTGAGCATTCTATTAGAATATCTTAACAGAAAGCCAAAGTAATACAGGTTCACATGCATGAACAGAAAATAGGTTACTAAATTAAATCAAATTATTACCCAAATCAGTAAAAATGACATGTTTCTTTAAGTTTCCTTTCAGCAAGTGACAGATTTTTAGTTCTTGCAAAAGTTTTTTATAATCTGGACAATACACCCTGAAACCAATGAATGTTATATCCCCTTCCCTTAATTTGACTAAAAATAGTATATTGAGCCAATTTCACTGCCCTTTATAAAGAGGAAATCAGGTATCAACTGAAGGGTTAACTATGCTATAAGAACTATAATTTTTTCATGTCTTTTTATTTAACATTCCTAGTGAACTACACTTGACTTGGTCTGCAAAACTCTTAAAGCTGTAGTAATTTTTGCCTTTAAAATAAATATATGTTACCTAACTGAATAATGTCTGCATTGAAGAAAATTCATGGTGAGCAGATTGACAAACCAGAAAGCACTTACCCAAATTGAAATAAAAGTTAGTGCCTTTGTTTTGCCTACCTGCATTCATGTTACACATAGTACAATGGAAAGAACACACGTAATAAATACAGACATGTAAATGTTTGCAATACCTAAGAATATTTGTAGACTTAAAAAATTACACTGGATTTAAAAGAAGATATGCATGAATATAATGCTGATGTATGCGGCTCAGATAAACCAAAATAATGCACTTACAGACATTCAATGATTAAAGTAAATGCTTTAGTTTGGTTTGCTTTTACCCATTTCAAATCAAGGACTGCAGATTTTTTATAAAGATGATAGTGTAAAACAACTTTGATAATATACAAGCTGCTTAACATTACAAAGCTAACAGTAACTAAAGTTTTACTTTTCTAAATATAACTAAGATAAGAACATACCCTATCTGTCAACTAAAGGCAACCTAAAATAAATGTGCAAACTTTTTGACATTGTAACTTGTACCCTTTAAAATGGCAAAACTTCTATTTTTTGTTAAATTGTATAAAGATTTAAAGATTTGAAACATGAACTATCCTATTCTACCTAACAAAACTGTGTTAGAAATAGTGTGTGTTGCTTTTAAACATTTTCTTACAACAATTCAATTATTAAAACATGTGTTTTGTGCATTGTACTAGAATATTTGAACCAAAAATCCACAGTAATACAATTTCATAAACATCCAAATGAATTAACAGATAACAGGTAACTAAATTAAATCAAATGATTACCTTAGTGAGCAAACAAGACATTTCTTCAAGTTTCTCTTCATGAAGTGGCAGATTTCTAGTTCTTGCACATCTTTTTATAAGCTGGAACAATACACTCAGAAACCAATGAAATGTTATGTGCCCTTCCCTTAATTTGCCTATCAAAAGCAGTTTACTGAGACCATTTTAATTACCTTTAGGAGATAAAATCAATTATCAACTGAATGGGTGACTATGCAATAAGAAACATGTTTTGTTCATGCCTTTATTTATTTCAACAGTACACTACACTTGACCTATTTTGAAAAAATTCAAAACCTTTAATCATTTTTGCCTTTAAAATAAATATATGTTACATAATGGAATAATGTCTGCACTCAAGAAAATTCAAGTTGAGCAGATTAACAAAACAGAAGGCACTTACCCAAAATCAAATAAAAGTTAGCGCCTTTGTTTTGCTTCCCTGCATTCATGTTACACACAGAAGAATGTAAAGGACACACCTAATAAATACAGACATATAGATTTTTGCAATGACTAAGAATATGTGTTGACTTAAAAATTTACATTTAATTTAAAATATGAGTATAAGCATGATTATAATGCTGATTTATGCAGCACAAATAAACCAAAATAACGCACTTACAGATTATGCATAATTAAAGTAAATGCTTTAGTTTGGTTTGTTTGTACCCATTTAAAATCGAGGACTGCAGCTTTTTGGTAACAGTCTGCATCTAAGCAAGTTTTCATATAGTACCAGCTATTTAAAAGTAAAAAAATAACATTAACTCAAGTTTTAGCTTATTGAATATAGCTAAGATTAGAATACGCATACATTGTCTTTCAGGTAATGGAAACAGAAAATAAATGTGTGTGCTTTTTAACATTGTAACTTGTAGCCTTTTTAAAATGGTAGAACATCTAATATTTTTAAAGTGTATGAGTATTTAAAACTTTGAAGCTTGAACTGTCCTGTTAATGCTACCTAACAAAATTGTATTAGAAAAAACTCCTGTTGCTTTTAAACATTTTCTTGCAACAATTCTGTTAATGATTAAAACGTGCTTTTTGAGCATTCTATTAGAATATCTTAACAGAAAGCCAAAGTAATACAGGTTCACATGCATGAACAGAAAATAGGTTACTAAATTAAATCAAATTATTACCCAAATCAGTAAAAATGACATGTTTCTTTAAGTTTCCTTTCAGCAAGTGACAGATTTTTAGTTCTTGCAAAAGTTTTTTATAATCTGGACAATACACCCTGAAACCAATGAATGTTATATCCCCTTCCCTTAATTTGACTAAAAATAGTATATTGAGCCAATTTCACTGCCCTTTATAAAGAGGAAATCAGGTATCAACTGAAGGGTTAACTATGCTATAAGAACTATAATTTTTTCATGTCTTTTTATTTAACATTCCTAGTGAACTACACTTGACTTGGTCTGCAAAACTCTTAAAGCTGTAGTAATTTTTGCCTTTAAAATAAATATATGTTACCTAACTGAATAATGTCTGCATTGAAGAAAATTCATGGTGAGCAGATTGACAAACCAGAAAGCACTTACCCAAATTGAAATAAAAGTTAGTGCCTTTGTTTTGCCTACCTGCATTCATGTTACACATAGTACAATGGAAAGAACACACGTAATAAATACAGACATGTAAATGTTTGCAATACCTAAGAATATTTGTAGACTTAAAAAATTACACTGGATTTAAAAGAAGATATGCATGAATATAATGCTGATGTATGCGGCTCAGATAAACCAAAATAATGCACTTACAGACATTCAATGATTAAAGTAAATGCTTTAGTTTGGTTTGCTTTTACCCATTTCAAATCAAGGACTGCAGATTTTTTATAAAGATGATAGTGTAAAACAACTTTGATAATATACAAGCTGCTTAACATTACAAAGCTAACAGTAACTAAAGTTTTACTTTTATAAATATAACTAAGATAAGAACATACCCTATCTGTCAACTAAAGGCAACCTAAAATAAATGTGCAAACTTTTTGACATTGTAACTTGTACCCTTTAAAATGGCAAAACTTCTATTTTTTGTTAAATTGTATAAAGATTTAAAGATTTGAAACATGAACTATCCTATTCTACCTAACAAAACTGTGTTAGAAATAGTGTGTGTTGCTTTTAAACATTTTCTTACAACAATTCAATTATTAAAACATGTGTTTTGTGCATTGTACTAGAATATTTGAACCAAAAATCCACAGTAATACAATTTCATAAACATCCAAATGAATTAACAGATAACAGGTAACTAAATTAAATCAAATGATTACCTTAGTGAGCAAACAAGACATTTCTTCAAGTTTCTCTTCATGAAGTGGCAGATTTCTAGTTCTTGCACATCTTTTTATAAGCTGGAACAATACACTCAGAAACCAATGAAATGTTATGTGCCCTTCCCTTAATTTGCCTATCAAAAGCAGTTTACTGAGACCATTTTAATTACCTTTAGGAGATAAAATCAATTATCAACTGAATGGGTGACTATGCAATAAGAAACATGTTTTGTTCATGCCTTTATTTATTTCAACAGTACACTACACTTGACCTATTTTGAAAAAATTCAAAACCTTTAATCATTTTTGCCTTTAAAATAAATATATGTTACATAATGGAATAATGTCTCCACTCAAGAAAATTCAAGTTGAGCAGATTAACAAAACAGAAGGCACTTACCCAAAATCAAATAAAAGTTAGCGCCTTTGTTTTGCTTCCCTGCATTCATGTTACACACAGAAGAATGTAAAGGACACACCTAATAAATACAGACATATAGATTTTTGCAATGACTAAGAATATGTGTTGACTTAAAAATTTACATTTAGTTTAAAATATGAGTATAAGCATGATTATAATGCTGATTTATGCAGCACAAATAAACCAAAATAACGCACTTACAGATTATGCATAATGAAAGTAAATGCTTTAGTTTGGTTTGTTTGTACCCATTTAAAATCGAGGACTGCAGCTTTTTGGTAACAGTCTGCATCTAAGCAAGTTTTCATATAGTACCAGCTATTTAAAAGTAAAAAAATAACATTAACTCAAGTTTTAGCTTATTGAATATAGCTAAGATTAGAATACGCATACATTGTCTTTCAGGTAATGGAAACAGAAAATAAATGTGTGTGCTTTTTAACATTGTAACTTGTAGCCTTTTTAAAATGGTAGAACATCTAATATTTTTAAAGTGTATGAGTATTTAAAACTTTGAAGCTTGAACTGTCCTGTTAATGCTACCTAACAAAATTGTATTAGAAAAAACTCCTGTTGCTTTTAAACATTTTCTTGCAACAATTCTGTTAATGATTAAAACGTGCTTTTTGAGCATTCTATTAGAATATCTTAACAGAAAGCCAAAGTAATACAGGTTCACATGCATGAACAGAAAATAGGTTACTAAATTAAATCAAATTATTACCCAAATCAGTAAAAATGACATGTTTCTTTAAGTTTCCTTTCAGCAAGTGACAGATTTTTAGTTCTTGCAAAAGTTTTTTATAATCTGGACAATACACCCTGAAACCAATGAATGTTATATCCCCTTCCCTTAATTTGACTAAAAATAGTATATTGAGCCAATTTCACTGCCCTTTATAAAGAGGAAATCAGGTATCGACTGAAGGGTTAACTACGCTATAAGAACTATAATTTTTTCATGTCTTTTTATTTAACATTCCTAGTGAACTACACTTGACTTGGTCTGCAAAACTCTTAAAGCTGTAGTAATTTTTGCCTTTAAAATAAATATATGTTACCTAACTGAATAATGTCTGCATTGAAGAAAATTCATGGTGAGCAGATTGACAAACCAGAAAGCACTTACCCAAATTGAAATAAAAGTTAGTGCCTTTGTTTTGCCTACCTGCATTCATGTTACACATAGTACAATGGAAAGAACACACGTAATAAATACAGACATGTAAATGTTTGCAATACCTAAGAATATTTGTAGACTTAAAAAATTACACTGGATTTAAAAGAAGATATGCATGAATATAATGCTGATGTATGCGGCTCAGATAAACCAAAATAATGCACTTACAGACATTCAATGATTAAAGTAAATGCTTTAGTTTGGTTTGCTTTTACCCATTTCAAATCAAGGACTGCAGATTTTTTATAAAGATGATAGTGTAAAACAACTTTGATAATATACAAGCTGCTTAACATTACAAAGCTAACAGTAACTAAAGTTTTACTTTTATAAATATAACTAAGATAAGAACATACCCTATCTGTCAACTAAAGGCAACCTAAAATAAATGTGCAAACTTTTTGACATTGTAACTTGTACCCTTTAAAATGGCAAAACTTCTATTTTTTGTTAAATTGTATAAAGATTTAAAGATTTGAAACATGAACTATCCTATTCTACCTAACAAAACTGTGTTAGAAATAGTGTGTGTTGCTTTTAAACATTTTCTTGCAACAATTCAATTATTAAAACATGTGTTTTGTGCATTGTACTAGAATATTTGAACCAAAAATCCACAGAAATACAATTTCATAAACATCCAAATGAATTAACAGATAACAGGTAACTAAATTAAATCAAATGATTACCTTAGTGAGCAAACAAGACATTTCTTCAAGTTTCTCTTCATGAAGTGGCAGATTTCTAGTTCTTGCACATCTTTTTATAAGCTGGAACAATACACTCAGAAACCAATGAAATGTTATGTGCCCTTCCCTTAATTTGCCTATCAAAAGCAGTTTACTGAGACCATTTTAATTACCTTTAGGAGATAAAATCAATTATCAACTGAATGGGTGACTATGCAATAAGAAACATGTTTTGTTCATGCCTTTATTTATTTCAACAGTACACTAAACTTGACCTATTTTGAAAAAATTCAAAACCTTTAATCATTTTTGCCTTTAAAATAAATATATGTTACATAATGGAATAATGTCTGCACTCAAGAAAATTCAAGTTGAGCAGATTAACAAAACAGAAGGCACTTACCCAAAATCAAATAAAAGTTAGCGCCTTTGTTTTGCTTCCCTGCATTCATGTTACACACAGAAGAATGTAAAGGACACACCTAATAAATACAGACATATAGATTTTTGCAATGACTAAGAATATGTGTTGACTTAAAAATTTACATTTAGTTTAAAATATGAGTATAAGCATGATTATAATGCTGATTTATGCAGCACAAATAAACCAAAATAACGCACTTACAGATTATGCATAATGAAAGTAAATGCTTTAGTTTGGTTTGTTTGTACCCATTTAAAATCGAGGACTGCAGCTTTTTGGTAACAGTCTGCATCTAAGCAAGTTTTCATATAGTACCAGCTATTTAAAAGTAAAAAAATAACATTAACTCAAGTTTTAGCTTATTGAATATAGCTAAGATTAGAATACGCATACATTGTCTTTCAGGTAATGGAAACAGAAAATAAATGTGTGTGCTTTTTAACATTGTAACTTGTAGCCTTTTTAAAATGGTAGAACATCTAATATTTTTAAAGTGTATGAGTATTTAAAACTTTGAAGCTTGAACTGTCCTGTTAATGCTACCTAACAAAATTGTATTAGAAAAAACTCCTGTTGCTTTTAAACATTTTCTTGCAACAATTCTGTTAATGATTAAAACGTGCTTTTTGAGCATTCTATTAGAATATCTTAACAGAAAGCCAAAGTAATACAGGTTCACATGCATGAACAGAAAATAGGTTACTAAATTAAATCAAATTATTACCCAAATCAGTAAAAATGACATGTTTCTTTAAGTTTCCTTTCAGCAAGTGACAGATTTTTAGTTCTTGCAAAAGTTTTTTATAATCTGGACAATACACCCTGAAACCAATGAATGTTATATCCCCTTCCCTTAATTTGACTAAAAATAGTATATTGAGCCAATTTCACTGCCCTTTATAAAGAGGAAATCAGGTATCAACTGAAGGGTTAACTATGCTATAAGAACTATAATTTTTTCATGTCTTTTTATTTAACATTCCTAGTGAACTACACTTGACTTGGTCTGCAAAACTCTTAAAGCTGTAGTAATTTTTGCCTTTAAAATAAATATATGTTACCTAACTGAATAATGTCTGCATTGAAGAAAATTCATGGTGAGCAGATTGACAAACCAGAAAGCACTTACCCAAATTGAAATAAAAGTTAGTGCCTTTGTTTTGCCTACCTGCATTCATGTTACACATAGTACAATGGAAAGAACACACGTAATAAATACAGACATGTAAATGTTTGCAATACCTAAGAATATTTGTAGACTTAAAAAATTACACTGGATTTAAAAGAAGATATGCATGAATATAATGCTGATGTATGCGGCTCAGATAAACCAAAATAATGCACTTACAGACATTCAATGATTAAAGTAAATGCTTTAGTTTGGTTTGCTTTTACCCATTTCAAATCAAGGACTGCAGATTTTTTATAAAGATGATAGTGTAAAACAACTTTGATAATATACAAGCTGCTTAACATTACAAAGCTAACAGTAACTAAAGTTTTACTTTTATAAATATAACTAAGATAAGAACATACCCTATCTGTCAACTAAAGGCAACCTAAAATAAATGTGCAAACTTTTTGACATTGTAACTTGTACCCTTTAAAATGGCAAAACTTCTATTTTTTGTTAAATTGTATAAAGATTTAAAGATTTGAAACATGAACTATCCTATTCTACCTAACAAAACTGTGTTAGAAATAGTGTGTGTTGCTTTTAAACATTTTCTTACAACAATTCAATTATTAAAACATGTGTTTTGTGCATTGTACTAGAATATTTGAACCAAAAATCCACAGTAATACAATTTCATAAACATCCAAATGAATTAACAGATAACAGGTAACTAAATTAAATCAAATGATTACCTTAGTGAGCAAACAAGACATTTCTTCAAGTTTCTCTTCATGAAGTGGCAGATTTCTAGTTCTTGCACATCTTTTTATAAGCTGGAACAATACACTCAGAAACCAATGAAATGTTATGTGCCCTTCCCTTAATTTGCCTATCAAAAGCAGTTTACTGAGACCATTTTAATTACCTTTAGGAGATAAAATCAATTATCAACTGAATGGGTGACTATGCAATAAGAAACATGTTTTGTTCATGCCTTTATTTATTTCAACAGTACACTACACTTGACCTATTTTGAAAAAATTCAAAACCTTTAATCATTTTTGCCTTTAAAATAAATATATGTTACATAACGGAATAATGTCTGCACTCAAGAAAATTCAAGTTAAGCAGATTAACAAAACAGAAAGCACTTACCCAAAATCAAATAAAAGTTAGCGCCATTGTTTTGCTTCCCTGCATTCATGTTACAGACAGAAAAATGTAAAGGACACAACTAATAAATACAGACATATAGATTTTTGCAATGACTAAGAATATGTGTTGACTTAAAAAATTACATTTAATTTAAAATATGAGTATAAGCATGATTATAATGCTGATTTATGCAGCACAAAAAAACCAAAATAACGCACTTACAGATTATGTATAATTAAGGTAAATGCTTTAGTTTGGTTTGTTTGTACCCATTTAAAATCGAGGACTGCAGATTTTTGGTAACAGTCTGCATCTAAGCAAATTTTGATATTCTACCAGCTATTTAAAAGTTAAAAAATAACATTAACTCAAGTTTTAGCTTATTGAATATAGCTAAGATTAGAATACGCATACATTATCTTTCAGGTAATGGAAACGGAAAATAAATGTGTGTGCTTTTTAACATTGTAACTTGTAGCCTTTATAAAATGGTAAAACATCTCATATTTTTAAAGTGTATCAGTATTTAAAACTTTGAAACTTGAACTATCCTGTTAATGCTACCTAACACAATTGTATTAGAAATAACTCCTGTTGCTTTTAAAAATGTTCTTGCAACAATTCTGTTAATTATTAAAACGTGCTTTTTGAGCATTCTATTAGAATATTTTAACAAAAAGCCAAAGTAATACAGGTTCACATGCATGAACAGAAAATAGGTTACTAAATTAAACAAATCATTACCCAAATGAGGAAAAATGACATGTTTCTTTTAGTTTCCTTTCAGCAAGTGACAGATTTTTAGTTCTTGCAAATGTTTTTTTATAATCTGGACAATACACCCTGAAACCAATGAATGTTATGTTCCCTTACCTTAATTTGACTAAAAATAGTATATTGAGCCAATTTCACTGCCCTTTATAAAGAGGAAATCAGGTATCAACTGAAGGGTTAACTAAGCTATAAGAACTATAATTTTTTCATGTCTTTTTATTTAACATTCCTAGTGAACTACACTTGACTTGGTCTGCAAAACTCTTAAAGCTGTAGTAATTTTTGCCTTTAAAATAAATATGTTACCTAACTGAATAATGTCTGCATTGAAGAAAATTCATGGTGAGCAGATTGACAAACCAGAAAGCACTTACCCAAATTGAAATAAAAGTTAGTGCCTTTGTTTTGCCTACCTGCATTCATGTTACACATAGTACAATGGAAAGAACACACGTAATAAATACAGACATGTAAATGTTTGCAATACCTAAGAATATTTGAAGACTTAAAAAATTACACTGGATTTAAAAGAAGATATGCATGAATATAATGCTGATGTATGCGGCTCAGATAAACCAAAATAATGCACTTACAGACATTCAATGATTAAAGTAAATGCTTTAGTTTGGTTTGCTTTTACCCATTTCAAATCAAGGACTGCAGATTTTTTATAAAGATGATAGTGTAAAACAACTTTGATAATATACAAGCTGCTTAACATTACAAAGCTAACAGTAACTAAAGTTTTACTTTTATAAATATAACTAAGATAAGAACATACCCTATCTGTCAACTAAAGGCAACCTAAAATAAATGTGCAAACTTTTTGACATTGTAACTTGTACCCTTTAAAATGGCAAAACTTCTATTTTTTGTTAAATTGTATAAAGATTTAAAGATTTGAAACATGAACTATCCTATTCTACCTAACAAAACTGTGTTAGAAATAGTGTGTGTTGCTTTTAAACATTTTCTTACAACAATTCAATTATTAAAACATGTGTTTTGTGCATTGTACTAGAATATTTGAACCAAATATCCACAGAAATACAATTTCATAAACATCCAAATGAATTAACAGATAACAGGTAACTAAATTAAATCAAATGATTACCTTAGTGAGCAAACAAGACATTTCTTCAAGTTTCTCTTCATGAAGTGGCAGATTTCTAGTTCTTGCACATCTTTTTTTTTAAGCTGGAACAATACACTCAGAAACCAATGAAATGTTATGTGCCCTTCCCTTAATTTGCCTATCAAAAGCAGGTTACTGAGACCATTTTAATTACCTTTACTAGATAAAATCAATTATCAACTGAATGGGTGACTATGCAATGAGAACATGTTTTGTTCATGCCTTTATTTATTTCAACAGTACACTACACTTGACCTATTTTTAAAAAATTCAAAATCTTTCATCATTTTTGCCTTTAAAATAAATATATGTTACATAACGGAATAATGTCTGCACTCAAGAAAATTCAAGTTAAGCAGATTAACAAAACAGAAAGCACTTACCCAAAATCAAATAAAAGTTAGCGCCATTGTTTTGCTTCCCTGCATTCATGTTACAGACAGAAAAATGTAAAGGACACAACTAATAAATACAGACATATAGATTTTTGCAATGACTAAGAATATGTGTTGACTTAAAAAATTACATTTAATTTAAAATATGAGTATAAGCATGATTATAATGCTGATTTATGCAGCACAAAAAAACCAAAATAACGCACTTACAGATTATGCATAATTAAGGTAAATGCTTTAGTTTGGTTTGTTTGTACCCATTTAAAATCGAGGACTGCAGATTTTTGGTAACAGTCTGCATCTAAGCAAATTTTGATATTCTACCAGCTATTTAAAAGTTAAAAAATAACATTAACTCAAGTTTTAGCTTATTGAATATAGCTAAGATTAGAATACGCATACATTATCTTTCAGGTAATGGAAACGGAAAATAAATGTGTGTGCTTTTTAACATTGTAACTTGTAGCCTTTATAAAATGGTAAAACATCTCATATTTTTAAAGTGTATCAGTATTTAAAACTTTGAAACTTGAACTATCCTGTTAATGCTACCTAACACAATTGTATTAGAAATAACTCCTGTTGCTTTTAAAAATGTTCTTGCAACAATTCTGTTAATTATTAAAACGTGCTTTTTGAGCATTCTATTAGAATATTTTAACAAAAAGCCAAAGTAATACAGGTTCACATGCATGAACAGAAAATAGGTTACTAAATTAAACAAATCATTACCCAAATGAGGAAAAATGACATGTTTCTTTAAGTTTCCTTTCAGCAAGTGACAGATTTTTAGTTCTTGCAAATGTTTTTTTATAATCTGGACAATATACCCTGAAACCAATGAATGTTATGTTCCCTTACCTTAATTTGACTAAAAATAGTATATTGAGCCCATTTTACTGTCCTTTATAAAGAGGAAATCAGGTATCAACTGAAGGGTTAACTATGCTATAAGAACTATAATTTTTTCATGTCTTTTTATTTAACATTCCTAGTGAACTACACTTGACTTGGTCTGCAAAACTCTTAAAGCTGTAGTAATTTTTGCCTTTAAAATAAATATATGTTACCTAACTGAATAATGTCTGCCTTGAAGAAAATTCATGGTGAGCAGATTGACAAACCAGAAAGCACTTACCCAAATTGAAATAAAAGTTAGTGCCTTTGTTTTGCCTACCTGCATTCATGTTACACATAGTACAATGGAAAGAACACACGTAATAAATACAGACATGTAAATGTTTGCAATACCTAAGAATATTTGTAGACTTAAAAAATTACACTGGATTTAAAAGAAGATATGCATGAATATAATGCTGATGTATGCGGCTCAGATAAACCAAAATAATGCACTTACAGACATTCAATGATTAAAGTAAATGCTTTAGTTTGGTTTGCTTTTACCCATTTCAAATCAAGGACTGCAGATTTTTTACAAAGATCATAGTGTAAAACAACTTTGATAATATACAGGCTGCTTAACATTACAAAGCTAACAGTAACTAAAGTTTTACTTTTATAAATATAACTAAGATAAGAACATACCCTATCTGTCAACTAAAGGCAACCTAAAATAAATGTGCAAACTTTTTGACATTGTAACTTGTACCCTTTAAAATGGCAAAACTTCTATTTTTTGTTAAATTGTATAAAGATTTAAAGATTTGAAACATGAACTATCCTATTCTACCTAACAAAACTGTGTTAGAAATAGTGTGTGTTGCTTTTAAACATTTTCTTGCAACAATTCAATTATTAAAACATGTGTTTTGTGCATTGTACTAGAATATTTGAACCAAAAATCCACAGAAATACAATTTCATAAACATCCAAATGAATTAACAGATAACAGGTAAACTAAATTAAATCAAATGATTACCTTAGTGAGCAAACAAGACATTTCTTCAAGTTTCTCTTCATGAAGTGGCAGATTTCTAGTTCTTGCACATCTTTTTATAAGCTGGAACAATACACTCAGAAACCAATGAAATGTTATGTGCCCTTCCCTTAATTTGCCTATCAAAAGCAGTTTACTGAGACCATTTTAATTACCTTTAGGAGATAAAATCAATTATCAACTGAATGGGTGACTATGCAATAAGAAACATGTTTTGTTCATGCCTTTATTTATTTCAACAGTACACTACACTTGACCTATTTTGAAAAAATTCAAAACCTTTAATCATTTTTGCCTTTAAAATAAATATATGTTACATAATGGAATAATGTCTGCACTCAAGAAAATTCAAGTTGAGCAGATTAACAAAACAGAAGGCACTTACCCAAAATCAAATAAAAGTTAGCGCCTTTGTTTTGCTTCCCTGCATTCATGTTACACACAGAAGAATGTAAAGGACACACCTAATAAATACAGACATATAGATTTTTGCAATGACTAAGAATATGTGTTGACTTAAAAATTTACATTTAATTTAAAATATGAGTATAAGCATGATTATAATGCTGATTTATGCAGCACAAATAAACCAAAATAACGCACTTACAGATTATGCATAATTAAAGTAAATGCTTTAGTTTGGTTTGTTTGTACCCATTTAAAATCGAGGACTGCAGCTTTTTGGTAACAGTCTGCATCTAAGCAAGTTTTCATATAGTACCAGCTATTTAAAAGTAAAAAAATAACATTAACTCAAGTTTTAGCTTATTGAATATAGCTAAGATTAGAATACGCATACATTGTCTTTCAGGTAATGGAAACAGAAAATAAATGTGTGTGCTTTTTAACATTGTAACTTGTAGCCTTTTTAAAATGGTAGAACATCTAATATTTTTAAAGTGTATGAGTATTTAAAACTTTGAAGCTTGAACAGTCCTGTTAATGCTACCTAACAAAATTGTATTAGAAAAAACTCCTGTTGCTTTTAAACATTTTCTTGCAACAATTCTGTTAATGATTAAAACGTGCTTTTTGAGCATTCTATTAGAATATCTTAACAGAAAGCCAAAGTAATACAGGTTCACATGCATGAACAGAAAATAGGTTACTAAATTAAATCAAATTATTACCCAAATCAGTAAAAATGACATGTTTCTTTAAGTTTCCTTTCAGCAAGTGACAGATTTTTAGTTCTTGCAAAAGTTTTTTATAATCTGGACAATACACCCTGAAACCAATGAATGTTATATCCCCTTCCCTTAATTTGACTAAAAATAGTATATTGAGCCAATTTCACTGCCCTTTATAAAGAGGAAATCAGGCATCAACTGAAGGGTTAACTACGCTATAAGAACTATAATTTTTTCATGTCTTTTTATTTAACATTCCTAGTGAACTACACTTGACTTGGTCTGCAAAACTCTTAAAGCTGTAGTAATTTTTGCCTTTAAAATAAATATATGTTACCTAAATGAATAATGTCTGCATTGAAGAAAATTCATGGTGAGCAGATTGACAAACCAGAAAGCACTTACCCAAATTGAAATAAAAGTTAGTGCCTTTGTTTTGCCTACCTGCATTCATGTTACACATAGTACAATGGAAAGAACACACGTAATAAATACAGACATGTAAATGTTTGCAATACCTAAGAATATTTGTAGACTTAAAAAATTACACTGGATTTAAAAGAAGATAAGCATGAATATAATGCTGATGTATGCGGCTCAGATAAACCAAAATAATGCACTTACAGACATCCAATGATTAAAGTAAATGCTTTAGTTTGGTTTGCTTTTACCCATTTCAAATCAAGGACTGCAGATTTTTTATAAAGATGATAGTGTAAAACAACTTTGATAATATACAAGCTGCTTAACATTACAAAGCTAACAGTAACTAAAGTTTTACTTTTATAAATATAACTAAGATAAGAACATACCCTATCTGTCAACTAAAGGCAACCTAAAATAAATGTGCGAACTTTTTGACATTGTAACTTGTACCCTTTAAAATGGCAAAACTTCTATTTTTTGTTAAATTGTATAAAGATTTAAAGATTTGAAACATGAACTATCCTATTCTACCTAACAAAACTGTGTTAGAAATAGTGTGTGTTGCTTTTAAACATTTTCTTACAACAATTCAATTATTAAAACATGTGTTTTGTGCATTGTACTAGAATATTTGAACCAAAAATCCACAGTAATACAATTTCATAAACATCCAAATGAATTAACAGATAACAGGTAACTAAATTAAATCAAATGATTACCTTAGTGAGCAAACAAGACATTTCTTCAAGTTTCTCTTCATGAAGTGGCAGATTTCTAGTTCTTGCACATCTTTTTATAAGCTGGAACAATACACTCAGAAACCAATGAAATGTTATGTGCCCTTCCCTTAATTTGCCTATCAAAAGCAGTTTACTGAGACCATTTTAATTACCTTTAGGAGATAAAATCAATTATCAACTGAATGGGTGACTATGCAATAAGAAACATGTTTTGTTCATGCCTTTATTTATTTCAACAGTACACTACACTTGACCTATTTTGAAAAAATTCAAAACCTTTAATCATTTTTGCCTTTAAAATAAATATATGTTACATAATGGAATAATGTCTCCACTCAAGAAAATTCAAGTTGAGCAGATTAACAAAACAGAAGGCACTTACCCAAAATCAAATAAAAGTTAGCGCCTTTGTTTTGCTTCCCTGCATTCATGTTACACACAGAAGAATGTAAAGGACACACCTAATAAATACAGACATATAGATTTTTGCAATGACTAAGAATATGTGTTGACTTAAAAATTTACATTTAGTTTAAAATATGAGTATAAGCATGATTATAATGCTGATTTATGCAGCACAAATAAACCAAAATAACGCACTTACAGATTATGCATAATGAAAGTAAATGCTTTAGTTTGGTTTGTTTGTACCCATTTAAAATCGAGGACTGCAGCTTTTTGGTAACAGTCTGCATCTAAGCAAGTTTTCATATAGTACCAGCTATTTAAAAGTAAAAAAATAACATTAACTCAAGTTTTAGCTTATTGAATATAGCTAAGATTAGAATACGCATACATTGTCTTTCAGGTAATGGAAACAGAAAATAAATGTGTGTGCTTTTTAACATTGTAACTTGTAGCCATTTTAAAATGGTAGAACATCTAATATTTTTAAAGTGTATGAGTATTTAAAACTTTGAAGCTTGAACTGTCCTGTTAATGCTACCTAACAAAATTGTATTAGAAAAAACTCCTGTTGCTTTTAAACATTTTCTTGCAACAATTCTGTTAATGATTAAAACGTGCTTTTTGAGCATTCTATTAGAATATCTTAACAGAAAGCCAAAGTAATACAGGTTCACATGCATGAACAGAAAATAGGTTACTAAATTAAATCAAATTATTACCCAAATCAGTAAAAATGACATGTTTCTTTAAGTTTCCTTTCAGCAAGTGACAGATTTTTAGTTCTTGCAAAAGTTTTTTATAATCTGGACAATACACCCTGAAACCAATGAATGTTATATCCCCTTCCCTTAATTTGACTAAAAATAGTATATTGAGCCAATTTCACTGCCCTTTATAAAGAGGAAATCAGGTATCAACTGAAGGGTTAACTATGCTATAAGAACTATAATTTTTTCATGTCTTTTTATTTAACATTCCTAGTGAACTACACTTGACTTGGTCTGCAAAACTCTTAAAGCTGTAGTAATTTTTGCCTTTAAAATAAATATATGTTACCTAACTGAATAATGTCTGCATTGAAGAAAATTCATGGTGAGCAGATTGACAAACCAGAAAGCACTTACCCAAATTGAAATAAAAGTTAGTGCCTTTGTTTTGCCTACCTGCATTCATGTTACACATAGTACAATGGAAAGAACACACGTAATAAATACAGACATGTAAATGTTTGCAATACCTAAGAATATTTGTAGACTTAAAAAATTACACTGGATTTAAAAGAAGATATGCATGAATATAATGCTGATGTATGCGGCTCAGATAAACCAAAATAATGCACTTACAGACATTCAATGATTAAAGTAAATGCTTTAGTTTGGTTTGCTTTTACCCATTTCAAATCAAGGACTGCAGATTTTTTATAAAGATGATAGTGTAAAACAACTTTGATAATATACAAGCTGCTTAACATTACAAAGCTAACAGTAACTAAAGTTTTACTTTTATAAATATAACTAAGATAAGAACATACCCTATCTGTCAACTAAAGGCAACCTAAAATAAATGTGCAAACTTTTTGACATTGTAACTTGTACCCTTTAAAATGGCAAAACTTCTATTTTTTGTTAAATTGTATAAAGATTTAAAGATTTGAAACATGAACTATCCTATTCTACCTAACAAAACTGTGTTAGAAATAGTGTGTGTTGCTTTTAAACATTTTCTTACAACAATTCAATTATTAAAACATGTGTTTTGTGCATTGTACTAGAATATTTGAACCAAAAATCCACAGTAATACAATTTCATAAACATCCAAATGAATTAACAGATAACAGGTAACTAAATTAAATCAAATGATTACCTTAGTGAGCAAACAAGACATTTCTTCAAGTTTCTCTTCATGAAGTGGCAGATTTCTAGTTCTTGCACATCTTTTTATAAGCTGGAACAATACACTCAGAAACCAATGAAATGTTATGTGCCCTTCCCTTAATTTGCCTATCAAAAGCAGTTTACTGAGACCATTTTAATTACCTTTAGGAGATAAAATCAATTATCAACTGAATGGGTGACTATGCAATAAGAAACATGTTTTGTTCATGCCTTTATTTATTTCAACAGTACACTACACTTGACCTATTTTGAAAAAATTCAAAACCTTTAATCATTTTTGCCTTTAAAATAAATATATGTTACATAATGGAATAATGTCTCCACTCAAGAAAATTCAAGTTGAGCAGATTAACAAAACAGAAGGCACTTACCCAAAATCAAATAAAAGTTAGCGCCTTTGTTTTGCTTCCCTGCATTCATGTTACACACAGAAGAATGTAAAGGACACACCTAATAAATACAGACATATAGATTTTTGCAATGACTAAGAATATGTGTTGACTTAAAAATTTACATTTAGTTTAAAATATGAGTATAAGCATGATTATAATGCTGATTTATGCAGCACAAATAAACCAAAATAACGCACTTACAGATTATGCATAATGAAAGTAAATGCTTTAGTTTGGTTTGTTTGTACCCATTTAAAATCGAGGACTGCAGCTTTTTGGTAACAGTCTGCATCTAAGCAAGTTTTCATATAGTACCAGCTATTTAAAAGTAAAAAAATAACATTAACTCAAGTTTTAGCTTATTGAATATAGCTAAGATTAGAATACGCATACATTGTCTTTCAGGTAATGGAAACAGAAAATAAATGTGTGTGCTTTTTAACATTGTAACTTGTAGCCTTTTTAAAATGGTAGAACATCTAATATTTTTAAAGTGTATGAGTATTTAAAACTTTGAAGCTTGAACTGTCCTGTTAATGCTACCTAACAAAATTGTATTAGAAAAAACTCCTGTTGCTTTTAAACATTTTCTTGCAACAATTCTGTTAATGATTAAAACGTGCTTTTTGAGCATTCTATTAGAATATCTTAACAGAAAGCCAAAGTAATACAGGTTCACATGCATGAACAGAAAATAGGTTACTAAATTAAATCAAATTATTACCCAAATCAGTAAAAATGACATGTTTCTTTAAGTTTCCTTTCAGCAAGTGACAGATTTTTAGTTCTTGCAAAAGTTTTTTATAATCTGGACAATACACCCTGAAACCAATGAATGTTATATCCCCTTCCCTTAATTTGACTAAAAATAGTATATTGAGCCAATTTCACTGCCCTTTATAAAGAGGAAATCAGGTATCAACTGAAGGGTTAACTATGCTATAAGAACTATAATTTTTTCATGTCTTTTTATTTAACATTCCTAGTGAACTACACTTGACTTGGTCTGCAAAACTCTTAAAGCTGTAGTAATTTTTGCCTTTAAAATAAATATATGTTACCTAACTGAATAATGTCTGCATTGAAGAAAATTCATGGTGAGCAGATTGACAAACCAGAAAGCACTTACCCAAATTGAAATAAAAGTTAGTGCCTTTGTTTTGCCTACCTGCATTCATGTTACACATAGTACAATGGAAAGAACACACGTAATAAATACAGACATGTAAATGTTTGCAATACCTAAGAATATTTGTAGACTTAAAAAATTACACTGGATTTAAAAGAAGATATGCATGAATATAATGCTGATGTATGCGGCTCAGATAAACCAAAATAATGCACTTACAGACATTCAATGATTAAAGTAAATGCTTTAGTTTGGTTTGCTTTTACCCATTTCAAATCAAGGACTGCAGATTTTTTATAAAGATGATAGTGTAAAACAACTTTGATAATATACAAGCTGCTTAACATTACAAAGCTAACAGTAACTAAAGTTTTACTTTTATAAATATAACTAAGATAAGAACATACCCTATCTGTCAACTAAAGGCAACCTAAAATAAATGTGCAAACTTTTTGACATTGTAACTTGTACCCTTTAAAATGGCAAAACTTCTATTTTTTGTTAAATTGTATAAAGATTTAAAGATTTGAAACATGAACTATCCTATTCTACCTAACAAAACTGTGTTAGAAATAGTGTGTGTTGCTTTTAAACATTTTCTTACAACAATTCAATTATTAAAACATGTGTTTTGTGCATTGTACTAGAATATTTGAACCAAAAATCCACAGTAATACAATTTCATAAACATCCAAATGAATTAACAGATAACAGGTAACTAAATTAAATCAAATGATTACCTTAGTGAGCAAACAAGACATTTCTTCAAGTTTCTCTTCATGAAGTGGCAGATTTCTAGTTCTTGCACATCTTTTTATAAGCTGGAACAATACACTCAGAAACCAATGAAATGTTATGTGCCCTTCCCTTAATTTGCCTATCAAAAGCAGTTTACTGAGACCATTTTAATTACCTTTAGGAGATAAAATCAATTATCAACTGAATGGGTGACTATGCAATAAGAAACATGTTTTGTTCATGCCTTTATTTATTTCAACAGTACACTACACTTGACCTATTTTGAAAAAATTCAAAACCTTTAATCATTTTTGCCTTTAAAATAAATATATGTTACATAATGGAATAATGTCTGCACTCAAGAAAATTCAAGTTGAGCAGATTAACAAAACAGAAGGCACTTACCCAAAATCAAATAAAAGTTAGCGCCTTTGTTTTGCTTCCCTGCATTCATGTTACACACAGAAGAATGTAAAGGACACACCTAATAAATACAGACATATAGATTTTTGCAATGACTAAGAATATGTGTTGACTTAAAAATTTACATTTAATTTAAAATATGAGTATAAGCATGATTATAATGCTGATTTATGCAGCACAAATAAACCAAAATAACGCACTTACAGATTATGCATAATGAAAGTAAATGCTTTAGTTTGGTTTGTTTGTACCCATTTAAAATCGAGGACTGCAGCTTTTTGGTAACAGTCTGCATCTAAGCAAGTTTTCATATAGTACCAGCTATTTAAAAGTAAAAAAATAACATTAACTCAAGTTTTAGCTTATTGAATATAGCTAAGATTAGAATACGCATACATTGTCTTTCAGGTAATGGAAACAGAAAATAAATGTGTGTGCTTTTTAACATTGTAACTTGTAGCCTTTTTAAAATGGTAGAACATCTAATATTTTTAAAGTGTATGAGTATTTAAAACTTTGAAGCTTGAACTGTCCTGTTAATGCTACCTAACAAAATTGTATTAGAAAAAACTCCTGTTGCTTTTAAACATTTTCTTGCAACAATTCTGTTAATGATTAAAACGTGCTTTTTGAGCATTCTATTAGAATATCTTAACAGAAAGCCAAAGTAATACAGGTTCACATGCATGAACAGAAAATAGGTTACTAAATTAAATCAAATTATTACCCAAATCAGTAAAAATGACATGTTTCTTTAAGTTTCCTTTCAGCAAGTGACAGATTTTTAGTTCTTGCAAAAGTTTTTTATAATCTGGACAATACACCCTGAAACCAATGAATGTTATATCCCCTTCCCTTAATTTGACTAAAAATAGTATATTGAGCCAATTTCACTGCCCTTTATAAAGAGGAAATCAGGTATCAACTGAAGGGTTAACTATGCTATAAGAACTATAATTTTTTCATGTCTTTTTATTTAACATTCCTAGTGAACTACACTTGACTTGGTCTGCAAAACTCTTAAAGCTGTAGTAATTTTTGCCTTTAAAATAAATATATGTTACCTAACTGAATAATGTCTGCATTGAAGAAAATTCATGGTGAGCAGATTGACAAACCAGAAAGCACTTACCCAAATTGAAATAAAAGTTAGTGCCTTTGTTTTGCCTACCTGCATTCATGTTACACATAGTACAATGGAAAGAACACACGTAATAAATACAGACATGTAAATGTTTGCAATACCTAAGAATATTTGTAGACTTAAAAAATTACACTGGATTTAAAAGAAGATATGCATGAATATAATGCTGATGTATGCGGCTCAGATAAACCAAAATAATGCACTTACAGACATTCAATGATTAAAGTAAATGCTTTAGTTTGGTTTGCTTTTACCCATTTCAAATCAAGGACTGCAGATTTTTTATAAAGATGATAGTGTAAAACAACTTTGATAATATACAAGCTGCTTAACATTACAAAGCTAACAGTAACTAAAGTTTTACTTTTATAAATATAACTAAGATAAGAACATACCCTATCTGTCAACTAAAGGCAACCTAAAATAAATGTGCAAACTTTTTGACATTGTAACTTGTACCCTTTAAAATGGCAAAACTTCTATTTTTTGTTAAATTGTATAAAGATTTAAAGATTTGAAACATGAACTATCCTATTCTACCTAACAAAACTGTGTTAGAAATAGTGTGTGTTGCTTTTAAACATTTTCTTACAACAATTCAATTATTAAAACATGTGTTTTGTGCATTGTACTAGAATATTTGAACCAAAAATCCACAGTAATACAATTTCATAAACATCCAAATGAATTAACAGATAACAGGTAACTAAATTAAATCAAATGATTACCTTAGTGAGCAAACAAGACATTTCTTCAAGTTTCTCTTCATGAAGTGGCAGATTTCTAGTTCTTGCACATCTTTTTATAAGCTGGAACAATACACTCAGAAACCAATGAAATGTTATGTGCCCTTCCCTTAATTTGCCTATCAAAAGCAGTTTACTGAGACCATTTTAATTACCTTTAGGAGATAAAATCAATTATCAACTGAATGGGTGACTATGCAATAAGAAACATGTTTTGTTCATGCCTTTATTTATTTCAACAGTACACTACACTTGACCTATTTTGAAAAAATTCAAAACCTTTAATCATTTTTGCCTTTAAAATAAATATATGTTACATAATGGAATAATGTCTCCACTCAAGAAAATTCAAGTTGAGCAGATTAACAAAACAGAAGGCACTTACCCAAAATCAAATAAAAGTTAGCGCCTTTGTTTTGCTTCCCTGCATTCATGTTACACACAGAAGAATGTAAAGGACACACCTAATAAATACAGACATATAGATTTTTGCAATGACTAAGAATATGTGTTGACTTAAAAATTTACATTTAGTTTAAAATATGAGTATAAGCATGATTATAATGCTGATTTATGCAGCACAAATAAACCAAAATAACGCACTTGCAGATTATGCATAATGAAAGTAAATGCTTTAGTTTGGTTTGTTTGTACCCATTTAAAATCGAGGACTGCAGCTTTTTGGTAACAGTCTGCATCTAAGCAAGTTTTCATATAGTACCAGCTATTTAAAAGTAAAAAAATAACATTAACTCAAGTTTTAGCTTATTGAATATAGCTAAGATTAGAATACGCATACATTGTCTTTCAGGTAATGGAAACAGAAAATAAATGTGTGTGCTTTTTAACATTGTAACTTGTAGCCTTTTTAAAATGGTAGAACATCTAATATTTTTAAAGTGTATGAGTATTTAAAACTTTGAAGCTTGAACTGTCCTGTTAATGCTACCTAACAAAATTGTATTAGAAAAAACTCCTGTTGCTTTTAAACATTTTCTTGCAACAATTCTGTTAATGATTAAAACGTGCTTTTTGAGCATTCTATTAGAATATCTTAACAGAAAGCCAAAGTAATACAGGTTCACATGCATGAACAGAAAATAGGTTACTAAATTAAATCAAATTATTACCCAAATCAGTAAAAATGACATGTTTCTTTAAGTTTCCTTTCAGCAAGTGACAGATTTTTAGTTCTTGCAAAAGTTTTTTATAATCTGGACAATACACCCTGAAACCAATGAATGTTATATTCCCTTCCCTTAATTTGACTAAAAATAGTATATTGAGCCAATTTCACTGCCCTTTATAAAGAGGAAATCAGGTATCAACTGAAGGGTTAACTACGCTATAAGAACTATAATTTTTTCATGTCTTTTTATTTAACATTCCTAGTGAACTACACTTGACTTGGTCTGCAAAACTCTTAAAGCTGTAGTAATTTTTGCCTTTAAAATAAATATATGTTACCTAACTGAATAATGTCTGCATTGAAGAAAATTCATGGTGAGCAGATTGACAAACCAGAAAGCACTTACCCAAATTGAAATAAAAGTTAGTGCCTTTGTTTTGCCTACCTGCATTCATGTTACACATAGTACAATGGAAAGAACACACGTAATAAATACAGACATGTAAATGTTTGCAATACCTAAGAATATTTGTAGACTTAAAAAATTACACTGGATTTAAAAGAAGATATGCATGAATATAATGCTGATGTATGCGGCTCAGATAAACCAAAATAATGCACTTACAGACATTCAATGATTAAAGTAAATGCTTTAGTTTGGTTTGCTTTTACCCATTTCAAATCAAGGACTGCAGATTTTTTATAAAGATGATAGTGTAAAACAACTTTGATAATATACAAGCTGCTTAACATTACAAAGCTAACAGTAACTAAAGTTTTACTTTTATAAATATAACTAAGATAAGAACATACCCTATCTGTCAACTAAAGGCAACCTAAAATAAATGTGCAAACTTTTTGACATTGTAACTTGTACCCTTTAAAATGGCAAAACTTCTATTTTTTGTTAAATTGTATAAAGATTTAAAGATTTGAAACATGAACTATCCTATTCTACCTAACAAAACTGTGTTAGAAATAGTGTGTGTTGCTTTTAAACATTTTCTTGCAACAATTCAATTATTAAAACATGTGTTTTGTGCATTGTACTAGAATATTTGAACCAAAAATCCACAGAAATACAATTTCATAAACATCCAAATGAATTAACAGATAACAGGTAACTAAATTAAATCAAATGATTACCTTAGTGAGCAAACAAGACATTTCTTCAAGTTTCTCTTCATGAAGTGGCAGATTTCTAGTTCTTGCACATCTTTTTATAAGCTGGAACAATACACTCAGAAACCAATGAAATGTTATGTGCCCTTCCCTTAATTTGCCTATCAAAAGCAGTTTACTGAGACCATTTTAATTACCTTTAGGAGATAAAATCAATTATCAACTGAATGGGTGACTATGCAATAAGAAACATGTTTTGTTCATGCCTTTATTTATTTCAACAGTACACTAAACTTGACCTATTTTGAAAAAATTCAAAACCTTTAATCATTTTTGCCTTTAAAATAAATATATGTTACATAATGGAATAATGTCTGCACTCAAGAAAATTCAAGTTGAGCAGATTAACAAAACAGAAGGCACTTACCCAAAATCAAATAAAAGTTAGCGCCTTTGTTTTGCTTCCCTGCATTCATGTTACACACAGAAGAATGTAAAGGACACACCTAATAAATACAGACATATAGATTTTTGCAATGACTAAGAATATGTGTTGACTTAAAAATTTACATTTAGTTTAAAATATGAGTATAAGCATGATTATAATGCTGATTTATGCAGCACAAATAAACCAAAATAACGCACTTACAGATTATGCATAATGAAAGTAAATGCTTTAGTTTGGTTTGTTTGTACCCATTTAAAATCGAGGACTGCAGCTTTTTGGTAACAGTCTGCATCTAAGCAAGTTTTCATATAGTACCAGCTATTTAAAAGTAAAAAAATAACATTAACTCAAGTTTTAGCTTATTGAATATAGCTAAGATTAGAATACGCATACATTGTCTTTCAGGTAATGGAAACAGAAAATAAATGTGTGTGCTTTTTAACATTGTAACTTGTAGCCTTTTTAAAATGGTAGAACATCTAATATTTTTAAAGTGTATGAGTATTTAAAACTTTGAAGCTTGAACTGTCCTGTTAATGCTACCTAACAAAATTGTATTAGAAAAAACTCCTGTTGCTTTTAAACATTTTCTTGCAACAATTCTGTTAATGATTAAAACGTGCTTTTTGAGCATTCTATTAGAATATCTTAACAGAAAGCCAAAGTAATACAGGTTCACATGCATGAACAGAAAATAGGTTACTAAATTAAATCAAATTATTACCCAAATCAGTAAAAATGACATGTTTCTTTAAGTTTCCTTTCAGCAAGTGACAGATTTTTAGTTCTTGCAAAAGTTTTTTATAATCTGGACAATACACCCTGAAACCAATGAATGTTATATCCCCTTCCCTTAATTTGACTAAAAATAGTATATTGAGCCAATTTCACTGCCCTTTATAAAGAGGAAATCAGGTATCAACTGAAGGGTTAACTATGCTATAAGAACTATAATTTTTTCATGTCTTTTTATTTAACATTCCTAGTGAACTACACTTGACTTGGTCTGCAAAACTCTTAAAGCTGTAGTAATTTTTGCCTTTAAAATAAATATATGTTACCTAACTGAATAATGTCTGCATTGAAGAAAATTCATGGTGAGCAGATTGACAAACCAGAAAGCACTTACCCAAATTGAAATAAAAGTTAGTGCCTTTGTTTTGCCTACCTGCATTCATGTTACACATAGTACAATGGAAAGAACACACGTAATAAATACAGACATGTAAATGTTTGCAATACCTAAGAATATTTGTAGACTTAAAAAATTACACTGGATTTAAAAGAAGATATGCATGAATATAATGCTGATGTATGCGGCTCAGATAAACCAAAATAATGCACTTACAGACATTCAATGATTAAAGTAAATGCTTTAGTTTGGTTTGCTTTTACCCATTTCAAATCAAGGACTGCAGATTTTTTATAAAGATGATAGTGTAAAACAACTTTGATAATATACAAGCTGCTTAACATTACAAAGCTAACAGTAACTAAAGTTTTACTTTTATAAATATAACTAAGATAAGAACATACCCTATCTGTCAACTAAAGGCAACCTAAAATAAATGTGCAAACTTTTTGACATTGTAACTTGTACCCTTTAAAATGGCAAAACTTCTATTTTTTGTTAAATTGTATAAAGATTTAAAGATTTGAAACATGAACTATCCTATTCTACCTAACAAAACTGTGTTAGAAATAGTGTGTGTTGCTTTTAAACATTTTCTTACAACAATTCAATTATTAAAACATGTGTTTTGTGCATTGTACTAGAATATTTGAACCAAAAATCCACAGTAATACAATTTCATAAACATCCAAATGAATTAACAGATAACAGGTAACTAAATTAAATCAAATGATTACCTTAGTGAGCAAACAAGACATTTCTTCAAGTTTCTCTTCATGAAGTGGCAGATTTCTAGTTCTTGCACATCTTTTTATAAGCTGGAACAATACACTCAGAAACCAATGAAATGTTATGTGCCCTTCCCTTAATTTGCCTATCAAAAGCAGTTTACTGAGACCATTTTAATTACCTTTAGGAGATAAAATCAATTATCAACTGAATGGGTGACTATGCAATAAGAAACATGTTTTGTTCATGCCTTTATTTATTTCAACAGTACACTACACTTGACCTATTTTGAAAAAATTCAAAACCTTTAATCATTTTTGCCTTTAAAATAAATATATGTTACATAATGGAATAATGTCTCCACTCAAGAAAATTCAAGTTGAGCAGATTAACAAAACAGAAGGCACTTACCCAAAATCAAATAAAAGTTAGCGCCTTTGTTTTGCTTCCCTGCATTCATGTTACACACAGAAGAATGTAAAGGACACACCTAATAAATACAGACATATAGATTTTTGCAATGACTAAGAATATGTGTTGACTTAAAAATTTACATTTAGTTTAAAATATGAGTATAAGCATGATTATAATGCTGATTTATGCAGCACAAATAAACCAAAATAACGCACTTACAGATTATGCATAATGAAAGTAAATGCTTTAGTTTGGTTTGTTTGTACCCATTTAAAATCGAGGACTGCAGCTTTTTGGTAACAGTCTGCATCTAAGCAAGTTTTCATATAGTACCAGCTATTTAAAAGTAAAAAAATAACATTAACTCAAGTTTTAGCTTATTGAATATAGCTAAGATTAGAATACGCATACATTGTCTTTCAGGTAATGGAAACAGAAAATAAATGTGTGTGCTTTTTAACATTGTAACTTGTAGCCTTTTTAAAATGGTAGAACATCTAATATTTTTAAAGTGTATGAGTATTTAAAACTTTGAAGCTTGAACTGTCCTGTTAATGCTACCTAACAAAATTGTATTAGAAAAAACTCCTGTTGCTTTTAAACATTTTCTTGCAACAATTCTGTTAATGATTAAAACGTGCTTTTTGAGCATTCTATTAGAATATCTTAACAGAAAGCCAAAGTAATACAGGTTCACATGCATGAACAGAAAATAGGTTACTAAATTAAATCAAATTATTACCCAAATCAGTAAAAATGACATGTTTCTTTAAGTTTCCTTTCAGCAAGTGACAGATTTTTAGTTCTTGCAAAAGTTTTTTATAATCTGGACAATACACCCTGAAACCAATGAATGTTATATCCCCTTCCCTTAATTTGACTAAAAATAGTATATTGAGCCAATTTCACTGCCCTTTATAAAGAGGAAATCAGGTATCAACTGAAGGGTTAACTATGCTATAAGAACTATAATTTTTTCATGTCTTTTTATTTAACATTCCTAGTGAACTACACTTGACTTGGTCTGCAAAACTCTTAAAGCTGTAGTAATTTTTGCCTTTAAAATAAATATATGTTACCTAACTGAATAATGTCTGCATTGAAGAAAATTCATGGTGAGCAGATTGACAAACCAGAAAGCACTTACCCAAATTGAAATAAAAGTTAGTGCCTTTGTTTTGCCTACCTGCATTCATGTTACACATAGTACAATGGAAAGAACACACGTAATAAATACAGACATGTAAATGTTTGCAATACCTAAGAATATTTGTAGACTTAAAAAATTACACTGGATTTAAAAGAAGATATGCATGAATATAATGCTGATGTATGCGGCTCAGATAAACCAAAATAATGCACTTACAGACATTCAATGATTAAAGTAAATGCTTTAGTTTGGTTTGCTTTTACCCATTTCAAATCAAGGACTGCAGATTTTTTATAAAGATGATAGTGTAAAACAACTTTGATAATATACAAGCTGCTTAACATTACAAAGCTAACAGTAACTAAAGTTTTACTTTTATAAATATAACTAAGATAAGAACATACCCTATCTGTCAACTAAAGGCAACCTAAAATAAATGTGCAAACTTTTTGACATTGTAACTTGTACCCTTTAAAATGGCAAAACTTCTATTTTTTGTTAAATTGTATAAAGATTTAAAGATTTGAAACATGAACTATCCTATTCTACCTAACAAAACTGTGTTAGAAATAGTGTGTGTTGCTTTTAAACATTTTCTTACAACAATTCAATTATTAAAACATGTGTTTTGTGCATTGTACTAGAATATTTGAACCAAAAATCCACAGTAATACAATTTCATAAACATCCAAATGAATTAACAGATAACAGGTAACTAAATTAAATCAAATGATTACCTTAGTGAGCAAACAAGACATTTCTTCAAGTTTCTCTTCATGAAGTGGCAGATTTCTAGTTCTTGCACATCTTTTTATAAGCTGGAACAATACACTCAGAAACCAATGAAATGTTATGTGCCCTTCCCTTAATTTGCCTATCAAAAGCAGTTTACTGAGACCATTTTAATTACCTTTAGGAGATAAAATCAATTATCAACTGAATGGGTGACTATGCAATAAGAAACATGTTTTGTTCATGCCTTTATTTATTTCAACAGTACACTACACTTGACCTATTTTGAAAAAATTCAAAACCTTTAATCATTTTTGCCTTTAAAATAAATATATGTTACATAATGGAATAATGTCTGCACTCAAGAAAATTCAAGTTGAGCAGATTAACAAAACAGAAGGCACTTACCCAAAATCAAATAAAAGTTAGCGCCTTTGTTTTGCTTCCCTGCATTCATGTTACACACAGAAGAATGTAAAGGACACACCTAATAAATACAGACATATAGATTTTTGCAATGACTAAGAATATGTGTTGACTTAAAAATTTACATTTAATTTAAAATATGAGTATAAGCATGATTATAATGCTGATTTATGCAGCACAAATAAACCAAAATAACGCACTTACAGATTATGCATAATGAAAGTAAATGCTTTAGTTTGGTTTGTTTGTACCCATTTAAAATCGAGGACTGCAGCTTTTTGGTAACAGTCTGCATCTAAGCAAGTTTTCATATAGTACCAGCTATTTAAAAGTAAAAAAATAACATTAACTCAAGTTTTAGCTTATTGAATATAGCTAAGATTAGAATACGCATACATTGTCTTTCAGGTAATGGAAACAGAAAATAAATGTGTGTGCTTTTTAACATTGTAACTTGTAGCCTTTTTAAAATGGTAGAACATCTAATATTTTTAAAGTGTATGAGTATTTAAAACTTTGAAGCTTGAACTGTCCTGTTAATGCTACCTAACAAAATTGTATTAGAAAAAACTCCTGTTGCTTTTAAACATTTTCTTGCAACAATTCTGTTAATGATTAAAACGTGCTTTTTGAGCATTCTATTAGAATATCTTAACAGAAAGCCAAAGTAATACAGGTTCACATGCATGAACAGAAAATAGGTTACTAAATTAAATCAAATTATTACCCAAATCAGTAAAAATGACATGTTTCTTTAAGTTTCCTTTCAGCAAGTGACAGATTTTTAGTTCTTGCAAAAGTTTTTTATAATCTGGACAATACACCCTGAAACCAATGAATGTTATATCCCCTTCCCTTAATTTGACTAAAAATAGTATATTGAGCCAATTTCACTGCCCTTTATAAAGAGGAAATCAGGTATCAACTGAAGGGTTAACTATGCTATAAGAACTATAATTTTTTCATGTCTTTTTATTTAACATTCCTAGTGAACTACACTTGACTTGGTCTGCAAAACTCTTAAAGCTGTAGTAATTTTTGCCTTTAAAATAAATATATGTTACCTAACTGAATAATGTCTGCATTGAAGAAAATTCATGGTGAGCAGATTGACAAACCAGAAAGCACTTACCCAAATTGAAATAAAAGTTAGTGCCTTTGTTTTGCCTACCTGCATTCATGTTACACATAGTACAATGGAAAGAACACACGTAATAAATACAGACATGTAAATGTTTGCAATACCTAAGAATATTTGTAGACTTAAAAAATTACACTGGATTTAAAAGAAGATATGCATGAATATAATGCTGATGTATGCGGCTCAGATAAACCAAAATAATGCACTTACAGACATTCAATGATTAAAGTAAATGCTTTAGTTTGGTTTGCTTTTACCCATTTCAAATCAAGGACTGCAGATTTTTTATAAAGATGATAGTGTAAAACAACTTTGATAATATACAAGCTGCTTAACATTACAAAGCTAACAGTAACTAAAGTTTTACTTTTATAAATATAACTAAGATAAGAACATACCCTATCTGTCAACTAAAGGCAACCTAAAATAAATGTGCAAACTTTTTGACATTGTAACTTGTACCCTTTAAAATGGCAAAACTTCTATTTTTTGTTAAATTGTATAAAGATTTAAAGATTTGAAACATGAACTATCCTATTCTACCTAACAAAACTGTGTTAGAAATAGTGTGTGTTGCTTTTAAACATTTTCTTACAACAATTCAATTATTAAAACATGTGTTTTGTGCATTGTACTAGAATATTTGAACCAAAAATCCACAGTAATACAATTTCATAAACATCCAAATGAATTAACAGATAACAGGTAACTAAATTAAATCAAATGATTACCTTAGTGAGCAAACAAGACATTTCTTCAAGTTTCTCTTCATGAAGTGGCAGATTTCTAGTTCTTGCACATCTTTTTATAAGCTGGAACAATACACTCAGAAACCAATGAAATGTTATGTGCCCTTCCCTTAATTTGCCTATCAAAAGCAGTTTACTGAGACCATTTTAATTACCTTTAGGAGATAAAATCAATTATCAACTGAATGGGTGACTATGCAATAAGAAACATGTTTTGTTCATGCCTTTATTTATTTCAACAGTACACTACACTTGACCTATTTTGAAAAAATTCAAAACCTTTAATCATTTTTGCCTTTAAAATAAATATATGTTACATAATGGAATAATGTCTCCACTCAAGAAAATTCAAGTTGAGCAGATTAACAAAACAGAAGGCACTTACCCAAAATCAAATAAAAGTTAGCGCCTTTGTTTTGCTTCCCTGCATTCATGTTACACACAGAAGAATGTAAAGGACACACCTAATAAATACAGACATATAGATTTTTGCAATGACTAAGAATATGTGTTGACTTAAAAATTTACATTTAGTTTAAAATATGAGTATAAGCATGATTATAATGCTGATTTATGCAGCACAAATAAACCAAAATAACGCACTTACAGATTATGCATAATGAAAGTAAATGCTTTAGTTTGGTTTGTTTGTACCCATTTAAAATCGAGGACTGCAGCTTTTTGGTAACAGTCTGCATCTAAGCAAGTTTTCATATAGTACCAGCTATTTAAAAGTAAAAAAATAACATTAACTCAAGTTTTAGCTTATTGAATATAGCTAAGATTAGAATACGCATACATTGTCTTTCAGGTAATGGAAACAGAAAATAAATGTGTGTGCTTTTTAACATTGTAACTTGTAGCCTTTTTAAAATGGTAGAACATCTAATATTTTTAAAGTGTATGAGTATTTAAAACTTTGAAGCTTGAACTGTCCTGTTAATGCTACCTAACAAAATTGTATTAGAAAAAACTCCTGTTGCTTTTAAACATTTTCTTGCAACAATTCTGTTAATGATTAAAACGTGCTTTTTGAGCATTCTATTAGAATATCTTAACAGAAAGCCAAAGTAATACAGGTTCACATGCATGAACAGAAAATAGGTTACTAAATTAAATCAAATTATTACCCAAATCAGTAAAAATGACATGTTTCTTTAAGTTTCCTTTCAGCAAGTGACAGATTTTTAGTTCTTGCAAAAGTTTTTTATAATCTGGACAATACACCCTGAAACCAATGAATGTTATATCCCCTTCCCTTAATTTGACTAAAAATAGTATATTGAGCCAATTTCACTGCCCTTTATAAAGAGGAAATCAGGTATCAACTGAAGGGTTAACTACGCTATAAGAACTATAATTTTTTCATGTCTTTTTATTTAACATTCCTAGTGAACTACACTTGACTTGGTCTGCAAAACTCTTAAAGCTGTAGTAATTTTTGCCTTTAAAATAAATATATGTTACCTAACTGAATAATGTCTGCATTGAAGAAAATTCATGGTGAGCAGATTGACAAACCAGAAAGCACTTACCCAAATTGAAATAAAAGTTAGTGCCTTTGTTTTGCCTACCTGCATTCATGTTACACATAGTACAATGGAAAGAACACACGTAATAAATACAGACATGTAAATGTTTGCAATACCTAAGAATATTTGTAGACTTAAAAAATTACACTGGATTTAAAAGAAGATATGCATGAATATAATGCTGATGTATGCGGCTCAGATAAACCAAAATAATGCACTTACAGACATTCAATGATTAAAGTAAATGCTTTAGTTTGGTTTGCTTTTACCCATTTCAAATCAAGGACTGCAGATTTTTTATAAAGATGATAGTGTAAAACAACTTTGATAATATACAAGCTGCTTAACATTACAAAGCTAACAGTAACTAAAGTTTTACTTTTATAAATATAACTAAGATAAGAACATACCCTATCTGTCAACTAAAGGCAACCTAAAATAAATGTGCAAACTTTTTGACATTGTAACTTGTACCCTTTAAAATGGCAAAACTTCTATTTTTTGTTAAATTGTATAAAGATTTAAAGATTTGAAACATGAACTATCCTATTCTACCTAACAAAACTGTGTTAGAAATAGTGTGTGTTGCTTTTAAACATTTTCTTGCAACAATTCAATTATTAAAACATGTGTTTTGTGCATTGTACTAGAATATTTGAACCAAAAATCCACAGAAATACAATTTCATAAACATCCAAATGAATTAACAGATAACAGGTAACTAAATTAAATCAAATGATTACCTTAGTGAGCAAACAAGACATTTCTTCAAGTTTCTCTTCATGAAGTGGCAGATTTCTAGTTCTTGCACATCTTTTTATAAGCTGGAACAATACACTCAGAAACCAATGAAATGTTATGTGCCCTTCCCTTAATTTGCCTATCAAAAGCAGTTTACTGAGACCATTTTAATTACCTTTAGGAGATAAAATCAATTATCAACTGAATGGGTGACTATGCAATAAGAAACATGTTTTGTTCATGCCTTTATTTATTTCAACAGTACACTAAACTTGACCTATTTTGAAAAAATTCAAAACCTTTAATCATTTTTGCCTTTAAAATAAATATATGTTACATAATGGAATAATGTCTCCACTCAAGAAAATTCAAGTTGAGCAGATTAACAAAACAGAAGGCACTTACCCAAAATCAAATAAAAGTTAGCGCCTTTGTTTTGCTTCCCTGCATTCATGTTACACACAGAAGAATGTAAAGGACACACCTAATAAATACAGACATATAGATTTTTGCAATGACTAAGAATATGTGTTGACTTAAAAATTTACATTTAGTTTAAAATATGAGTATAAGCATGATTATAATGCTGATTTATGCAGCACAAATAAACCAAAATAACGCACTTACAGATTATGCATAATGAAAGTAAATGCTTTAGTTTGGTTTGTTTGTACCCATTTAAAATCGAGGACTGCAGCTTTTTGGTAACAGTCTGCATCTAAGCAAGTTTTCATATAGTACCAGCTATTTAAAAGTAAAAAAATAACATTAACTCAAGTTTTAGCTTATTGAATATAGCTAAGATTAGAATACGCATACATTGTCTTTCAGGTAATGGAAACAGAAAATAAATGTGTGTGCTTTTTAACATTGTAACTTGTAGCCTTTTTAAAATGGTAGAACATCTAATATTTTTAAAGTGTATGAGTATTTAAAACTTTGAAGCTTGAACTGTCCTGTTAATGCTACCTAACAAAATTGTATTAGAAAAAACTCCTGTTGCTTTTAAACATTTTCTTGCAACAATTCTGTTAATGATTAAAACGTGCTTTTTGAGCATTCTATTAGAATATCTTAACAGAAAGCCAAAGTAATACAGGTTCACATGCATGAACAGAAAATAGGTTACTAAATTAAATCAAATTATTACCCAAATCAGTAAAAATGACATGTTTCTTTAAGTTTCCTTTCAGCAAGTGACAGATTTTTAGTTCTTGCAAAAGTTTTTTATAATCTGGACAATACACCCTGAAACCAATGAATGTTATATCCCCTTCCCTTAATTTGACTAAAAATAGTATATTGAGCCAATTTCACTGCCCTTTATAAAGAGGAAATCAGGTATCAACTGAAGGGTTAACTACGCTATAAGAACTATAATTTTTTCATGTCTTTTTATTTAACATTCCTAGTGAACTACACTTGACTTGGTCTGCAAAACTCTTAAAGCTGTAGTAATTTTTGCCTTTAAAATAAATATATGTTACCTAACTGAATAATGTCTGCATTGAAGAAAATTCATGGTGAGCAGATTGACAAACCAGAAAGCACTTACCCAAATTGAAATAAAAGTTAGTGCCTTTGTTTTGCCTACCTGCATTCATGTTACACATAGTACAATGGAAAGAACACACGTAATAAATACAGACATGTAAATGTTTGCAATACCTAAGAATATTTGTAGACTTAAAAAATTACACTGGATTTAAAAGAAGATATGCATGAATATAATGCTGATGTATGCGGCTCAGATAAACCAAAATAATGCACTTACAGACATTCAATGATTAAAGTAAATGCTTTAGTTTGGTTTGCTTTTACCCATTTCAAATCAAGGACTGCAGATTTTTTATAAAGATGATAGTGTAAAACAACTTTGATAATATACAAGCTGCTTAACATTACAAAGCTAACAGTAACTAAAGTTTTACTTTTATAAATATAACTAAGATAAGAACATACCCTATCTGTCAACTAAAGGCAACCTAAAATAAATGTGCAAACTTTTTGACATTGTAACTTGTACCCTTTAAAATGGCAAAACTTCTATTTTTTGTTAAATTGTATAAAGATTTAAAGATTTGAAACATGAACTATCCTATTCTACCTAACAAAACTGTGTTAGAAATAGTGTGTGTTGCTTTTAAACATTTTCTTGCAACAATTCAATTATTAAAACATGTGTTTTGTGCATTGTACTAGAATATTTGAACCAAAAATCCACAGAAATACAATTTCATAAACATCCAAATGAATTAACAGATAACAGGTAACTAAATTAAATCAAATGATTACCTTAGTGAGCAAACAAGACATTTCTTCAAGTTTCTCTTCATGAAGTGGCAGATTTCTAGTTCTTGCACATCTTTTTATAAGCTGGAACAATACACTCAGAAACCAATGAAATGTTATGTGCCCTTCCCTTAATTTGCCTATCAAAAGCAGTTTACTGAGACCATTTTAATTACCTTTAGGAGATAAAATCAATTATCAACTGAATGGGTGACTATGCAATAAGAAACATGTTTTGTTCATGCCTTTATTTATTTCAACAGTACACTAAACTTGACCTATTTTGAAAAAATTCAAAACCTTTAATCATTTTTGCCTTTAAAATAAATATATGTTACATAATGGAATAATGTCTGCACTCAAGAAAATTCAAGTTGAGCAGATTAACAAAACAGAAGGCACTTACCCAAAATCAAATAAAAGTTAGCGCCTTTGTTTTGCTTCCCTGCATTCATGTTACACACAGAAGAATGTAAAGGACACACCTAATAAATACAGACATATAGATTTTTGCAATGACTAAGAATATGTGTTGACTTAAAAATTTACATTTAGTTTAAAATATGAGTATAAGCATGATTATAATGCTGATTTATGCAGCACAAATAAACCAAAATAACGCACTTACAGATTATGCATAATGAAAGTAAATGCTTTAGTTTGGTTTGTTTGTACCCATTTAAAATCGAGGACTGCAGCTTTTTGGTAACAGTCTGCATCTAAGCAAGTTTTCATATAGTACCAGCTATTTAAAAGTAAAAAAATAACATTAACTCAAGTTTTAGCTTATTGAATATAGCTAAGATTAGAATACGCATACATTGTCTTTCAGGTAATGGAAACAGAAAATAAATGTGTGTGCTTTTTAACATTGTAACTTGTAGCCTTTTTAAAATGGTAGAACATCTAATATTTTTAAAGTGTATGAGTATTTAAAACTTTGAAGCTTGAACTGTCCTGTTAATGCTACCTAACAAAATTGTATTAGAAAAAACTCCTGTTGCTTTTAAACATTTTCTTGCAACAATTCTGTTAATGATTAAAACGTGCTTTTTGAGCATTCTATTAGAATATCTTAACAGAAAGCCAAAGTAATACAGGTTCACATGCATGAACAGAAAATAGGTTACTAAATTAAATCAAATTATTACCCAAATCAGTAAAAATGACATGTTTCTTTAAGTTTCCTTTCAGCAAGTGACAGATTTTTAGTTCTTGCAAAAGTTTTTTATAATCTGGACAATACACCCTGAAACCAATGAATGTTATATCCCCTTCCCTTAATTTGACTAAAAATAGTATATTGAGCCAATTTCACTGCCCTTTATAAAGAGGAAATCAGGTATCAACTGAAGGGTTAACTATGCTATAAGAACTATAATTTTTTCATGTCTTTTTATTTAACATTCCTAGTGAACTACACTTGACTTGGTCTGCAAAACTCTTAAAGCTGTAGTAATTTTTGCCTTTAAAATAAATATATGTTACCTAACTGAATAATGTCTGCATTGAAGAAAATTCATGGTGAGCAGATTGACAAACCAGAAAGCACTTACCCAAATTGAAATAAAAGTTAGTGCCTTTGTTTTGCCTACCTGCATTCATGTTACACATAGTACAATGGAAAGAACACACGTAATAAATACAGACATGTAAATGTTTGCAATACCTAAGAATATTTGTAGACTTAAAAAATTACACTGGATTTAAAAGAAGATATGCATGAATATAATGCTGATGTATGCGGCTCAGATAAACCAAAATAATGCACTTACAGACATTCAATGATTAAAGTAAATGCTTTAGTTTGGTTTGCTTTTACCCATTTCAAATCAAGGACTGCAGATTTTTTATAAAGATGATAGTGTAAAACAACTTTGATAATATACAAGCTGCTTAACATTACAAAGCTAACAGTAACTAAAGTTTTACTTTTATAAATATAACTAAGATAAGAACATACCCTATCTGTCAACTAAAGGCAACCTAAAATAAATGTGCAAACTTTTTGACATTGTAACTTGTACCCTTTAAAATGGCAAAACTTCTATTTTTTGTTAAATTGTATAAAGATTTAAAGATTTGAAACATGAACTATCCTATTCTACCTAACAAAACTGTGTTAGAAATAGTGTGTGTTGCTTTTAAACATTTTCTTACAACAATTCAATTATTAAAACATGTGTTTTGTGCATTGTACTAGAATATTTGAACCAAAAATCCACAGTAATACAATTTCATAAACATCCAAATGAATTAACAGATAACAGGTAACTAAATTAAATCAAATGATTACCTTAGTGAGCAAACAAGACATTTCTTCAAGTTTCTCTTCATGAAGTGGCAGATTTCTAGTTCTTGCACATCTTTTTATAAGCTGGAACAATACACTCAGAAACCAATGAAATGTTATGTGCCCTTCCCTTAATTTGCCTATCAAAAGCAGTTTACTGAGACCATTTTAATTACCTTTAGGAGATAAAATCAATTATCAACTGAATGGGTGACTATGCAATAAGAAACATGTTTTGTTCATGCCTTTATTTATTTCAACAGTACACTACACTTGACCTATTTTGAAAAAATTCAAAACCTTTAATCATTTTTGCCTTTAAAATAAATATATGTTACATAATGGAATAATGTCTCCACTCAAGAAAATTCAAGTTGAGCAGATTAACAAAACAGAAGGCACTTACCCAAAATCAAATAAAAGTTAGCGCCTTTGTTTTGCTTCCCTGCATTCATGTTACACACAGAAGAATGTAAAGGACACACCTAATAAATACAGACATATAGATTTTTGCAATGACTAAGAATATGTGTTGACTTAAAAATTTACATTTAGTTTAAAATATGAGTATAAGCATGATTATAATGCTGATTTATGCAGCACAAATAAACCAAAATAACGCACTTACAGATTATGCATAATGAAAGTAAATGCTTTAGTTTGGTTTGTTTGTACCCATTTAAAATCGAGGACTGCAGCTTTTTGGTAACAGTCTGCATCTAAGCAAGTTTTCATATAGTACCAGCTATTTAAAAGTAAAAAAATAACATTAACTCAAGTTTTAGCTTATTGAATATAGCTAAGATTAGAATACGCATACATTGTCTTTCAGGTAATGGAAACAGAAAATAAATGTGTGTGCTTTTTAACATTGTAACTTGTAGCCTTTTTAAAATGGTAGAACATCTAATATTTTTAAAGTGTATGAGTATTTAAAACTTTGAAGCTTGAACTGTCCTGTTAATGCTACCTAACAAAATTGTATTAGAAAAAACTCCTGTTGCTTTTAAACATTTTCTTGCAACAATTCTGTTAATGATTAAAACGTGCTTTTTGAGCATTCTATTAGAATATCTTAACAGAAAGCCAAAGTAATACAGGTTCACATGCATGAACAGAAAATAGGTTACTAAATTAAATCAAATTATTACCCAAATCAGTAAAAATGACATGTTTCTTTAAGTTTCCTTTCAGCAAGTGACAGATTTTTAGTTCTTGCAAAAGTTTTTTATAATCTGGACAATACACCCTGAAACCAATGAATGTTATATCCCCTTCCCTTAATTTGACTAAAAATAGTATATTGAGCCAATTTCACTGCCCTTTATAAAGAGGAAATCAGGTATCAACTGAAGGGTTAACTATGCTATAAGAACTATAATTTTTTCATGTCTTTTTATTTAACATTCCTAGTGAACTACACTTGACTTGGTCTGCAAAACTCTTAAAGCTGTAGTAATTTTTGCCTTTAAAATAAATATATGTTACCTAACTGAATAATGTCTGCATTGAAGAAAATTCATGGTGAGCAGATTGACAAACCAGAAAGCACTTACCCAAATTGAAATAAAAGTTAGTGCCTTTGTTTTGCCTACCTGCATTCATGTTACACATAGTACAATGGAAAGAACACACGTAATAAATACAGACATGTAAATGTTTGCAATACCTAAGAATATTTGTAGACTTAAAAAATTACACTGGATTTAAAAGAAGATATGCATGAATATAATGCTGATGTATGCGGCTCAGATAAACCAAAATAATGCACTTACAGACATTCAATGATTAAAGTAAATGCTTTAGTTTGGTTTGCTTTTACCCATTTCAAATCAAGGACTGCAGATTTTTTATAAAGATGATAGTGTAAAACAACTTTGATAATATACAAGCTGCTTAACATTACAAAGCTAACAGTAACTAAAGTTTTACTTTTATAAATATAACTAAGATAAGAACATACCCTATCTGTCAACTAAAGGCAACCTAAAATAAATGTGCAAACTTTTTGACATTGTAACTTGTACCCTTTAAAATGGCAAAACTTCTATTTTTTGTTAAATTGTATAAAGATTTAAAGATTTGAAACATGAACTATCCTATTCTACCTAACAAAACTGTGTTAGAAATAGTGTGTGTTGCTTTTAAACATTTTCTTACAACAATTCAATTATTAAAACATGTGTTTTGTGCATTGTACTAGAATATTTGAACCAAAAATCCACAGTAATACAATTTCATAAACATCCAAATGAATTAACAGATAACAGGTAACTAAATTAAATCAAATGATTACCTTAGTGAGCAAACAAGACATTTCTTCAAGTTTCTCTTCATGAAGTGGCAGATTTCTAGTTCTTGCACATCTTTTTATAAGCTGGAACAATACACTCAGAAACCAATGAAATGTTATGTGCCCTTCCCTTAATTTGCCTATCAAAAGCAGTTTACTGAGACCATTTTAATTACCTTTAGGAGATAAAATCAATTATCAACTGAATGGGTGACTATGCAATAAGAAACATGTTTTGTTCATGCCTTTATTTATTTCAACAGTACACTACACTTGACCTATTTTGAAAAAATTCAAAACCTTTAATCATTTTTGCCTTTAAAATAAATATATGTTACATAATGGAATAATGTCTGCACTCAAGAAAATTCAAGTTGAGCAGATTAACAAAACAGAAGGCACTTACCCAAAATCAAATAAAAGTTAGCGCCTTTGTTTTGCTTCCCTGCATTCATGTTACACACAGAAGAATGTAAAGGACACACCTAATAAATACAGACATATAGATTTTTGCAATGACTAAGAATATGTGTTGACTTAAAAATTTACATTTAATTTAAAATATGAGTATAAGCATGATTATAATGCTGATTTATGCAGCACAAATAAACCAAAATAACGCACTTACAGATTATGCATAATGAAAGTAAATGCTTTAGTTTGGTTTGTTTGTACCCATTTAAAATCGAGGACTGCAGCTTTTTGGTAACAGTCTGCATCTAAGCAAGTTTTCATATAGTACCAGCTATTTAAAAGTAAAAAAATAACATTAACTCAAGTTTTAGCTTATTGAATATAGCTAAGATTAGAATACGCATACATTGTCTTTCAGGTAATGGAAACAGAAAATAAATGTGTGTGCTTTTTAACATTGTAACTTGTAGCCTTTTTAAAATGGTAGAACATCTAATATTTTTAAAGTGTATGAGTATTTAAAACTTTGAAGCTTGAACTGTCCTGTTAATGCTACCTAACAAAATTGTATTAGAAAAAACTCCTGTTGCTTTTAAACATTTTCTTGCAACAATTCTGTTAATGATTAAAACGTGCTTTTTGAGCATTCTATTAGAATATCTTAACAGAAAGCCAAAGTAATACAGGTTCACATGCATGAACAGAAAATAGGTTACTAAATTAAATCAAATTATTACCCAAATCAGTAAAAATGACATGTTTCTTTAAGTTTCCTTTCAGCAAGTGACAGATTTTTAGTTCTTGCAAAAGTTTTTTATAATCTGGACAATACACCCTGAAACCAATGAATGTTATATCCCCTTCCCTTAATTTGACTAAAAATAGTATATTGAGCCAATTTTACTGCCCTTTATAAAGAGGAAATCAGGTATCAACTGAAGGGTTAACTATGCTATAAGAACTATAATTTTTTCATGTCTTTTTATTTAACATTCCTAGTGAACTACACTTGACTTGGTCTGCAAAACTCTTAAAGCTGTAGTAATTTTTGCCTTTAAAATAAATATATGTTACCTAACTGAATAATGTCTGCATTGAAGAAAATTCATGGTGAGCAGATTGACAAACCAGAAAGCACTTACCCAAATTGAAATAAAAGTTAGTGCCTTTGTTTTGCCTACCTGCATTCATGTTACACATAGTACAATGGAAAGAACACACGTAATAAATACAGACATGTAAATGTTTGCAATACCTAAGAATATTTGTAGACTTAAAAAATTACACTGGATTTAAAAGAAGATATGCATGAATATAATGCTGATGTATGCGGCTCAGATAAACCAAAATAATGCACTTACAGACATTCAATGATTAAAGTAAATGCTTTAGTTTGGTTTGCTTTTACCCATTTCAAATCAAGGACTGCAGATTTTTTATAAAGATGATAGTGTAAAACAACTTTGATAATATACAAGCTGCTTAACATTACAAAGCTAACAGTAACTAAAGTTTTACTTTTATAAATATAACTAAGATAAGAACATACCCTATCTGTCAACTAAAGGCAACCTAAAATAAATGTGCAAACTTTTTGACATTGTAACTTGTACCCTTTAAAATGGCAAAACTTCTATTTTTTGTTAAATTGTATAAAGATTTAAAGATTTGAAACATGAACTATCCTATTCTACCTAACAAAACTGTGTTAGAAATAGTGTGTGTTGCTTTTAAACATTTTCTTACAACAATTCAATTATTAAAACATGTGTTTTGTGCATTGTACTAGAATATTTGAACCAAAAATCCACAGTAATACAATTTCATAAACATCCAAATGAATTAACAGATAACAGGTAACTAAATTAAATCAAATGATTACCTTAGTGAGCAAACAAGACATTTCTTCAAGTTTCTCTTCATGAAGTGGCAGATTTCTAGTTCTTGCACATCTTTTTATAAGCTGGAACAATACACTCAGAAACCAATGAAATGTTATGTGCCCTTCCCTTAATTTGCCTATCAAAAGCAGTTTACTGAGACCATTTTAATTACCTTTAGGAGATAAAATCAATTATCAACTGAATGGGTGACTATGCAATAAGAAACATGTTTTGTTCATGCCTTTATTTATTTCAACAGTACACTACACTGGACCTATTTTGAAAAAATTCAAAACCTTTAATCATTTTTGCCTTTAAAATAAATATATGTTACATAATGGAATAATGTCTCCACTCAAGAAAATTCAAGTTGAGCAGATTAACAAAACAGAAGGCACTTACCCAAAATCAAATAAAAGTTAGCGCCTTTGTTTTGCTTCCCTGCATTCATGTTACACACAGAAGAATGTAAAGGACACACCTAATAAATACAGACATATAGATTTTTGCAATGACTAAGAATATGTGTTGACTTAAAAATTTACATTTAGTTTAAAATATGAGTATAAGCATGATTATAATGCTGATTTATGCAGCACAAATAAACCAAAATAACGCACTTACAGATTATGCATAATGAAAGTAAATGCTTTAGTTTGGTTTGTTTGTACCCATTTAAAATCGAGGACTGCAGCTTTTTGGTAACAGTCTGCATCTAAGCAAGTTTTCATATAGTACCAGCTATTTAAAAGTAAAAAAATAACATTAACTCAAGTTTTAGCTTATTGAATATAGCTAAGATTAGAATACGCATACATTGTCTTTCAGGTAATGGAAACAGAAAATAAATGTGTGTGCTTTTTAACATTGTAACTTGTAGCCTTTTTAAAATGGTAGAACATCTAATATTTTTAAAGTGTATGAGTATTTAAAACTTTGAAGCTTGAACTGTCCTGTTAATGCTACCTAACAAAATTGTATTAGAAAAAACTCCTGTTGCTTTTAAACATTTTCTTGCAACAATTCTGTTAATGATTAAAACGTGCTTTTTGAGCATTCTATTAGAATATCTTAACAGAAAGCCAAAGTAATACAGGTTCACATGCATGAACAGAAAATAGGTTACTAAATTAAATCAAATTATTACCCAAATCAGTAAAAATGACATGTTTCTTTAAGTTTCCTTTCAGCAAGTGACAGATTTTTAGTTCTTGCAAAAGTTTTTTATAATCTGGACAATACACCCTGAAACCAATGAATGTTATATCCCCTTCCCTTAATTTGACTAAAAATAGTATATTGAGCCAATTTCACTGCCCTTTATAAAGAGGAAATCAGGTATCAACTGAAGGGTTAACTACGCTATAAGAACTATAATTTTTTCATGTCTTTTTATTTAACATTCCTAGTGAACTACACTTGACTTGGTCTGCAAAACTCTTAAAGCTGTAGTAATTTTTGCCTTTAAAATAAATATATGTTACCTAACTGAATAATGTCTGCATTGAAGAAAATTCATGGTGAGCAGATTGACAAACCAGAAAGCACTTACCCAAATTGAAATAAAAGTTAGTGCCTTTGTTTTGCCTACCTGCATTCATGTTACACATAGTACAATGGAAAGAACACACGTAATAAATACAGACATGTAAATGTTTGCAATACCTAAGAATATTTGTAGACTTAAAAAATTACACTGGATTTAAAAGAAGATATGCATGAATATAATGCTGATGTATGCGGCTCAGATAAACCAAAATAATGCACTTACAGACATTCAATGATTAAAGTAAATGCTTTAGTTTGGTTTGCTTTTACCCATTTCAAATCAAGGACTGCAGATTTTTTATAAAGATGATAGTGTAAAACAACTTTGATAATATACAAGCTGCTTAACATTACAAAGCTAACAGTAACTAAAGTTTTACTTTTATAAATATAACTAAGATAAGAACATACCCTATCTGTCAACTAAAGGCAACCTAAAATAAATGTGCAAACTTTTTGACATTGTAACTTGTACCCTTTAAAATGGCAAAACTTCTATTTTTTGTTAAATTGTATAAAGATTTAAAGATTTGAAACATGAACTATCCTATTCTACCTAACAAAACTGTGTTAGAAATAGTGTGTGTTGCTTTTAAACATTTTCTTGCAACAATTCAATTATTAAAACATGTGTTTTGTGCATTGTACTAGAATATTTGAACCAAAAATCCACAGAAATACAATTTCATAAACATCCAAATGAATTAACAGATAACAGGTAACTAAATTAAATCAAATGATTACCTTAGTGAGCAAACAAGACATTTCTTCAAGTTTCTCTTCATGAAGTGGCAGATTTCTAGTTCTTGCACATCTTTTTATAAGCTGGAACAATACACTCAGAAACCAATGAAATGTTATGTGCCCTTCCCTTAATTTGCCTATCAAAAGCAGTTTACTGAGACCATTTTAATTACCTTTAGGAGATAAAATCAATTATCAACTGAATGGGTGACTATGCAATAAGAAACATGTTTTGTTCATGCCTTTATTTATTTCAACAGTACACTAAACTTGACCTATTTTGAAAAAATTCAAAACCTTTAATCATTTTTGCCTTTAAAATAAATATATGTTACATAATGGAATAATGTCTGCACTCAAGAAAATTCAAGTTGAGCAGATTAACAAAACAGAAGGCACTTACCCAAAATCAAATAAAAGTTAGCGCCTTTGTTTTGCTTCCCTGCATTCATGTTACACACAGAAGAATGTAAAGGACACACCTAATAAATACAGACATATAGATTTTTGCAATGACTAAGAATATGTGTTGACTTAAAAATTTACATTTAGTTTAAAATATGAGTATAAGCATGATTATAATGCTGATTTATGCAGCACAAATAAACCAAAATAACGCACTTACAGATTATGCATAATGAAAGTAAATGCTTTAGTTTGGTTTGTTTGTACCCATTTAAAATCGAGGACTGCAGCTTTTTGGTAACAGTCTGCATCTAAGCAAGTTTTCATATAGTACCAGCTATTTAAAAGTAAAAAAATAACATTAACTCAAGTTTTAGCTTATTGAATATAGCTAAGATTAGAATACGCATACATTGTCTTTCAGGTAATGGAAACAGAAAATAAATGTGTGTGCTTTTTAACATTGTAACTTGTAGCCTTTTTAAAATGGTAGAACATCTAATATTTTTAAAGTGTATGAGTATTTAAAACTTTGAAGCTTGAACTGTCCTGTTAATGCTACCTAGCAAAATTGTATTAGAAAAAACTCCTGTTGCTTTTAAACATTTTCTTGCAACAATTCTGTTAATGATTAAAACGTGCTTTTTGAGCATTCTATTAGAATATCTTAACAGAAAGCCAAAGTAATACAGGTTCACATGCATGAACAGAAAATAGGTTACTAAATTAAATCAAATTATTACCCAAATCAGTAAAAATGACATGTTTCTTTAAGTTTCCTTTCAGCAAGTGACAGATTTTTAGTTCTTGCAAAAGTTTTTTATAATCTGGACAATACACCCTGAAACCAATGAATGTTATATCCCCTTCCCTTAATTTGACTAAAAATAGTATATTGAGCCAATTTCACTGCCCTTTATAAAGAGGAAATCAGGTATCAACTGAAGGGTTAACTATGCTATAAGAACTATAATTTTTTCATGTCTTTTTATTTAACATTCCTAGTGAACTACACTTGACTTGGTCTGCAAAACTCTTAAAGCTGTAGTAATTTTTGCCTTTAAAATAAATATATGTTACCTAACTGAATAATGTCTGCATTGAAGAAAATTCATGGTGAGCAGATTGACAAACCAGAAAGCACTTACCCAAATTGAAATAAAAGTTAGTGCCTTTGTTTTGCCTACCTGCATTCATGTTACACATAGTACAATGGAAAGAACACACGTAATAAATACAGACATGTAAATGTTTGCAATACCTAAGAATATTTGTAGACTTAAAAAATTACACTGGATTTAAAAGAAGATATGCATGAATATAATGCTGATGTATGCGGCTCAGATAAACCAAAATAATGCACTTACAGACATTCAATGATTAAAGTAAATGCTTTAGTTTGGTTTGCTTTTACCCATTTCAAATCAAGGACTGCAGATTTTTTATAAAGATGATAGTGTAAAACAACTTTGATAATATACAAGCTGCTTAACATTACAAAGCTAACAGTAACTAAAGTTTTACTTTTATAAATATAACTAAGATAAGAACATACCCTATCTGTCAACTAAAGGCAACCTAAAATAAATGTGCAAACTTTTTGACATTGTAACTTGTACCCTTTAAAATGGCAAAACTTCTATTTTTTGTTAAATTGTATAAAGATTTAAAGATTGAAACATGAACTATCCTATTCTACCTAACAAAACTGTGTTAGAAATAGTGTGTGTTGCTTTTAAACATTTTCTTACAACAATTCAATTATTAAAACATGTGTTTTGTGCATTGTACTAGAATATTTGAACCAAAAATCCACAGTAATACAATTTCATAAACATCCAAATGAATTAACAGATAACAGGTAACTAAATTAAATCAAATGATTACCTTAGTGAGCAAACAAGACATTTCTTCAAGTTTCTCTTCATGAAGTGGCAGATTTCTAGTTCTTGCACATCTTTTTATAAGCTGGAACAATACACTCAGAAACCAATGAAATGTTATGTGCCCTTCCCTTAATTTGCCTATCAAAAGCAGTTTACTGAGACCATTTTAATTACCTTTAGGAGATAAAATCAATTATCAACTGAATGGGTGACTATGCAATAAGAAACATGTTTTGTTCATGCCTTTATTTATTTCAACAGTACACTACACTTGACCTATTTTGAAAAAATTCAAAACCTTTAATCATTTTTGCCTTTAAAATAAATATATGTTACATAATGGAATAATGTCTGCACTCAAGAAAATTCAAGTTGAGCAGATTAACAAAACAGAAGGCACTTACCCAAAATCAAATAAAAGTTAGCGCCTTTGTTTTGCTTCCCTGCATTCATGTTACACACAGAAGAATGTAAAGGACACACCTAATAAATACAGACATATAGATTTTTGCAATGACTAAGAATATGTGTTGACTTAAAAATTTACATTTAATTTAAAATATGAGTATAAGCATGATTATAATGCTGATTTATGCAGCACAAATAAACCAAAATAACGCACTTACAGATTATGCATAATGAAAGTAAATGCTTTAGTTTGGTTTGTTTGTACCCATTTAAAATCGAGGACTGCAGCTTTTTGGTAACAGTCTGCATCTAAGCAAGTTTTCATATAGTACCAGCTATTTAAAAGTAAAAAAATAACATTAACTCAAGTTTTAGCTTATTGAATATAGCTAAGATTAGAATACGCATACATTGTCTTTCAGGTAATGGAAACAGAAAATAAATGTGTGTGCTTTTTAACATTGTAACTTGTAGCCTTTTTAAAATGGTAGAACATCTAATATTTTTAAAGTGTATGAGTATTTAAAACTTTGAAGCTTGAACTGTCCTGTTAATGCTACCTAACAAAATTGTATTAGAAAAAACTCCTGTTGCTTTTAAACATTTTCTTGCAACAATTCTGTTAATGATTAAAACGTGCTTTTTGAGCATTCTATTAGAATATCTTAACAGAAAGCCAAAGTAATACAGGTTCACATGCATGAACAGAAAATAGGTTACTAAATTAAATCAAATTATTACCCAAATCAGTAAAAATGACATGTTTCTTTAAGTTTCCTTTCAGCAAGTGACAGATTTTTAGTTCTTGCAAAAGTTTTTTATAATCTGGACAATACACCCTGAAACCAATGAATGTTATATCCCCTTCCCTTAATTTGACTAAAAATAGTATATTGAGCCAATTTCACTGCCCTTTATAAAGAGGAAATCAGGTATCAACTGAAGGGTTAACTATGCTATAAGAACTATAATTTTTTCATGTCTTTTTATTTAACATTCCTAGTGAACTACACTTGACTTGGTCTGCAAAACTCTTAAAGCTGTAGTAATTTTTGCCTTTAAAATAAATATATGTTACCTAACTGAATAATGTCTGCATTGAAGAAAATTCATGGTGAGCAGATTGACAAACCAGAAAGCACTTACCCAAATTGAAATAAAAGTTAGTGCCTTTGTTTTGCCTACCTGCATTCATGTTACACATAGTACAATGGAAAGAACACACGTAATAAATACAGACATGTAAATGTTTGCAATACCTAAGAATATTTGTAGACTTAAAAAATTACACTGGATTTAAAAGAAGATATGCATGAATATAATGCTGATGTATGCGGCTCAGATAAACCAAAATAATGCACTTACAGACATTCAATGATTAAAGTAAATGCTTTAGTTTGGTTTGCTTTTACCCATTTCAAATCAAGGACTGCAGATTTTTTATAAAGATGATAGTGTAAAACAACTTTGATAATATACAAGCTGCTTAACATTACAAAGCTAACAGTAACTAAAGTTTTACTTTTATAAATATAACTAAGATAAGAACATACCCTATCTGTCAACTAAAGGCAACCTAAAATAAATGTGCAAACTTTTTGACATTGTAACTTGTACCCTTTAAAATGGCAAAACTTCTATTTTTTGTTAAATTGTATAAAGATTTAAAGATTTGAAACATGAACTATCCTATTCTACCTAACAAAACTGTGTTAGAAATAGTGTGTGTTGCTTTTAAACATTTTCTTACAACAATTCAATTATTAAAACATGTGTTTTGTGCATTGTACTAGAATATTTGAACCAAAAATCCACAGTAATACAATTTCATAAACATCCAAATGAATTAACAGATAACAGGTAACTAAATTAAATCAAATGATTACCTTAGTGAGCAAACAAGACATTTCTTCAAGTTTCTCTTCATGAAGTGGCAGATTTCTAGTTCTTGCACATCTTTTTATAAGCTGGAACAATACACTCAGAAACCAATGAAATGTTATGTGCCCTTCCCTTAATTTGCCTATCAAAAGCAGTTTACTGAGACCATTTTAATTACCTTTAGGAGATAAAATCAATTATCAACTGAATGGGTGACTATGCAATAAGAAACATGTTTTGTTCATGCCTTTATTTATTTCAACAGTACACTACACTTGACCTATTTTGAAAAAATTCAAAACCTTTAATCATTTTTGCCTTTAAAATAAATATATGTTACATAATGGAATAATGTCTCCACTCAAGAAAATTCAAGTTGAGCAGATTAACAAAACAGAAGGCACTTACCCAAAATCAAATAAAAGTTAGCGCCTTTGTTTTGCTTCCCTGCATTCATGTTACACACAGAAGAATGTAAAGGACACACCTAATAAATACAGACATATAGATTTTTGCAATGACTAAGAATATGTGTTGACTTAAAAATTTACATTTAGTTTAAAATATGAGTATAAGCATGATTATAATGCTGATTTATGCAGCACAAATAAACCAAAATAACGCACTTACAGATTATGCATAATGAAAGTAAATGCTTTAGTTTGGTTTGTTTGTACCCATTTAAAATCGAGGACTGCAGCTTTTTGGTAACAGTCTGCATCTAAGCAAGTTTTCATATAGTACCAGCTATTTAAAAGTAAAAAAATAACATTAACTCAAGTTTTAGCTTATTGAATATAGCTAAGATTAGAATACGCATACATTGTCTTTCAGGTAATGGAAACAGAAAATAAATGTGTGTGCTTTTTAACATTGTAACTTGTAGCCTTTTTAAAATGGTAGAACATCTAATATTTTTAAAGTGTATGAGTATTTAAAACTTTGAAGCTTGAACTGTCCTGTTAATGCTACCTAACAAAATTGTATTAGAAAAAACTCCTGTTGCTTTTAAACATTTTCTTGCAACAATTCTGTTAATGATTAAAACGTGCTTTTTGAGCATTCTATTAGAATATCTTAACAGAAAGCCAAAGTAATACAGGTTCACATGCATGAACAGAAAATAGGTTACTAAATTAAATCAAATTATTACCCAAATCAGTAAAAATGACATGTTTCTTTAAGTTTCCTTTCAGCAAGTGACAGATTTTTAGTTCTTGCAAAAGTTTTTTATAATCTGGACAATACACCCTGAAACCAATGAATGTTATATCCCCTTCCCTTAATTTGACTAAAAATAGTATATTGAGCCAATTTCACTGCCCTTTATAAAGAGGAAATCAGGTATCAACTGAAGGGTTAACTATGCTATAAGAACTATAATTTTTTCATGTCTTTTTATTTAACATTCCTAGTGAACTACACTTGACTTGGTCTGCAAAACTCTTAAAGCTGTAGTAATTTTTGCCTTTAAAATAAATATATGTTACCTAACTGAATAATGTCTGCATTGAAGAAAATTCATGGTGAGCAGATTGACAAACCAGAAAGCACTTACCCAAATTGAAATAAAAGTTAGTGCCTTTGTTTTGCCTACCTGCATTCATGTTACACATAGTACAATGGAAAGAACACACGTAATAAATACAGACATGTAAATGTTTGCAATACCTAAGAATATTTGTAGACTTAAAAAATTACACTGGATTTAAAAGAAGATATGCATGAATATAATGCTGATGTATGCGGCTCAGATAAACCAAAATAATGCACTTACAGACATTCAATGATTAAAGTAAATGCTTTAGTTTGGTTTGCTTTTACCCATTTCAAATCAAGGACTGCAGATTTTTTATAAAGATGATAGTGTAAAACAACTTTGATAATATACAAGCTGCTTAACATTACAAAGCTAACAGTAACTAAAGTTTTACTTTTATAAATATAACTAAGATAAGAACATACCCTATCTGTCAACTAAAGGCAACCTAAAATAAATGTGCAAACTTTTTGACATTGTAACTTGTACCCTTTAAAATGGCAAAACTTCTATTTTTTGTTAAATTGTATAAAGATTTAAAGATTTGAAACATGAACTATCCTATTCTACCTAACAAAACTGTGTTAGAAATAGTGTGTGTTGCTTTTAAACATTTTCTTGCAACAATTCAATTATTAAAACATGTGTTTTGTGCATTGTACTAGAATATTTGAACCAAAAATCCACAGAAATACAATTTCATAAACATCCAAATGAATTAACAGATAACAGGTAACTAAATTAAATCAAATGATTACCTTAGTGAGCAAACAAGACATTTCTTCAAGTTTCTCTTCATGAAGTGGCAGATTTCTAGTTCTTGCACATCTTTTTATAAGCTGGAACAATACACTCAGAAACCAATGAAATGTTATGTGCCCTTCCCTTAATTTGCCTATCAAAAGCAGTTTACTGAGACCATTTTAATTACCTTTAGGAGATAAAATCAATTATCAACTGAATGGGTGACTATGCAATAAGAAACATGTTTTGTTCATGCCTTTATTTATTTCAACAGTACACTAAACTTGACCTATTTTGAAAAAATTCAAAACCTTTAATCATTTTTGCCTTTAAAATAAATATATGTTACATAATGGAATAATGTCTGCACTCAAGAAAATTCAAGTTGAGCAGATTAACAAAACAGAAGGCACTTACCCAAAATCAAATAAAAGTTAGCGCCTTTGTTTTGCTTCCCTGCATTCATGTTACACACAGAAGAATGTAAAGGACACACCTAATAAATACAGACATATAGATTTTTGCAATGACTAAGAATATGTGTTGACTTAAAAATTTACATTTAGTTTAAAATATGAGTATAAGCATGATTATAATGCTGATTTATGCAGCACAAATAAACCAAAATAACGCACTTACAGATTATGCATAATGAAAGTAAATGCTTTAGTTTGGTTTGTTTGTACCCATTTAAAATCGAGGACTGCAGCTTTTTGGTAACAGTCTGCATCTAAGCAAGTTTTCATATAGTACCAGCTATTTAAAAGTAAAAAAATAACATTAACTCAAGTTTTAGCTTATTGAATATAGCTAAGATTAGAATACGCATACATTGTCTTTCAGGTAATGGAAACAGAAAATAAATGTGTGTGCTTTTTAACATTGTAACTTGTAGCCTTTTTAAAATGGTAGAACATCTAATATTTTTAAAGTGTATGAGTATTTAAAACTTTGAAGCTTGAACTGTCCTGTTAATGCTACCTAACAAAATTGTATTAGAAAAAACTCCTGTTGCTTTTAAACATTTTCTTGCAACAATTCTGTTAATGATTAAAACGTGCTTTTTGAGCATTCTATTAGAATATCTTAACAGAAAGCCAAAGTAATACAGGTTCACATGCATGAACAGAAAATAGGTTACTAAATTAAATCAAATTATTACCCAAATCAGTAAAAATGACATGTTTCTTTAAGTTTCCTTTCAGCAAGTGACAGATTTTTAGTTCTTGCAAAAGTTTTTTATAATCTGGACAATACACCCTGAAACCAATGAATGTTATATCCCCTTCCCTTAATTTGACTAAAAATAGTATATTGAGCCAATTTCACTGCCCTTTATAAAGAGGAAATCAGGTATCAACTGAAGGGTTAACTATGCTATAAGAACTATAATTTTTTCATGTCTTTTTATTTAACATTCCTAGTGAACTACACTTGACTTGGTCTGCAAAACTCTTAAAGCTGTAGTAATTTTTGCCTTTAAAATAAATATATGTTACCTAACTGAATAATGTCTGCATTGAAGAAAATTCATGGTGAGCAGATTGACAAACCAGAAAGCACTTACCCAAATTGAAATAAAAGTTAGTGCCTTTGTTTTGCCTACCTGCATTCATGTTACACATAGTACAATGGAAAGAACACACGTAATAAATACAGACATGTAAATGTTTGCAATACCTAAGAATATTTGTAGACTTAAAAAATTACACTGGATTTAAAAGAAGATATGCATGAATATAATGCTGATGTATGCGGCTCAGATAAACCAAAATAATGCACTTACAGACATTCAATGATTAAAGTAAATGCTTTAGTTTGGTTTGCTTTTACCCATTTCAAATCAAGGACTGCAGATTTTTTATAAAGATGATAGTGTAAAACAACTTTGATAATATACAAGCTGCTTAACATTACAAAGCTAACAGTAACTAAAGTTTTACTTTTATAAATATAACTAAGATAAGAACATACCCTATCTGTCAACTAAAGGCAACCTAAAATAAATGTGCAAACTTTTTGACATTGTAACTTGTACCCTTTAAAATGGCAAAACTTCTATTTTTTGTTAAATTGTATAAAGATTTAAAGATTTGAAACATGAACTATCCTATTCTACCTAACAAAACTGTGTTAGAAATAGTGTGTGTTGCTTTTAAACATTTTCTTGCAACAATTCAATTATTAAAACATGTGTTTTGTGCATTGTACTAGAATATTTGAACCAAAAATCCACAGAAATACAATTTCATAAACATCCAAATGAATTAACAGATAACAGGTAACTAAATTAAATCAAATGATTACCTTAGTGAGCAAACAAGACATTTCTTCAAGTTTCTCTTCATGAAGTGGCAGATTTCTAGTTCTTGCACATCTTTTTATAAGCTGGAACAATACACTCAGAAACCAATGAAATGTTATGTGCCCTTCCCTTAATTTGCCTATCAAAAGCAGTTTACTGAGACCATTTTAATTACCTTTAGGAGATAAAATCAATTATCAACTGAATGGGTGACTATGCAATAAGAAACATGTTTTGTTCATGCCTTTATTTATTTCAACAGTACACTAAACTTGACCTATTTTGAAAAAATTCAAAACCTTTAATCATTTTTGCCTTTAAAATAAATATATGTTACATAATGGAATAATGTCTGCACTCAAGAAAATTCAAGTTGAGCAGATTAACAAAACAGAAGGCACTTACCCAAAATCAAATAAAAGTTAGCGCCTTTGTTTTGCTTCCCTGCATTCATGTTACACACAGAAGAATGTAAAGGACACACCTAATAAATACAGACATATAGATTTTTGCAATGACTAAGAATATGTGTTGACTTAAAAATTTACATTTAGTTTAAAATATGAGTATAAGCATGATTATAATGCTGATTTATGCAGCACAAATAAACCAAAATAACGCACTTACAGATTATGCATAATGAAAGTAAATGCTTTAGTTTGGTTTGTTTGTACCCATTTAAAATCGAGGACTGCAGCTTTTTGGTAACAGTCTGCATCTAAGCAAGTTTTCATATAGTACCAGCTATTTAAAAGTAAAAAAATAACATTAACTCAAGTTTTAGCTTATTGAATATAGCTAAGATTAGAATACGCATACATTGTCTTTCAGGTAATGGAAACAGAAAATAAATGTGTGTGCTTTTTAACATTGTAACTTGTAGCCTTTTTAAAATGGTAGAACATCTAATATTTTTAAAGTGTATGAGTATTTAAAACTTTGAAGCTTGAACTGTCCTGTTAATGCTACCTAACAAAATTGTATTAGAAAAAACTCCTGTTGCTTTTAAACATTTTCTTGCAACAATTCTGTTAATGATTAAAACGTGCTTTTTGAGCATTCTATTAGAATATCTTAACAGAAAGCCAAAGTAATACAGGTTCACATGCATGAACAGAAAATAGGTTACTAAATTAAATCAAATTATTACCCAAATCAGTAAAAATGACATGTTTCTTTAAGTTTCCTTTTAGGAAGTGACAGATTTTTAGTTCTTGCAAAAGTTTTTTATAATCTGGACAATACACCCTAAAACCAATGAATGTTATGTCCCCTTCCCTTAATTTGACTAAAAATAGTATATTGAGCCAATTTCACAGCCCTTTATAAAGAGGAAATCAGGTATCAACTGAAGGGTTAACTATGCTATAAGAACTATAATTTTTTCATGTCTTTTTATTTAACATTCCTAGTGAACTACACTTGACTTGGTCTGCAAAACTCTTAAAGCTGTAGTAATTTTTGCCTTTAAAATAAATATATGTTACCTAACTGAATAATGTCTGCATTGAAGAAAATTCATGGTGAGCAGATTGACAAACCAGAAAGCACTTACCCAAATTGAAATAAAAGTTAGTGCCTTTGTTTTGCCTACCTGCATTCATGTTACACATAGTACAATGGAAAGAACACACGTAATAAATACAGACATGTAAATGTTTGCAATACCTAAGAATATTTGTAGACTTAAAAAATTACACTGGATTTAAAAGAAGATAAGCATGAATATAATGCTGATGTATGCGGCTCAGATAAACCAAAATAATGCACTTACAGACATCCAATGATTAAAGTAAATGCTTTAGTTTGGTTTGCTTTTACCCATTTCAAATCAAGGACTGCAGATTTTTTATAAAGATGATAGTGTAAAACAACTTTGATAATATACAAGCTGCTTAACATTACAAAGCTAACAGTAACTAAAGTTTTACTTTTATAAATATAACTAAGATAAGAACATACCCTATCTGTCAACTAAAGGCAACCTAAAATAAATGTGCAAACTTTTTGACATTGTAACTTGTACCCTTTAAAATGGCAAAACTTCTATTTTTTGTTAAATTGTATAAAGATTTAAAGATTTGAAACATGAACTATCCTATTCTACCTAACAAAACTGTGTTAGAAATAGTGTGTGTTGCTTTTAAACATTTTCTTACAACAATTCAATTATTAAAACATGTGTTTTGTGCATTGTACTAGAATATTTGAACCAAAAATCCACAGTAATACAATTTCATAAACATCCAAATGAATTAACAGATAACAGGTAACTAAATTAAATCAAATGATTACCTTAGTGAGCAAACAAGACATTTCTTCAAGTTTCTCTTCATGAAGTGGCAGATTTCTAGTTCTTGCACATCTTTTTATAAGCTGGAACAATACACTCAGAAACCAATGAAATGTTATGTGCCCTTCCCTTAATTTGCCTATCAAAAGCAGTTTACTGAGACCATTTTAATTACCTTTAGGAGATAAAATCAATTATCAACTGAATGGGTGACTATGCAATAAGAAACATGTTTTGTTCATGCCTTTATTTATTTCAACAGTACACTACACTTGACCTATTTTGAAAAAATTCAAAACCTTTAATCATTTTTGCCTTTAAAATAAATATATGTTACATAATGGAATAATGTCTCCACTCAAGAAAATTCAAGTTGAGCAGATTAACAAAACAGAAGGCACTTACCCAAAATCAAATAAAAGTTAGCGCCTTTGTTTTGCTTCCCTGCATTCATGTTACACACAGAAGAATGTAAAGGACACACCTAATAAATACAGACATATAGATTTTTGCAATGACTAAGAATATGTGTTGACTTAAAAATTTACATTTAGTTTAAAATATGAGTATAAGCATGATTATAATGCTGATTTATGCAGCACAAATAAACCAAAATAACGCACTTACAGATTATGCATAATGATAGTAAATGCTTTAGTTTGGTTTGTTTGTACCCATTTAAAATCGAGGACTGCAGCTTTTTGGTAACAGTCTGCATCTAAGCAAGTTTTCATATAGTACCAGCTATTTAAAAGTAAAAAAATAACATTAACTCAAGTTTTAGCTTATTGAATATAGCTAAGATTAGAATACGCATACATTGTCTTTCAGGTAATGGAAACAGAAAATAAATGTGTGTGCTTTTTAACATTGTAACTTGTAGCCTTTTTAAAATGGTAGAACATCTAATATTTTTAAAGTGTATGAGTATTTAAAACTTTGAAGCTTGAACTGTCCTGTTAATGCTACCTAACAAAATTGTATTAGAAAAAACTCCTGTTGCTTTTAAACATTTTCTTGCAACAATTCTGTTAATGATTAAAACGTGCTTTTTGAGCATTCTATTAGAATATCTTAACAGAAAGCCAAAGTAATACAGGTTCACATGCATGAACAGAAAATAGGTTACTAAATTAAATCAAATTATTACCCAAATCAGTAAAAATGACATGTTTCTTTAAGTTTCCTTTCAGCAAGTGACAGATTTTTAGTTCTTGCAAAAGTTTTTTATAATCTGGACAATACACCCTGAAACCAATGAATGTTATATCCCCTTCCCTTAATTTGACTAAAAATAGTATATTGAGCCAATTTCACTGCCCTTTATAAAGAGGAAATCAGGTATCAACTGAAGGGTTAACTAAGCTATAAGAACTATAATTTTTTCATGTCTTTTTATTTAACATTCCTAGTGAACTACACTTGACTTGGTCTGCAAAACTCTTAAAGCTGTAGTAATTTTTGCCTTTAAAATAAATATGTTACCTAACTGAATAATGTCTGCATTGAAGAAAATTCATGGTGAGCAGATTGACAAACCAGAAAGCACTTACCCAAATTGAAATAAAAGTTAGTGCCTTTGTTTTGCCTACCTGCATTCATGTTACACATAGTACAATGGAAAGAACACACGTAATAAATACAGACATGTAAATGTTTGCAATACCTAAGAATATTTGAAGACTTAAAAAATTACACTGGATTTAAAAGAAGATATGCATGAATATAATGCTGATGTATGCGGCTCAGATAAACCAAAATAATGCACTTACAGACATTCAATGATTAAAGTAAATGCTTTAGTTTGGTTTGCTTTTACCCATTTCAAATCAAGGACTGCAGATTTTTTATAAAGATGATAGTGTAAAACAACTTTGATAATATACAAGCTGCTTAACATTACAAAGCTAACAGTAACTAAAGTTTTACTTTTATAAATATAACTAAGATAAGAACATACCCTATCTGTCAACTAAAGGCAACCTAAAATAAATGTGCAAACTTTTTGACATTGTAACTTGTACCCTTTAAAATGGCAAAACTTCTATTTTTTGTTAAATTGTATAAAGATTTAAAGATTTGAAACATGAACTATCCTATTCTACCTAACAAAACTGTGTTAGAAATAGTGTGTGTTGCTTTTAAACATTTTCTTACAACAATTCAATTATTAAAACATGTGTTTTGTGCATTGTACTAGAATATTTGAACCAAAAATCCACAGTAATACAATTTCATAAACATCCAAATGAATTAACAGATAACAGGTAACTAAATTAAATCAAATGATTACCTTAGTGAGCAAACAAGACATTTCTTCAAGTTTCTCTTCATGAAGTGGCAGATTTCTAGTTCTTGCACATCTTTTTATAAGCTGGAACAATACACTCAGAAACCAATGAAATGTTATGTGCCCTTCCCTTAATTTGCCTATCAAAAGCAGTTTACTGAGACCATTTTAATTACCTTTAGGAGATAAAATCAATTATCAACTGAATGGGTGACTATGCAATAAGAAACATGTTTTGTTCATGCCTTTATTTATTTCAACAGTACACTACACTTGACCTATTTTGAAACAATTCAAAACCTTTAATCATTTTTGCCTTTAAAATAAATATATGTTACATAATGGAATAATGTCTCCACTCAAGAAAATTCAAGTTGAGCAGATTAACAAAACAGAAGGCACTTACCCAAAATCAAATAAAAGTTAGCGCCTTTGTTTTGCTTCCCTGCATTCATGTTACACACAGAAGAATGTAAAGGACACACCTAATAAATACAGACATAGATTTTTGCAATGACTAAGAATATGTGTTGACTTAAAAATTTACATTTAGTTTAAAATATGAGTATAAGCATGATTATAATGCTGATTTATGCAGCACAAATAAACCAAAATAACGCACTTACAGATTATGCATAATGAAAGTAAATGCTTTAGTTTGGTTTGTTTGTACCCATTTAAAATCGAGGACTGCAGCTTTTTGGTAACAGTCTGCATCTAAGCAAGTTTTCATATAGTACCAGCTATTTAAAAGTAAAAAAATAACATTAACTCAAGTTTTAGCTTATTGAATATAGCTAAGATTAGAATACGCATACATTGTCTTTCAGGTAATGGAAACAGAAAATAAATGTGTGTGCTTTTTAACATTGTAACTTGTAGCCTTTTTAAAATGGTAGAACATCTAATATTTTTAAAGTGTATGAGTATTTAAAACTTTGAAGCTTGAACTGTCCTGTTAATGCTACCTAACAAAATTGTATTAGAAAAAACTCCTGTTGCTTTTAAACATTTTCTTGCAACAATTCTGTTAATGATTAAAACGTGCTTTTTGAGCATTCTATTAGAATATCTTAACAGAAAGCCAAAGTAATACAGGTTCACATGCATGAACAGAAAATAGGTTACTAAATTAAATCAAATTATTACCCAAATCAGTAAAAATGACATGTTTCTTTAAGTTTCCTTTCAGCAAGTGACAGATTTTTAGTTCTTGCAAAAGTTTTTTATAATCTGGACAATACACCCTGAAACCAATGAATGTTATATCCCCTTCCCTTAATTTGACTAAAAATAGTATATTGAGCCAATTTCACTGCCCTTTATAAAGAGGAAATCAGGTATCAACTGAAGGGTTAACTAAGCTATAAGAACTATAATTTTTTCATGTCTTTTTATTTAACATTCCTAGTGAACTACACTTGACTTGGTCTGCAAAACTCTTAAAGCTGTAGTAATTTTTGCCTTTAAAATAAATATGTTACCTAACTGAATAATGTCTGCATTGAAGAAAATTCATGGTGAGCAGATTGACAAACCAGAAAGCACTTACCCAAATTGAAATAAAAGTTAGTGCCTTTGTTTTGCCTACCTGCATTCATGTTACACATAGTACAATGGAAAGAACACACGTAATAAATACAGACATGTAAATGTTTGCAATACCTAAGAATATTTGAAGACTTAAAAAATTACACTGGATTTAAAAGAAGATATGCATGAATATAATGCTGATGTATGCGGCTCAGATAATCCAAAATAATGCACTTACAGACATTCAATGATTAAAGTAAATGCTTTAGTTTGGTTTGCTTTTACCCATTTCAAATCAAGGACTGCAGATTTTTTATAAAGATGATAGTGTAAAACAACTTTGATAATATACAAGCTGCTTAACATTACAAAGCTAACAGTAACTAAAGTTTTACTTTTATAAATATAACTAAGATAAGAACATACCCTATCTGTCAACTAAAGGCAACCTAAAATAAATGTGCAAACTTTTTGACATTGTAACTTGTACCCTTTAAAATGGCAAAACTTCTATTTTTTGTTAAATTGTATAAAGATTTAAAGATTTGAAACATGAACTATCCTATTCTACCTAACAAAACTGTGTTAGAAATAGTGTGTGTTGCTTTTAAACATTTTCTTACAACAATTCAATTATTAAAACATGTGTTTTGTGCATTGTACTAGAATATTTGAACCAAAAATCCACAGAAATACAATTTCATAAACATCCAAATGAATTAACAGATAACAGGTAACTAAATTAAATCAAATGATTACCTTAGTGAGCAAACAAGACATTTCTTCAAGTTTCTCTTCATGAAGTGGCAGATTTCTAGTTCTTGCACATCTTTTTTTTTAAGCTGGAACAATACACTCAGAAACCAATGAAATGTTATGTGCCCTTCCCTTAATTTGCCTATCAAAAGCAGGTTACTGAGACCATTTTAATTACCTTTACTAGATAAAATCAATTATCAACTGAATGGGTGACTATGCAATAAGAACATGTTTTGTTCACGCCTTTATTTATTTCAACAGTACACTACACTTGACCTATTTTTAAAAAATTCAAAATCTTTCATCATTTTTGCCTTTAAAATAAATATATGTTACATAACGGAATAATGTCTGCACTCAAGAAAATTCAAGTTAAGCAGATTAACAAAACAGAAAGCACTTACCCAAAATCAAATAAAAGTTAGCGCCATTGTTTTGCTTCCCTGCATTCATGTTACAGACAGAAAAATGTAAAGGACACAACTAATAAATACAGACATATAGATTTTTGCAATGACTAAGAATATGTGTTGACTTAAAAAATTACATTTAATTTAAAATATGAGTATAAGCATGATTATAATGCTGATTTATGCAGCACAAAAAAACCAAAATAACGCACTTACAGATTATGCATAATTAAGGTAAATGCTTTAGTTTGGTTTGTTTGTACCCATTTAAAATCGAGGACTGCAGATTTTTGGTAACAGTCTGCATCTAAGCAAATTTTGATATTCTACCAGCTATTTAAAAGTAAAAAAATAACATTAACTCAAGTTTTAGCTTATTGAATATAGCTAAGATTAGAATACGCATACATTATCTTTCAGGTAATGGAAACGGAAAATAAATGTGTGTGCTTTTTAACATTGTAACTTGTAGCCTTTATAAAATGGTAAAACATCTCATATTTTTAAAGTGTATCAGTATTTAAAACTTTGAAACTTGAACTATCCTGTTAATGCTACCTAACACAATTGTATTAGAAATAACTCCTGTTGCTTTTAAAAATGTTCTTGCAACAATTCTGTTAATTATTAAAACGTGCTTTTTGAGCATTCTATTAGAATATTTTAACAAAAAGCCAAAGTAATACAGGTTCACATGCATGAACAGAAAATAGGTTACTAAATTAAACAAATCATTACCCAAATGAGGAAAAATGACATGTTTCTTTAAGTTTCCTTTCAGCAAGTGACAGATTTTTAGTTCTTGCAAATGTTTTTTTATAATCTGGACAATACACCCTGAAACCAATGAATGTTATGTTCCCTTACCTTAATTTGACTAAAAATAGTATATTGAGCCCATTTTACTGTCCTTTATAAAGAGGAAATCAGGTATCAACTGAAGGGTTAACTATGCTATAAGAACTATAATTTTTTCATGTCTTTTTATTTAACATTCCTAGTGAACTACACTTGACTTGGTCTGCAAAACTCTTAAAGCTGTAGTAATTTTTGCCTTTAAAATAAATATATGTTACCTAACTGAATAATGTCTGCCTTGAAGAAAATTCATGGTGAGCAGATTGACAAACCAGAAAGCACTTACCCAAATTGAAATAAAAGTTAGTGCCTTTGTTTTGCCTACCTGCATTCATGTTACACATAGTACAATGGAAAGAACACACGTAATAAATACAGACATGTAAATGTTTGCAATACCTAAGAATATTTGTAGACTTAAAAAATTACACTGGATTTAAAAGAAGATAAGCATGAATATAATGCTGATGTATGCGGCTCAGATAAACCAAAATAATGCACTTACAGACATCCAATGATTAAAGTAAATGCTTTAGTTTGGTTTGCTTTTACCCATTTCAAATCAAGGACTGCAGATTTTTTATAAAGATGATAGTGTAAAACAACTTTGATAATATACAAGCTGCTTAACATTACAAAGCTAACAGTAACTAAAGTTTTACTTTTATAAATATAACTAAGATAAGAACATACCCTATCTGTCAACTAAAGGCAACCTAAAATAAATGTGCAAACTTTTTGACATTGTAACTTGTACCCTTTAAAATGGCAAAACTTCTATTTTTTGTTAAATTGTATAAAGATTTAAAGATTTGAAACATGAACTATCCTATTCTACCTAACAAAACTGTGTTAGAAATAGTGTGTGTTGCTTTTAAACATTTTCTTACAACAATTCAATTATTAAAACATGTGTTTTGTGCATTGTACTAGAATATTTGAACCAAAAATCCACAGAAATACAATTTCATAAACATCCAAATGAATTAACAGATAACAGGTAACTAAATTAAATCAAATGATTACCTTAGTGAGCAAACAAGACATTTCTTCAAGTTTCTCTTCATGAAGTGGCAGATTTCTAGTTCTTGCACATCTTTTTTTTTAAGCTGGAACAATACACTCAGAAACCAATGAAATGTTATGTGCCCTTCCCTTAATTTGCCTATCAAAAGCAGGTTACTGAGACCATTTTAATTACCTTTACTAGATAAAATCAATTATCAACTGAATGGGTGACTATGCAATAAGAACATGTTTTGTTCACGCCTTTATTTATTTCAACAGTACACTACACTTGACCTATTTTTAAAAAATTCAAAATCTTTCATCATTTTTGCCTTTAAAATAAATATATGTTACATAACGGAATAATGTCTGCACTCAAGAAAATTCAAGTTAAGCAGATTAACAAAACAGAAAGCACTTACCCAAAATCAAATAAAAGTTAGCGCCATTGTTTTGCTTCCCTGCATTCATGTTACAGACAGAAAAATGTAAAGGACACAACTAATAAATACAGACATATAGATTTTTGCAATGACTAAGAATATGTGTTGACTTAAAAAATTACATTTAATTTAAAATATGAGTATAAGCATGATTATAATGCTGATTTATGCAGCACAAAAAAACCAAAATAACGCACTTACAGATTATGCATAATTAACCCTTATCCGGCTGAATAGGTACAATTGTAACTATTCCGTTTTAAAATTGCAATAACTTTTTTTTGAAAAGACGTAGAGGGCTGAAATTTCGTGACATCTCTACATTTTTGGTCCAGAATATATTGGCCAAATTTCAATAAAATATCTCCACCCGCTTCCGAGATAAGGGGTCGAGATTTTTTTGCATCCATAACAAGCTGCATAGGTACAAATGTACCTCATATATTTTGAATGAAGATAATGCAAGGGAAAAAGCATAAATTTTTTTTTAATGATAATGCTATTTAACTATTATAAACAAGTAAAAAACTGTTCATTTACATTATAAATGAAAATGTAAGAAACTTTTTTTTATTGATTTTCTTTGCAAGTAATGCATGTTGGCTTTGCTACAGAGTGTTCATCGCAAATGGGTTTCACACAAACCACACAAGACTTTCTAGTCTTGCGTTGTTTTCGCCTCAGGTCTCTGCAGACATAGCAACTACCAACAACAGGGGAGGGTCCACGACTACCATGAGGTATGTTGGGGCCAGCTGCTGGCTGCGATGCTACCACAATGCATCGTCCAAGCACCATTTCTACTGCACCTCGAAGAAAATGGTTTCTCATTATCATTTTGTTTGTACTACGATCTTCAATTGCAATCATACACAGCTGATTTGCGAGATCTTTCAGGAACTTTCTTCGTTGATCCTTTGCCCTGAAGCTTGGATTGTGTTCTCTGTAGATGATGTAGGATGCTAACCCACTGACATCAATCATATTGTAGAAAAATGCCAAAGTCCAACGTGATGTTCGTCGTTTCACAGTGTACTCTCCCAACATTTTATCCATAACATCAACGCCACCTTTTGTTATGTTGTAGTATTTTATTATCTCTGGCTTGGCTGCTAGTGTCTCTTCAACTTCTCCCGTCATGTGCATAGATGATAGAAGCACGACTGATTTGTTCTTCTTTGGTACATATGAACAGACTGTTGCATCATGATTGTAGGCAAAATTTGTCGAGTTTACAGGCCTTTCTTTGGCAGGCTGAATGTTGTTAGGTAGGAACCTTTTGTTTTTTCTCACTGTACCAACTAGTGTCATGTTCCAGGAGTTCAATACCTTAGCTAGTTCCATGGTTGTAAAGAAGTTATCGGTGGTGACATTTCTTCCAGAGCCTTTATACGAGCTCACTAGGTCCAATACTGTTCGTTCTCCAATGTTTACTTGTCGAGGACCATCAGTTGGTTTCCCAGTGTAGAGCTGACCTTGTAAAGGGTAGGCATTTGATGAGTCACAAGCCCAGAAAATCTTTATGCCATATTTAGCTGGTTTTGAAGGTATATACTGGGTAAATTTAGTATGACCTCTAAATGGAAATAATTGCTCGTCGACGGTGATACAATGATATGGCTTGTAGGCTCTCTCCAGATTACTGTTCAGCATTGTCCAGATGTCACGTATTGGTGCAGCTTTATCTGTTTGCACACGTTCTGCACGTGTATTTTCGTTGTCAAACCTGATAAATCTGAGTATCATCTTGAAGCGGTCACGAGACATGGCTGCACGTATAAGAGGCAGAGCAGCAACATTCCACATTTCCTCCAGATTCTCTTTGTTGGCTCTGTGCACACCAGCAGCAATCAGTATGCCCAAAAATGCATGAAGTTCAGTTTCAGTAAATTGCTTGAATGTTTTTTGTGGTGGCCGTTTGGAAGAATCAGGAAAACGTTGTACCAGTTCGTTGTTGTAAGCATCACAAACTCTCTTGGCCTTTCGATTCGTTTCCCGTAATATGATGTCACACATCTCGGGAGTCATGATGGACTTGAATAGCTCTTTTGCTGTATATAGGTTGCTGATTGCTGCAGGGCCACCTCTTTGTCGTAGGACATTACGAGATTTTGTTTGTGCATTTGGCAGTGGATTACTGCACCATTGAGTTTCATCCTTAGCAGTCCAAATGTCGCCTGCACTTTGAGGCACAGAATCATCCTCAACACTTTCGTCTGATTCGTATTCATTTTCATGCTCTATGACCATTTCTTGTTCAATGTCTGAATCTTCTTCAGTAACATCCACTTGTGGTACATAGTTTTCATCATCAGATGCAACATATGGTTCATCCTCATGCTCAGAATCAGATTCTTCTAGCATTCGCATTATTTCGTCAGACGTAAATCTGTAAATATGAAAAAATGTAAAATAAATAATTTTCCGAAATACTACATTATTGGCTTTTCACAAAATTATACTAACCTGCAAACACGTTTTCTTGGATTATGGCGGAAACTAGATCCAGCATTACTATCACTCATGATGACTTGCTAGATGAATTTTGGCTTCGTATTTTGTGCTGAATATAAATAAAACATCGTAAAACAATATGTAGATACTAATTATTATCCATTTTTCGTATAAAAATTATACCTATAGTGATAAGTTTCATACAAAATATATGTAAGCCAAGTCCAGGCTGAAAGACAATTTGACTGTTCTGTCCCCACATAATGAGAATAAAGGTATAACTGGTTGTTAGATGCTGTGAGACTTTCCTACCTTCGTTTCCAAGAAATTGAAGACTTCACAAGCCTAGAAATGTGTGCTCACAGCAATGAGATGAACAGCAAAATGGCTAATGAGAGGAGGGAGGCAGGAAGACAAGTAGAAGCCACTCCCAGTTTGAATTAACTTAATTGACAGCAACATAAGTGACCAGTAACAACACTGAACAATAGATATCAGCATAACATTTGTAGCTGAATGAACTTTAGTTTCTGAAACCAAGTAAAGTCTTCCCACAGTGGAGGTATATGTGAAGGTACAATTGTACCTATGCAGCCTGTTAAGGTTGTAAAATTATGCAGCCTGACAAGGGTTAAGGTAAATGCTTTAGTTTGGTTTGTTTGTACCCATTTAAAATCGAGGACTGCAGATTTTTGGTAACAGTCTGCATCTAAGCAAATTTTGATATTCTACCAGCTATTTAAAAGTTAAAAAATAGCATTAACTCAAGTTTTAGCTTATTGAATATAGCTAAGATTAGAATACGCATACATTATCTTTCAGGTAATGGAAACGGAAAATAAATGTGTGTGCTTTTTAACATTGTAACTTGTAGCCTTTATAAAATGGTAAAACATCTCATATTTTTAAAGTGTATCAGTATTTAAAACTTTGAAACTTGAACTATCCTGTTAATGCTACCTAACACAATTGTATTAGAAATAACTCCTGTTGCTTTTAAAAATGTTCTTGCAACAATTCTGTTAATTATTAAAACGTGCTTTTTGAGCATTCTATTAGAATATTTTAACAAAAAGCCAAAGTAATACAGGTTCACATGCATGAACAGAAAATAGGTTACTAAATTAAACAAATCATTACCCAAATGAGGAAAAATGACATGTTTCTTTTAGTTTCCTTTCAGCAAGTGACAGATTTTTAGTTCTTGCAAATGTTTTTTTATAATCTGGACAATACACCCTGAAACCAATGAATGTTATGTTCCCTTACCTTAATTTGACTAAAAATAGTATATTGAGCCAATTTCACTGCCCTTTATAAAGAGGAAATCAGGTATCAACTGAAGGGTTAACTAAGCTATAAGAACTATAATTTTTTCATGTCTTTTTATTTAACATTCCTAGTGAACTACACTTGACTTGGTCTGCAAAACTCTTAAAGCTGTAGTAATTTTTGCCTTTAAAATAAATATGTTACCTAACTGAATAATGTCTGCATTGAAGAAAATTCATGGTGAGCAGATTGACAAACCAGAAAGCACTTACCCAAATTGAAATAAAAGTTAGTGCCTTTGTTTTGCCTACCTGCATTCATGTTACACATAGTACAATGGAAAGAACACACGTAATAAATACAGACATGTAAATGTTTGCAATACCTAAGAATATTTGAAGACTTAAAAAATTACACTGGATTTAAAAGAAGATATGCATGAATATAATGCTGATGTATGCGGCTCAGATAAACCAAAATAATGCACTTACAGACATTCAATGATTAAAGTAAATGCTTTAGTTTGGTTTGCTTTTACCCATTTCAAATCAAGGACTGCAGATTTTTTATAAAGATGATAGTGTAAAACAACTTTGATAATATACAAGCTGCTTAACATTACAAAGCTAACAGTAACTAAAGTTTTACTTTTATAAATATAACTAAGATAAGAACATACCCTATCTGTCAACTAAAGGCAACCTAAAATAAATGTGCAAACTTTTTGACATTGTAACTTGTACCCTTTAAAATGGCAAAACTTCTATTTTTTGTTAAATTGTATAAAGATTTAAAGATTTGAAACATGAACTATCCTATTCTACCTAACAAAACTGTGTTAGAAATAGTGTGTGTTGCTTTTAAACATTTTCTTACAACAATTCAATTATTAAAACATGTGTTTTGTGCATTGTACTAGAATATTTGAACCAAAAATCCACAGAAATACAATTTCATAAACATCCAAATGAATTAACAGATAACAGGTAACTAAATTAAATCAAATGATTACCTTAGTGAGCAAACAAGACATTTCTTCAAGTTTCTCTTCATGAAGTGGCAGATTTCTAGTTCTTGCACATCTTTTTTTTTAAGCTGGAACAATACACTCAGAAACCAATGAAATGTTATGTGCCCTTCCCTTAATTTGCCTATCAAAAGCAGGTTACTGAGACCATTTTAATTACCTTTACTAGATAAAATCAATTATCAACTGAATGGGTGACTATGCAATGAGAACATGTTTTGTTCATGCCTTTATTTATTTCAACAGTACACTACACTTGACCTATTTTTAAAAAATTCAAAATCTTTCATCATTTTTGCCTTTAAAATAAATATATGTTACATAACGGAATAATGTCTGCACTCAAGAAAATTCAAGTTAAGCAGATTAACAAAACAGAAAGCACTTACCCAAAATCAAATAAAAGTTAGCGCCATTGTTTTGCTTCCCTGCATTCATGTTACAGACAGAAAAATGTAAAGGACACAACTAATAAATACAGACATATAGATTTTTGCAATGACTAAGAATATGTGTTGACTTAAAAAATTACATTTAATTTAAAATATGAGTATAAGCATGATTATAATGCTGATTTATGCAGCACAAAAAAACCAAAATAACGCACTTACAGATTATGCATAATTAAGGTAAATGCTTTAGTTTGGTTTGTTTGTACCCATTTAAAATCGAGGACTGCAGATTTTTGGTAACAGTCTGCATCTAAGCAAATTTTGATATTCTACCAGCTATTTAAAAGTTAAAAAATAACATTAACTCAAGTTTTAGCTTATTGAATATAGCTAAGATTAGAATACGCATACATTATCTTTCAGGTAATGGAAACGGAAAATAAATGTGTGTGCTTTTTAACATTGTAACTTGTAGCCTTTATAAAATGGTAAAACATCTCATATTTTTAAAGTGTATCAGTATTTAAAACTTTGAAACTTGAACTATCCTGTTAATGCTACCTAACACAATTGTATTAGAAATAACTCCTGTTGCTTTTAAAAATGTTCTTGCAACAATTCTGTTAATTATTAAAACGTGCTTTTTGAGCATTCTATTAGAATATTTTAACAAAAAGCCAAAGTAATACAGGTTCACATGCATGAACAGAAAATAGGTTACTAAATTAAACAAATCATTACCCAAATGAGGAAAAATGACATGTTTCTTTAAGTTTCCTTTCAGCAAGTGACAGATTTTTAGTTCTTGCAAATGTTTTTTTATAATCTGGACAATATACCCTGAAACCAATGAATGTTATGTTCCCTTCCCTTAATTTGACTAAAAATAGTATATTGAGCCAATTTCACTGCCCTTTATAAAGAGGAAATCAGGTATCAACTGAAGGGTTAACTATGCTATAAGAACTATAATTTTTTCATGTCTTTTTATTTAACATTCCTAGTGAACTACACTTGACTTGGTCTGCAAAACTCTTAAAGCTGTAGTAATTTTTGCCTTTAAAATAAATATATGTTACCTAACTGAATAATGTCTGCCTTGAAGAAAATTCATGGTGAGCAGATTGACAAACCAGAAAGCACTTACCCAAATTGAAATAAAAGTTAGTGCCTTTGTTTTGCCTAACTGCATTCATGTTACACATAGTACAATGGAAAGAACACACATAATATATACAGACATGTGAATGTTTGCAATACCTAAGAATATTTGTAGACTTAAAAAATTACACTGGATTTAAAAGAAGAAGATAAGCATGAATATAATGCTGATGTATGCGGCTCAGATAAACCAAAATAATGCACTTACAGACATTCAATGATTAAAGTAAATGCTTTAGTTTGGTTTGCTTTTACCCATTTCAAATCAAGGACTGCAGATTTTTTACAAAGATCATAGTGTAAAACAACTTTGATAATATACAGGCTGCTTAACATTACAAAGCTAACAGTAACTAAAGTTTTACTTTTATAAATATAACTAAGATAAGAACATACCCTATCTGTCAACTAAAGGCAACCTAAAATAAATGTGCAAACTTTTTGACATTGTAACTTGTACCCTTTAAAATGGCAAAACTTCTATTTTTTGTTAAATTGTATAAAGATTTAAAGATTTGAAACATGAACTATCCTATTCTACCTAACAAAACTGTGTTAGAAATAGTGTGTGTTGCTTTTAAACATTTTCTTGCAACAATTCAATTATTAAAACATGTGTTTTGTGCATTGTACTAGAATATTTGAACCAAAAATCCACAGAAATACAATTTCATAAACATCCAAATGAATTAACAGATAACAGGTAAACTAAATTAAATCAAATGATTACCTTAGTGAGCAAACAAGACATTTCTTCAAGTTTCTCTTCATGAAGTGGCAGATTTCTAGTTCTTGCACATCTTTTTATAAGCTGGAACAATACACTCAGAAACCAATGAAATGTTATGTGCCCTTCCCTTAATTTGCCTATCAAAAGCAGTTTACTGAGACCATTTTAATTACCTTTAGGAGATAAAATCAATTATCAACTGAATGGGTGACTATGCAATAAGAAACATGTTTTGTTCATGCCTTTATTTATTTCAACAGTACACTACACTTGACCTATTTTCAAAAAATTCAAAACCTTTAATCATTTTTGCCTTTAAAATAAATATATGTTACATAATGGAATAATGTCTCCACTCAAGAAAATTCAAGTTGAGCAGATTAACAAAACAGAAGGCACTTACCCAAAATCAAATAAAAGTTAGCGCCTTTGTTTTGCTTCCCTGCATTCATGTTACACACAGAAGAATGTAAAGGACACACCTAATAAATACAGACATATAGATTTTTGCAATGACTAAGAATATGTGTTGACTTAAAAATTTACATTTAATTTAAAATATGAGTATAAGCATGATTATAATGCTGATTTATGCAGCACAAATAAACCAAAATAACGCACTTACAGATTATGCATAATTAAAGTAAATGCTTTAGTTTGGTTTGTTTGTACCCATTTAAAATCGAGGACTGCAGCTTTTTGGTAACAGTCTGCATCTAAGCAAGTTTTCATATAGTACCAGCTATTTAAAAGTAAAAAAATAACATTAACTCAAGTTTTAGCTTATTGAATATAGCTAAGATTAGAATACGCATACATTGTCTTTCAGGTAATGGAAACAGAAAATAAATGTGTGTGCTTTTTAACATTGTAACTTGTAGCCTTTTTAAAATGGTAGAACATCTAATATTTTTAAAGTGTATGAGTATTTAAAACTTTGAAGCTTGAACAGTCCTGTTAATGCTACCTAACAAAATTGTATTAGAAAAAACTCCTGTTGCTTTTAAACATTTTCTTGCAACAATTCTGTTAATGATTAAAACGTGCTTTTTGAGCATTCTATTAGAATATCTTAACAGAAAGCCAAAGTAATACAGGTTCACATGCATGAACAGAAAATAGGTTACTAAATTAAACAAATCATTACCCAAATGAGGAAAAATGACATGTTTCTTTAAGTTTCCTTTCAGCAAGTGACAGATTTTTAGTTCTTGCAAAAGTTTTTTATAATCTGGACAATACACCCTGAAACCAATGAATGTTATATCCCCTTCCCTTAATTTGACTAAAAATAGTATATTGAGCCAATTTCACTGCCCTTTATAAAGAGGAAATCAGGTATCAACTGAAGGGTTAACTAAGCTATAAGAACTATAATTTTTTCATGTCTTTTTATTTAACATTCCTAGTGAACTACACTTGACTTGGTCTGCAAAACTCTTAAAGCTGTAGTAATTTTTGCCTTTAAAATAAATATGTTACCTAACTGAATAATGTCTGCATTGAAGAAAATTCATGGTGAGCAGATTGACAAACCAGAAAGCACTTACCCAAATTGAAATAAAAGTTAGTGCCTTTGTTTTGCCTACCTGCATTCATGTTACACATAGTACAATGGAAAGAACACACGTAATAAATACAGACATGTAAATGTTTGCAATACCTAAGAATATTTGAAGACTTAAAAAATTACACTGGATTTAAAAGAAGATATGCATGAATATAATGCTGATGTATGCGGCTCAGATAATCCAAAATAATGCACTTACAGACATTCAATGATTAAAGTAAATGCTTTAGTTTGGTTTGCTTTTACCCATTTCAAATCAAGGACTGCAGATTTTTTATAAAGATGATAGTGTAAAACAACTTTGATAATATACAAGCTGCTTAACATTACAAAGCTAACAGTAACTAAAGTTTTACTTTTATAAATATAACTAAGATAAGAACATACCCTATCTGTCAACTAAAGGCAACCTAAAATAAATGTGCAAACTTTTTGACATTGTAACTTGTACCCTTTAAAATGGCAAAACTTCTATTTTTTGTTAAATTGTATAAAGATTTAAAGATTTGAAACATGAACTATCCTATTCTACCTAACAAAACTGTGTTAGAAATAGTGTGTGTTGCTTTTAAACATTTTCTTACAACAATTCAATTATTAAAACATGTGTTTTGTGCATTGTACTAGAATATTTGAACCAAAAATCCACAGAAATACAATTTCATAAACATCCAAATGAATTAACAGATAACAGGTAACTAAATTAAATCAAATGATTACCTTAGTGAGCAAACAAGACATTTCTTCAAGTTTCTCTTCATGAAGTGGCAGATTTCTAGTTCTTGCACATCTTTTTTTTTAAGCTGGAACAATACACTCAGAAACCAATGAAATGTTATGTGCCCTTCCCTTAATTTGCCTATCAAAAGCAGGTTACTGAGACCATTTTAATTACCTTTACTAGATAAAATCAATTATCAACTGAATGGGTGACTATGCAATGAGAACATGTTTTGTTCATGCCTTTATTTATTTCAACAGTACACTACACTTGACCTATTTTTAAAAAATTCAAAATCTTTCATCATTTTTGCCTTTAAAATAAATATATGTTACATAACGGAATAATGTCTGCACTCAAGAAAATTCAAGTTAAGCAGATTAACAAAACAGAAAGCACTTACCCAAAATCAAATAAAAGTTAGCGCCATTGTTTTGCTTCCCTGCATTCATGTTACAGACAGAAAAATGTAAAGGACACAACTAATAAATACAGACATATAGATTTTTGCAATGACTAAGAATATGTGTTGACTTAAAAAATTACATTTAATTTAAAATATGAGTATAAGCATGATTATAATGCTGATTTATGCAGCACAAAAAAACCAAAATAACGCACTTACAGATTATGCATAATTAAGGTAAATGCTTTAGTTTGGTTTGTTTGTACCCATTTAAAATCGAGGACTGCAGATTTTTGGTAACAGTCTGCATCTAAGCAAATTTTGATATTCTACCAGCTATTTAAAAGTTAAAAAATAACATTAACTCAAGTTTTAGCTTATTGAATATAGCTAAGATTAGAATACGCATACATTTTCTTTCAGGTAATGGAAACGGAAAATAAATGTGTGTGCTTTTTAACATTGTAACTTGTAGCCTTTATAAAATGGTAAAACATCTCATATTTTTAAAGTGTATCAGTATTTAAAACTTTGAAACTTGAACTATCCTGTTAATGCTACCTAACACAATTGTATTAGAAATAACTCCTGTTGCTTTTAAAAATGTTCTTGCAACAATTCTGTTAATTATTAAAACGTGCTTTTTGAGCATTCTATTAGAATATTTTAACAAAAAGCCAAAGTAATACAGGTTCACATGCATGAACAGAAAATAGGTTACTAAATTAAACAAATCATTACCCAAATGAGGAAAAATGACATGTTTCTTTAAGTTTCCTTTCAGCAAGTGACAGATTTTTAGTTCTTGCAAATGTTTTTTTATAATCTGGACAATATACCCTGAAACCAATGAATGTTATGTTCCCTTCCCTTAATTTGACTAAAAATAGTATATTGAGCCAATTTCACTGCCCTTTATAAAGAGGAAATCAGGTATCAACTGAAGGGTTAACTATGCTATAAGAACTATAATTTTTTCATGTCTTTTTATTTAACATTCCTAGTGAACTACACTTGACTTGGTCTGCAAAACTCTTAAAGCTGTAGTAATTTTTGCCTTTAAAATAAATATATGTTACCTAACTGAATAATGTCTGCCTTGAAGAAAATTCATGGTGAGCAGATTGACAAACCAGAAAGCACTTACCCAAATTGAAATAAAAGTTAGTGCCTTTGTTTTGCCTAACTGCATTCATGTTACACATAGTACAATGGAAAGAACACACATAATATATACAGACATGTGAATGTTTGCAATACCTAAGAATATTTGTAGACTTAAAAAATTACACTGGATTTAAAAGAAGAAGATAAGCATGAATATAATGCTGATGTATGCGGCTCAGATAAACCAAAATAATGCACTTACAGACATTCAATGATTAAAGTAAATGCTTTAGTTTGGTTTGCTTTTACCCATTTCAAATCAAGGACTGCAGATTTTTTACAAAGATCATAGTGTAAAACAACTTTGATAATATACAGGCTGCTTAACATTACAAAGCTAACAGTAACTAAAGTTTTACTTTTATAAATATAACTAAGATAAGAACATACCCTATCTGTCAACTAAAGGCAACCTAAAATAAATGTGCAAACTTTTTGACATTGTAACTTGTACCCTTTAAAATGGCAAAACTTCTATTTTTTGTTAAATTGTATAAAGATTTAAAGATTTGAAACATGAACTATCCTATTCTACCTAACAAAACTGTGTTAGAAATAGTGTGTGTTGCTTTTAAACATTTTCTTGCAACAATTCAATTATTAAAACATGTGTTTTGTGCATTGTACTAGAATATTTGAACCAAAAATCCACAGAAATACAATTTCATAAACATCCAAATGAATTAACAGATAACAGGTAAACTAAATTAAATCAAATGATTACCTTAGTGAGCAAACAAGACATTTCTTCAAGTTTCTCTTCATGAAGTGGCAGATTTCTAGTTCTTGCACATCTTTTTATAAGCTGGAACAATACACTCAGAAACCAATGAAATGTTATGTGCCCTTCCCTTAATTTGCCTATCAAAAGCAGTTTACTGAGACCATTTTAATTACCTTTAGGAGATAAAATCAATTATCAACTGAATGGGTGACTATGCAATAAGAAACATGTTTTGTTCATGCCTTTATTTATTTCAACAGTACACTACACTTGACCTATTTTCAAAAAATTCAAAACCTTTAATCATTTTTGCCTTTAAAATAAATATATGTTACATAATGGAATAATGTCTCCACTCAAGAAAATTCAAGTTGAGCAGATTAACAAAACAGAAGGCACTTACCCAAAATCAAATAAAAGTTAGCGCCTTTGTTTTGCTTCCCTGCATTCATGTTACACACAGAAGAATGTAAAGGACACACCTAATAAATACAGACATATAGATTTTTGCAATGACTAAGAATATGTGTTGACTTAAAAATTTACATTTAATTTAAAATATGAGTATAAGCATGATTATAATGCTGATTTATGCAGCACAAATAAACCAAAATAACGCACTTACAGATTATGCATAATTAAAGTAAATGCTTTAGTTTGGTTTGTTTGTACCCATTTAAAATCGAGGACTGCAGCTTTTTGGTAACAGTCTGCATCTAAGCAAGTTTTCATATAGTACCAGCTATTTAAAAGTAAAAAAATAACATTAACTCAAGTTTTAGCTTATTGAATATAGCTAAGATTAGAATACGCATACATTGTCTTTCAGGTAATGGAAACAGAAAATAAATGTGTGTGCTTTTTAACATTGTAACTTGTAGCCTTTTTAAAATGGTAGAACATCTAATATTTTTAAAGTGTATGAGTATTTAAAACTTTGAAGCTTGAACAGTCCTGTTAATGCTACCTAACAAAATTGTATTAGAAAAAACTCCTGTTGCTTTTAAACATTTTCTTGCAACAATTCTGTTAATGATTAAAACGTGCTTTTTGAGCATTCTATTAGAATATCTTAACAGAAAGCCAAAGTAATACAGGTTCACATGCATGAACAGAAAATAGGTTACTAAATTAAACAAATCATTACCCAAATGAGGAAAAATGACATGTTTCTTTAAGTTTCCTTTCAGCAAGTGACAGATTTTTAGTTCTTGCAAAAGTTTTTTATAATCTGGACAATACACCCTGAAACCAATGAATGTTATATCCCCTTCCCTTAATTTGACTAAAAATAGTATATTGAGCCAATTTCACTGCCCTTTATAAAGAGGAAATCAGGTATCAACTGAAGGGTTAACTAAGCTATAAGAACTATAATTTTTTCATGTCTTTTTATTTAACATTCCTAGTGAACTACACTTGACTTGGTCTGCAAAACTCTTAAAGCTGTAGTAATTTTTGCCTTTAAAATAAATATGTTACCTAACTGAATAATGTCTGCATTGAAGAAAATTCATGGTGAGCAGATTGACAAACCAGAAAGCACTTACCCAAATTGAAATAAAAGTTAGTGCCTTTGTTTTGCCTACCTGCATTCATGTTACACATAGTACAATGGAAAGAACACACGTAATAAATACAGACATGTAAATGTTTGCAATACCTAAGAATATTTGAAGACTTAAAAAATTACACTGGATTTAAAAGAAGATATGCATGAATATAATGCTGATGTATGCGGCTCAGATAATCCAAAATAATGCACTTACAGACATTCAATGATTAAAGTAAATGCTTTAGTTTGGTTTGCTTTTACCCATTTCAAATCAAGGACTGCAGATTTTTTATAAAGATGATAGTGTAAAACAACTTTGATAATATACAAGCTGCTTAACATTACAAAGCTAACAGTAACTAAAGTTTTACTTTTATAAATATAACTAAGATAAGAACATACCCTATCTGTCAACTAAAGGCAACCTAAAATAAATGTGCAAACTTTTTGACATTGTAACTTGTACCCTTTAAAATGGCAAAACTTCTATTTTTTGTTAAATTGTATAAAGATTTAAAGATTTGAAACATGAACTATCCTATTCTACCTAACAAAACTGTGTTAGAAATAGTGTGTGTTGCTTTTAAACATTTTCTTACAACAATTCAAATATTAAAACATGTGTTTTGTGCATTGTACTAGAATATTTGAACCAAAAATCCACAGAAATACAATTTCATAAACATCCAAATGAATTAACAGATAACAGGTAACTAAATTAAATCAAATGATTACCTTAGTGAGCAAACAAGACATTTCTTCAAGTTTCTCTTCATGAAGTGGCAGATTTCTAGTTCTTGCACATCTTTTTTTTTAAGCTGGAACAATACACTCAGAAACCAATGAAATGTTATGTGCCCTTCCCTTAATTTGCCTATCAAAAGCAGGTTACTGAGACCATTTTAATTACCTTTACTAGATAAAATCAATTATCAACTGAATGGGTGACTATGCAATAAGAACATGTTTTGTTCACGCCTTTATTTATTTCAACAGTACACTACACTTGACCTATTTTTAAAAAATTCAAAATCTTTCATCATTTTTGCCTTTAAAATAAATATATGTTACATAACGGAATAATGTCTGCACTCAAGAAAATTCAAGTTAAGCAGATTAACAAAACAGAAAGCACTTACCCAAAATCAAATAAAAGTTAGCGCCATTGTTTTGCTTCCCTGCATTCATGTTACAGACAGAAAAATGTAAAGGACACAACTAATAAATACAGACATATAGATTTTTGCAATGACTAAGAATATGTGTTGACTTAAAAAATTACATTTAATTTAAAATATGAGTATAAGCATGATTATAATGCTGATTTATGCAGCACAAAAAAACCAAAATAACGCACTTACAGATTATGCATAATTAAGGTAAATGCTTTAGTTTGGTTTGTTTGTACCCATTTAAAATCGAGGACTGCAGATTTTTGGTAACAGTCTGCATCTAAGCAAATTTTGATATTCTACCAGCTATTTAAAAGTAAAAAAATAACATTAACTCAAGTTTTAGCTTATTGAATATAGCTAAGATTAGAATACGCATACATTATCTTTCAGGTAATGGAAACGGAAAATAAATGTGTGTGCTTTTTAACATTGTAACTTGTAGCCTTTATAAAATGGTAAAACATCTCATATTTTTAAAGTGTATCAGTATTTAAAACTTTGAAACTTGAACTATCCTGTTAATGCTACCTAACACAATTGTATTAGAAATAACTCCTGTTGCTTTTAAAAATGTTCTTGCAACAATTCTGTTAATTATTAAAACGTGCTTTTTGAGCATTCTATTAGAATATTTTAACAAAAAGCCAAAGTAATACAGGTTCACATGCATGAACAGAAAATAGGTTACTAAATTAAACAAATCATTACCCAAATGAGGAAAAATGACATGTTTCTTTAAGTTTCCTTTCAGCAAGTGACAGATTTTTAGTTCTTGCAAATGTTTTTTTATAATCTGGACAATACACCCTGAAACCAATGAATGTTATGTTCCCTTACCTTAATTTGACTAAAAATAGTATATTGAGCCCATTTTACTGTCCTTTATAAAGAGGAAATCAGGTATCAACTGAAGGGTTAACTATGCTATAAGAACTATAATTTTTTCATGTCTTTTTATTTAACATTCCTAGTGAACTACACTTGACTTGGTCTGCAAAACTCTTAAAGCTGTAGTAATTTTTGCCTTTAAAATAAATATATGTTACCTAACTGAATAATGTCTGCCTTGAAGAAAATTCATGGTGAGCAGATTGACAAACCAGAAAGCACTTACCCAAATTGAAATAAAAGTTAGTGCCTTTGTTTTGCCTACCTGCATTCATGTTACACATAGTACAATGGAAAGAACACACGTAATAAATACAGACATGTAAATGTTTGCAATACCTAAGAATATTTGTAGACTTAAAAAATTACACTGGATTTAAAAGAAGATAAGCATGAATATAATGCTGATGTATGCGGCTCAGATAAACCAAAATAATGCACTTACAGACATCCAATGATTAAAGTAAATGCTTTAGTTTGGTTTGCTTTTACCCATTTCAAATCAAGGACTGCAGATTTTTTATAAAGATGATAGTGTAAAACAACTTTGATAATATACAAGCTGCTTAACATTACAAAGCTAACAGTAACTAAAGTTTTACTTTTATAAATATAACTAAGATAAGAACATACCCTATCTGTCAACTAAAGGCAACCTAAAATAAATGTGCAAACTTTTTGACATTGTAACTTGTACCCTTTAAAATGGCAAAACTTCTATTTTTTGTTAAATTGTATAAAGATTTAAAGATTTGAAACATGAACTATCCTATTCTACCTAACAAAACTGTGTTAGAAATAGTGTGTGTTGCTTTTAAACATTTTCTTACAACAATTCAATTATTAAAACATGTGTTTTGTGCATTGTACTAGAATATTTGAACCAAAAATCCACAGAAATACAATTTCATAAACATCCAAATGAATTAACAGATAACAGGTAACTAAATTAAATCAAATGATTACCTTAGTGAGCAAACAAGACATTTCTTCAAGTTTCTCTTCATGAAGTGGCAGATTTCTAGTTCTTGCACATCTTTTTTTTTAAGCTGGAACAATACACTCAGAAACCAATGAAATGTTATGTGCCCTTCCCTTAATTTGCCTATCAAAAGCAGGTTACTGAGACCATTTTAATTACCTTTACTAGATAAAATCAATTATCAACTGAATGGGTGACTATGCAATAAGAAACATGTTTTGTTCATGCCTTTATTTATTTCAACAGTACACTACACTTGACCTATTTTGAAAAAATTCAAAACCTTTAATCATTTTTGCCTTTAAAATAAATATATGTTACATAATGGAATAATGTCTCCACTCAAGAAAATTCAAGTTGAGCAGATTAACAAAACAGAAGGCACTTACCCAAAATCAAATAAAAGTTAGCGCCTTTGTTTTGCTTCCCTGCATTCATGTTACACACAGAAGAATGTAAAGGACACACCTAATAAATACAGACATATAGATTTTTGCAATGACTAAGAATATGTGTTGACTTAAAAATTTACATTTAGTTTAAAATATGAGTATAAGCATGATTATAATGCTGATTTATGCAGCACAAATAAACCAAAATAACGCACTTACAGATTATGCATAATGATAGTAAATGCTTTAGTTTGGTTTGTTTGTACCCATTTAAAATCGAGGACTGCAGCTTTTTGGTAACAGTCTGCATCTAAGCAAGTTTTCATATAGTACCAGCTATTTAAAAGTAAAAAAATAACATTAACTCAAGTTTTAGCTTATTGAATATAGCTAAGATTAGAATACGCATACATTGTCTTTCAGGTAATGGAAACAGAAAATAAATGTGTGTGCTTTTTAACATTGTAACTTGTAGCCTTTTTAAAATGGTAGAACATCTAATATTTTTAAAGTGTATGAGTATTTAAAACTTTGAAGCTTGAACTGTCCTGTTAATGCTACCTAACAAAATTGTATTAGAAAAAACTCCTGTTGCTTTTAAACATTTTCTTGCAACAATTCTGTTAATGATTAAAACGTGCTTTTTGAGCATTCTATTAGAATATCTTAACAGAAAGCCAAAGTAATACAGGTTCACATGCATGAACAGAAAATAGGTTACTAAATTAAATCAAATTATTACCCAAATCAGTAAAAATGACATGTTTCTTTAAGTTTCCTTTCAGCAAGTGACAGATTTTTAGTTCTTGCAAAAGTTTTTTATAATCTGGACAATACACCCTGAAACCAATGAATGTTATATCCCCTTCCCTTAATTTGACTAAAAATAGTATATTGAGCCAATTTCACTGCCCTTTATAAAGAGGAAATCAGGTATCAACTGAAGGGTTAACTAAGCTATAAGAACTATAATTTTTTCATGTCTTTTTATTTAACATTCCTAGTGAACTACACTTGACTTGGTCTGCAAAACTCTTAAAGCTGTAGTAATTTTTGCCTTTAAAATAAATATGTTACCTAACTGAATAATGTCTGCATTGAAGAAAATTCATGGTGAGCAGATTGACAAACCAGAAAGCACTTACCCAAATTGAAATAAAAGTTAGTGCCTTTGTTTTGCCTACCTGCATTCATGTTACACATAGTACAATGGAAAGAACACACGTAATAAATACAGACATGTAAATGTTTGCAATACCTAAGAATATTTGAAGACTTAAAAAATTACACTGGATTTAAAAGAAGATATGCATGAATATAATGCTGATGTATGCGGCTCAGATAAACCAAAATAATGCACTTACAGACATTCAATGATTAAAGTAAATGCTTTAGTTTGGTTTGCTTTTACCCATTTCAAATCAAGGACTGCAGATTTTTTATAAAGATGATAGTGTAAAACAACTTTGATAATATACAAGCTGCTTAACATTACAAAGCTAACAGTAACTAAAGTTTTACTTTTATAAATATAACTAAGATAAGAACATACCCTATCTGTCAACTAAAGGCAACCTAAAATAAATGTGCAAACTTTTTGACATTGTAACTTGTACCCTTTAAAATGGCAAAACTTCTATTTTTTGTTAAATTGTATAAAGATTTAAAGATTTGAAACATGAACTATCCTATTCTACCTAACAAAACTGTGTTAGAAATAGTGTGTGTTGCTTTTAAACATTTTCTTACAACAATTCAATTATTAAAACATGTGTTTTGTGCATTGTACTAGAATATTTGAACCAAAAATCCACAGTAATACAATTTCATAAACATCCAAATGAATTAACAGATAACAGGTAACTAAATTAAATCAAATGATTACCTTAGTGAGCAAACAAGACATTTCTTCAAGTTTCTCTTCATGAAGTGGCAGATTTCTAGTTCTTGCACATCTTTTTATAAGCTGGAACAATACACTCAGAAACCAATGAAATGTTATGTGCCCTTCCCTTAATTTGCCTATCAAAAGCAGTTTACTGAGACCATTTTAATTACCTTTAGGAGATAAAATCAATTATCAACTGAATGGGTGACTATGCAATAAGAAACATGTTTTGTTCATGCCTTTATTTATTTCAACAGTACACTACACTTGACCTATTTTGAAACAATTCAAAACCTTTAATCATTTTTGCCTTTAAAATAAATATATGTTACATAATGGAATAATGTCTCCACTCAAGAAAATTCAAGTTGAGCAGATTAACAAAACAGAAGGCACTTACCCAAAATCAAATAAAAGTTAGCGCCTTTGTTTTGCTTCCCTGCATTCATGTTACACACAGAAGAATGTAAAGGACACACCTAATAAATACAGACATAGATTTTTGCAATGACTAAGAATATGTGTTGACTTAAAAATTTACATTTAGTTTAAAATATGAGTATAAGCATGATTATAATGCTGATTTATGCAGCACAAATAAACCAAAATAACGCACTTACAGATTATGCATAATGAAAGTAAATGCTTTAGTTTGGTTTGTTTGTACCCATTTAAAATCGAGGACTGCAGCTTTTTGGTAACAGTCTGCATCTAAGCAAGTTTTCATATAGTACCAGCTATTTAAAAGTAAAAAAATAACATTAACTCAAGTTTTAGCTTATTGAATATAGCTAAGATTAGAATACGCATACATTGTCTTTCAGGTAATGGAAACAGAAAATAAATGTGTGTGCTTTTTAACATTGTAACTTGTAGCCTTTTTAAAATGGTAGAACATCTAATATTTTTAAAGTGTATGAGTATTTAAAACTTTGAAGCTTGAACTGTCCTGTTAATGCTACCTAACAAAATTGTATTAGAAAAAACTCCTGTTGCTTTTAAACATTTTCTTGCAACAATTCTGTTAATGATTAAAACGTGCTTTTTGAGCATTCTATTAGAATATCTTAACAGAAAGCCAAAGTAATACAGGTTCACATGCATGAACAGAAAATAGGTTACTAAATTAAATCAAATTATTACCCAAATCAGTAAAAATGACATGTTTCTTTAAGTTTCCTTTCAGCAAGTGACAGATTTTTAGTTCTTGCAAAAGTTTTTTATAATCTGGACAATACACCCTGAAACCAATGAATGTTATATCCCCTTCCCTTAATTTGACTAAAAATAGTATATTGAGCCAATTTCACTGCCCTTTATAAAGAGGAAATCAGGTATCAACTGAAGGGTTAACTAAGCTATAAGAACTATAATTTTTTCATGTCTTTTTATTTAACATTCCTAGTGAACTACACTTGACTTGGTCTGCAAAACTCTTAAAGCTGTAGTAATTTTTGCCTTTAAAATAAATATGTTACCTAACTGAATAATGTCTGCATTGAAGAAAATTCATGGTGAGCAGATTGACAAACCAGAAAGCACTTACCCAAATTGAAATAAAAGTTAGTGCCTTTGTTTTGCCTACCTGCATTCATGTTACACATAGTACAATGGAAAGAACACACGTAATAAATACAGACATGTAAATGTTTGCAATACCTAAGAATATTTGAAGACTTAAAAAATTACACTGGATTTAAAAGAAGATATGCATGAATATAATGCTGATGTATGCGGCTCAGATAATCCAAAATAATGCACTTACAGACATTCAATGATTAAAGTAAATGCTTTAGTTTGGTTTGCTTTTACCCATTTCAAATCAAGGACTGCAGATTTTTTATAAAGATGATAGTGTAAAACAACTTTGATAATATACAAGCTGCTTAACATTACAAAGCTAACAGTAACTAAAGTTTTACTTTTATAAATATAACTAAGATAAGAACATACCCTATCTGTCAACTAAAGGCAACCTAAAATAAATGTGCAAACTTTTTGACATTGTAACTTGTACCCTTTAAAATGGCAAAACTTCTATTTTTTGTTAAATTGTATAAAGATTTAAAGATTTGAAACATGAACTATCCTATTCTACCTAACAAAACTGTGTTAGAAATAGTGTGTGTTGCTTTTAAACATTTTCTTACAACAATTCAATTATTAAAACATGTGTTTTGTGCATTGTACTAGAATATTTGAACCAAAAATCCACAGAAATACAATTTCATAAACATCCAAATGAATTAACAGATAACAGGTAACTAAATTAAATCAAATGATTACCTTAGTGAGCAAACAAGACATTTCTTCAAGTTTCTCTTCATGAAGTGGCAGATTTCTAGTTCTTGCACATCTTTTTTTTTAAGCTGGAACAATACACTCAGAAACCAATGAAATGTTATGTGCCCTTCCCTTAATTTGCCTATCAAAAGCAGGTTACTGAGAACATTTTAATTACCTTTACTAGATAAAATCAATTATCAACTGAATGGGTGACTATGCAATAAGAACATGTTTTGTTCACGCCTTTATTTATTTCAACAGTACACTACACTTGACCTATTTTTAAAAAATTCAAAATCTTTCATCATTTTTGCCTTTAAAATAAATATATGTTACATAACGGAATAATGTCTGCACTCAAGAAAATTCAAGTTAAGCAGATTAACAAAACAGAAAGCACTTACCCAAAATCAAATAAAAGTTAGCGCCATTGTTTTGCTTCCCTGCATTCATGTTACAGACAGAAAAATGTAAAGGACACAACTAATAAATACAGACATATAGATTTTTGCAATGACTAAGAATATGTGTTGACTTAAAAAATTACATTTAATTTAAAATATGAGTATAAGCATGATTATAATGCTGATTTATGCAGCACAAAAAAACCAAAATAACGCACTTACAGATTATGCATAATTAAGGTAAATGCTTTAGTTTGGTTTGTTTGTACCCATTTAAAATCGAGGACTGCAGATTTTTGGTAACAGTCTGCATCTAAGCAAATTTTGATATTCTACCAGCTATTTAAAAGTAAAAAAATAACATTAACTCAAGTTTTAGCTTATTGAATATAGCTAAGATTAGAATACGCATACATTATCTTTCAGGTAATGGAAACGGAAAATAAATGTGTGTGCTTTTTAACATTGTAACTTGTAGCCTTTATAAAATGGTAAAACATCTCATATTTTTAAAGTGTATCAGTATTTAAAACTTTGAAACTTGAACTATCCTGTTAATGCTACCTAACACAATTGTATTAGAAATAACTCCTGTTGCTTTTAAAAATGTTCTTGCAACAATTCTGTTAATTATTAAAACGTGCTTTTTGAGCATTCTATTAGAATATTTTAACAAAAAGCCAAAGTAATACAGGTTCACATGCATGAACAGAAAATAGGTTACTAAATTAAACAAATCATTACCCAAATGAGGAAAAATGACATGTTTCTTTAAGTTTCCTTTCAGCAAGTGACAGATTTTTAGTTCTTGCAAATGTTTTTTTATAATCTGGACAATACACCCTGAAACCAATGAATGTTATGTTCCCTTACCTTAATTTGACTAAAAATAGTATATTGAGCCCATTTTACTGTCCTTTATAAAGAGGAAATCAGGTATCAACTGAAGGGTTAACTATGCTATAAGAACTATAATTTTTTCATGTCTTTTTATTTAACATTCCTAGTGAACTACACTTGACTTGGTCTGCAAAACTCTTAAAGCTGTAGTAATTTTTGCCTTTAAAATAAATATATGTTACCTAACTAAATAATGTCTGCCTTGAAGAAAATTCATGGTGAGCAGATTGACAAACCAGAAAGCACTTACCCAAATTGAAATAAAAGTTAGTGCCTTTGTTTTGCCTACCTGCATTCATGTTACACATAGTACAATGGAAAGAACACACGTAATAAATACAGACATGTAAATGTTTGCAATACCTAAGAATATTTGTAGACTTAAAAAATTACACTGGATTTAAAAGAAGATAAGCATGAATATAATGCTGATGTATGCGGCTCAGATAAACCAAAATAATGCACTTACAGACATCCAATGATTAAAGTAAATGCTTTAGTTTGGTTTGCTTTTACCCATTTCAAATCAAGGACTGCAGATTTTTTATAAAGATGATAGTGTAAAACAACTTTGATAATATACAAGCTGCTTAACATTACAAAGCTAACAGTAACTAAAGTTTTACTTTTATAAATATAACTAAGATAAGAACATACCCTATCTGTCAACTAAAGGCAACCTAAAATAAATGTGCAAACTTTTTGACATTGTAACTTGTACCCTTTAAAATGGCAAAACTTCTATTTTTTGTTAAATTGTATAAAGATTTAAAGGTTTGAAACATGAACTATCCTATTCTACCTAACAAAACTGTGTTAGAAATAGTGTGTGTTGCTTTTAAACATTTTCTTACAACAATTCAATTATTAAAACATGTGTTTTGTGCATTGTACTAGAATATTTGAACCAAAAATCCACAGAAATACAATTTCATAAACATCCAAATGAATTAACAGATAACAGGTAACTAAATTAAATCAAATGATTACCTTAGTGAGCAAACAAGACATTTCTTCAAGTTTCTCTTCATGAAGTGGCAGATTTCTAGTTCTTGCACATCTTTTTTTTTAAGCTGGAACAATACACTCAGAAACCAATGAAATGTTATGTGCCCTTCCCTTAATTTGCCTATCAAAAGCAGGTTACTGAGACCATTTTAATTACCTTTACTAGATAAAATCAATTATCAACTGAATGGGTGACTATGCAATAAGAACATGTTTTGTTCACGCCTTTATTTATTTCAACAGTACACTACACTTGACCTATTTTTAAAAAATTCAAAATCTTTCATCATTTTTGCCTTTAAAATAAATATATGTTACATAACGGAATAATGTCTGCACTCAAGAAAATTCAAGTTAAGCAGATTAACAAAACAGAAAGCACTTACCCAAAATCAAATAAAAGTTAGCGCCATTGTTTTGCTTCCCTGCATTCATGTTACAGACAGAAAAATGTAAAGGACACAACTAATAAATACAGACATATAGATTTTTGCAATGACTAAGAATATGTGTTGACTTAAAAAATTACATTTAATTTAAAATATGAGTATAAGCATGATTATAATGCTGATTTATGCAGCACAAAAAAACCAAAATAACGCACTTACAGATTATGCATAATTAACCCTTATCCGGCTGAATAGGTACAATTGTAACTATTCCGTTTTAAAATTGCAATAACTTTTTTTTGAAAAGACGTAGAGGGCTGAAATTTCGTGACATCTCTACATTTTTGGTCCAGAATATATTGGCCAAATTTCAATAAAATATCTCCACCCGCTTCCGAGATAAGGGGTCGAGATTTTTTTGCATCCATAACAAGCTGCATAGGTACAAATGTACCTCATATATTTTGAATGAAGATAATGCAAGGGAAAAAGCATAAATTTTTTTTTAATGATAATGCTATTTAACTATTATAAACAAGTAAAAAACTGTTCATTTACATTATAAAAGAAAATGTAAGAAACTTTTTTTTATTGATTTTCTTTGCAAGTAATGCATGTTGGCTTTGCTACAGAGTGTTCATCGCAAATGGGTTTCACACAAACCACACAAGACTTTCTAGTCTTGCGTTGTTTTCGCCTCAGGTCTCTGCAGACATAGCAACTACCAACAACAGGGGAGGGTCCACGACTACCATGAGGTATGTTGGGGCCAGCTGCTGGCTGCGATGCTACCACAATGCATCGTCCAAGCACCATTTCTACTGCACCTCGAAGAAAATGGTTTCTCATTATCATTTTGTTTGTACTACGATCTTCAATTGCAATCATACACAGCTGATTTGCGAGATCTTTCAGGAACTTTCTTCGTTGATCCTTTGCCCTGAAGCTTGGATTGTGTTCTCTGTAGATGATGTAGGATGCTAACCCACTGACATCAATCATATTGTAGAAAAATGCCAAAGTCCAACGTGATGTTCGTCGTTTCACAGTGTACTCTCCCAACATTTTATCCATAACATCAACGCCACCTTTTGTTATGTTGTAGTATTTTATTATCTCTGGCTTGGCTGCTAGTGTCTCTTCAACTTCTCCCGTCATGTGCATAGATGATAGAAGCACGACTGATTTGTTCTTCTTTGGTACATATGAACAGACTGTTGCATCATGATTGTAGGCAAAATTTGTCGAGTTTACAGGCCTTTCTTTGGCAGGCTGCATGTTGTTAGGTAGGAACCTTTTGTTTTTTCTCACTGTACCAACTAGTGTCATGTTCCAGGAGTTCAATACCTTAGCTAGTTCCATGGTTGTAAAGAAGTTATCGGTGGTGACATTTCTTCCAGAGCCTTTATACGAGCTCACTAGGTCCAATACTGTTCGTTCTCCAATGTTTACTTGTCGAGGACCATCAGTTGGTTTCCCAGTGTAGAGCTGACCTTGTAAAGGGTAGGCATTTGATGAGTCACAAGCCCAGAAAATCTTTATGCCATATTTAGCTGGTTTTGAAGGTATATACTGGGTAAATTTAGTATGACCTCTAAATGGAAATAATTGCTCGTCGACGGTGATACAATGATATGGCTTGTAGGCTCTCTCCAGATTACTGTTCAGCATTGTCCAGATGTCACGTATTGGTGCAGCTTTATCTGTTTGCACACGTTCTGCACGTGTATTTTCGTTGTCAAACCTGATAAATCTGAGTATCATCTTGAAGCGGTCACGAGACATGGCTGCACGTATAAGAGGCAGAGCAGCAACATTCCACATTTCCTCCAGATTCTCTTTGTTGGCTCTGTGCACACCAGCAGCAATCAGTATGCCCAAAAATGCATGAAGTTCAGTTTCAGTAAATTGCTTGAATGTTTTTTGTGGTGGCCGTTTGGAAGAATCAGGAAAACGTTGTACCAGTTCGTTGTTGTAAGCATCACAAACTCTCTTGGCCTTTCGATTCGTTTCCCGTAATATGATGTCACACATCTCGGGAGTCATGATGGACTTGAATAGCTCTTTTGCTGTATATAGGTTGCTGATTGCTGCAGGGCCACCTCTTTGTCGTAGGACATTACGAGATTTTGTTTGTGCATTTGGCAGTGGATTACTGCACCATTGAGTTTCATCCTTAGCAGTCCAAATGTCGCCTGCACTTTGAGGCACAGAATCATCCTCAACACTTTCGTCTGATTCGTATTCATTTTCATGCTCTATGACCATTTCTTGTTCAATGTCTGAATCTTCTTCAGTAACATCCACTTGTGGTACATAGTTTTCATCATCAGATGCAACATATGGTTCATCCTCATGCTCAGAATCAGATTCTTCTAGCATTCGCATTATTTCGTCAGACGTAAATCTGTAAATATGAAAAAATGTAAAATAAATAATTTTCCGAAATACTACATTATTGGCTTTTCACAAAATTATACTAACCTGCAAACACGTTTTCTTGGATTATGGCGGAAACTAGATCCAGCATTACTATCACTCATGATGACTTGCTAGATGAATTTTGGCTTCGTATTTTGTGCTGAATATAAATAAAACATCGTAAAACAATATGTAGATACTAATTATTATCCATTTTTCGTATAAAAATTATACCTATAGTGATAAGTTTCATACAAAATATATGTAAGCCAAGTCCAGGCTGAAAGACAATTTGACTGTTCTGTCCCCACATAATGAGAATAAAGGTATAACTGGTTGTTAGATGCTGTGAGACTTTCCTACCTTCGTTTCCAAGAAATTGAAGACTTCACAAGCCTAGAAATGTGTGCTCACAGCAATGAGATGAACAGCAAAATGGCTAATGAGAGGAGGGAGGCAGGAAGACAAGTAGAAGCCACTCCCAGTTTGAATTAACTTAATTGACAGCAACATAAGTGACCAGTAACAACACTGAACAATAGATATCAGCATAACATTTGTAGCTGAATGAACTTTAGTTTCTGAAACCAAGTAAAGTCTTCCCACAGTGGAGGTATATGTGAAGGTACAATTGTACCTATGCAGCCTGTTAAGGTTGTAAAATTATGCAGCCTGACAAGGGTTAAGGTAAATGCTTTAGTTTGGTTTGTTTGTACCCATTTAAAATCGAGGACTGCAGATTTTTGGTAACAGTCTGCATCTAAGCAAATTTTGATATTCTACCAGCTATTTAAAAGTTAAAAAATAACATTAACTCAAGTTTTAGCTTATTGAATATAGCTAAGATTAGAATACGCATACATTATCTTTCAGGTAATGGAAACGGAAAATAAATGTGTGTGCTTTTTAACATTGTAACTTGTAGCCTTTATAAAATGGTAAAACATCTCATATTTTTAAAGTGTATCAGTATTTAAAACTTTGAAACTTGAACTATCCTGTTAATGCTACCTAACACAATTGTATTAGAAATAACTCCTGTTGCTTTTAAAAATGTTCTTGCAACAATTCTGTTAATTATTAAAACGTGCTTTTTGAGCATTCTATTAGAATATTTTAACAAAAAGCCAAAGTAATACAGGTTCACATGCATGAACAGAAAATAGGTTACTAAATTAAACAAATCATTACCCAAATGAGGAAAAATGACATGTTTCTTTTAGTTTCCTTTCAGCAAGTGACAGATTTTTAGTTCTTGCAAATGTTTTTTTATAATCTGGACAATACACCCTGAAACCAATGAATGTTATGTTCCCTTACCTTAATTTGACTAAAAATAGTATATTGAGCCAATTTCACTGCCCTTTATAAAGAGGAAATCAGGTATCAACTGAAGGGTTAACTAAGCTATAAGAACTATAATTTTTTCATGTCTTTTTATTTAACATTCCTAGTGAACTACACTTGACTTGGTCTGCAAAACTCTTAAAGCTGTAGTAATTTTTGCCTTTAAAATAAATATGTTACCTAACTGAATAATGTCTGCATTGAAGAAAATTCATGGTGAGCAGATTGACAAACCAGAAAGCACTTACCCAAATTGAAATAAAAGTTAGTGCCTTTGTTTTGCCTACCTGCATTCATGTTACACATAGTACAATGGAAAGAACACACGTAATAAATACAGACATGTAAATGTTTGCAATACCTAAGAATATTTGAAGACTTAAAAAATTACACTGGATTTAAAAGAAGATATGCATGAATATAATGCTGATGTATGCGGCTCAGATAAACCAAAATAATGCACTTACAGACATTCAATGATTAAAGTAAATGCTTTAGTTTGGTTTGCTTTTACCCATTTCAAATCAAGGACTGCAGATTTTTTATAAAGATGATAGTGTAAAACAACTTTGATAATATACAAGCTGCTTAACATTACAAAGCTAACAGTAACTAAAGTTTTACTTTTATAAATATAACTAAGATAAGAACATACCCTATCTGTCAACTAAAGGCAACCTAAAATAAATGTGCAAACTTTTTGACATTGTAACTTGTACCCTTTAAAATGGCAAAACTTCTATTTTTTGTTAAATTGTATAAAGATTTAAAGATTTGAAACATGAACTATCCTATTCTACCTAACAAAACTGTGTTAGAAATAGTGTGTGTTGCTTTTAAACATTTTCTTACAACAATTCAATTATTAAAACATGTGTTTTGTGCATTGTACTAGAATATTTGAACCAAAAATCCACAGAAATACAATTTCATAAACATCCAAATGAATTAACAGATAACAGGTAACTAAATTAAATCAAATGATTACCTTAGTGAGCAAACAAGACATTTCTTCAAGTTTCTCTTCATGAAGTGGCAGATTTCTAGTTCTTGCACATCTTTTTTTTTAAGCTGGAACAATACACTCAGAAACCAATGAAATGTTATGTGCCCTTCCCTTAATTTGCCTATCAAAAGCAGGTTACTGAGACCATTTTAATTACCTTTACTAGATAAAATCAATTATCAACTGAATGGGTGACTATGCAATGAGAACATGTTTTGTTCATGCCTTTATTTATTTCAACAGTACACTACACTTGACCTATTTTTAAAAAATTCAAAATCTTTCATCATTTTTGCCTTTAAAATAAATATATGTTACATAACGGAATAATGTCTGCACTCAAGAAAATTCAAGTTAAGCAGATTAACAAAACAGAAAGCACTTACCCAAAATCAAATAAAAGTTAGCGCCATTGTTTTGCTTCCCTGCATTCATGTTACAGACAGAAAAATGTAAAGGACACAACTAATAAATACAGACATATAGATTTTTGCAATGACTAAGAATATGTGTTGACTTAAAAAATTACATTTAATTTAAAATATGAGTATAAGCATGATTATAATGCTGATTTATGCAGCACAAAAAAAACCAAAATAACGCACTTACAGATTATGCATAATTAAGGTAAATGCTTTAGTTTGGTTTGTTTGTACCCATTTAAAATCGAGGACTGCAGATTTTTGGTAACAGTCTGCATCTAAGCAAATTTTGATATTCTACCAGCTATTTAAAAGTTAAAAAATAACATTAACTCAAGTTTTAGCTTATTGAATATAGCTAAGATTAGAATACGCATACATTATCTTTCAGGTAATGGAAACGGAAAATAAATGTGTGTGCTTTTTAACATTGTAACTTGTAGCCTTTATAAAATGGTAAAACATCTCATATTTTTAAAGTGTATCAGTATTTAAAACTTTGAAACTTGAACTATCCTGTTAATGCTACCTAACACAATTGTATTAGAAATAACTCCTGTTGCTTTTAAAAATGTTCTTGCAACAATTCTGTTAATTATTAAAACGTGCTTTTTGAGCATTCTATTAGAATATTTTAACAAAAAGCCAAAGTAATACAGGTTCACATGCATGAACAGAAAATAGGTTACTAAATTAAACAAATCATTACCCAAATGAGGAAAAATGACATGTTTCTTTAAGTTTCCTTTCAGCAAGTGACAGATTTTTAGTTCTTGCAAATGTTTTTTTATAATCTGGACAATATACCCTGAAACCAATGAATGTTATGTTCCCTTACCTTAATTTGACTAAAAATAGTATATTGAGCCCATTTTACTGTCCTTTATAAAGAGGAAATCAGGTATCAACTGAAGGGTTAACTATGCTATAAGAACTATAATTTTTTCATGTCTTTTTATTTAACATTCCTAGTGAACTACACTTGACTTGGTCTGCAAAACTCTTAAAGCTGTAGTAATTTTTGCCTTTAAAATAAATATATGTTACCTAACTGAATAATGTCTGCCTTGAAGAAAATTCATGGTGAGCAGATTGACAAACCAGAAAGCACTTACCCAAATTGAAATAAAAGTTAGTGCCTTTGTTTTGCCTAACTGCATTCATGTTACACATAGTACAATGGAAAGAACACACATAATATATACAGACATGTGAATGTTTGCAATACCTAAGAATATTTGTAGACTTAAAAAATTACACTGGATTTAAAAGAAGAAGATAAGCATGAATATAATGCTGATGTATGCGGCTCAGATAAACCAAAATAATGCACTTACAGACATTCAATGATTAAAGTAAATGCTTTAGTTTGGTTTGCTTTTACCCATTTCAAATCAAGGACTGCAGATTTTTTACAAAGATCATAGTGTAAAACAACTTTGATAATATACAGGCTGCTTAACATTACAAAGCTAACAGTAACTAAAGTTTTACTTTTATAAATATAACTAAGATAAGAACATACCCTATCTGTCAACTAAAGGCAACCTAAAATAAATGTGCAAACTTTTTGACATTGTAACTTGTACCCTTTAAAATGGCAAAACTTCTATTTTTTGTTAAATTGTATAAAGATTTAAAGATTTGAAACATGAACTATCCTATTCTACCTAACAAAACTGTGTTAGAAATAGTGTGTGTTGCTTTTAAACATTTTCTTGCAACAATTCAATTATTAAAACATGTGTTTTGTGCATTGTACTAGAATATTTGAACCAAAAATCCACAGAAATACAATTTCATAAACATCCAAATGAATTAACAGATAACAGGTAAACTAAATTAAATCAAATGATTACCTTAGTGAGCAAACAAGACATTTCTTCAAGTTTCTCTTCATGAAGTGGCAGATTTCTAGTTCTTGCACATCTTTTTATAAGCTGGAACAATACACTCAGAAACCAATGAAATGTTATGTGCCCTTCCCTTAATTTGCCTATCAAAAGCAGTTTACTGAGACCATTTTAATTACCTTTAGGAGATAAAATCAATTATCAACTGAATGGGTGACTATGCAATAAGAAACATGTTTTGTTCATGCCTTTATTTATTTCAACAGTACACTACACTTGACCTATTTTCAAAAAATTCAAAACCTTTAATCATTTTTGCCTTTAAAATAAATATATGTTACATAATGGAATAATGTCTCCACTCAAGAAAATTCAAGTTGAGCAGATTAACAAAACAGAAGGCACTTACCCAAAATCAAATAAAAGTTAGCGCCTTTGTTTTGCTTCCCTGCATTCATGTTACACACAGAAGAATGTAAAGGACACACCTAATAAATACAGACATATAGATTTTTGCAATGACTAAGAATATGTGTTGACTTAAAAATTTACATTTAATTTAAAATATGAGTATAAGCATGATTATAATGCTGATTTATGCAGCACAAATAAACCAAAATAACGCACTTACAGATTATGCATAATTAAAGTAAATGCTTTAGTTTGGTTTGTTTGTACCCATTTAAAATCGAGGACTGCAGCTTTTTGGTAACAGTCTGCATCTAAGCAAGTTTTCATATAGTACCAGCTATTTAAAAGTAAAAAAATAACATTAACTCAAGTTTTAGCTTATTGAATATAGCTAAGATTAGAATACGCATACATTGTCTTTCAGGTAATGGAAACAGAAAATAAATGTGTGTGCTTTTTAACATTGTAACTTGTAGCCTTTTTAAAATGGTAGAACATCTAATATTTTTAAAGTGTATGAGTATTTAAAACTTTGAAGCTTGAACAGTCCTGTTAATGCTACCTAACAAAATTGTATTAGAAAAAACTCCTGTTGCTTTTAAACATTTTCTTGCAACAATTCTGTTAATGATTAAAACGTGCTTTTTGAGCATTCTATTAGAATATCTTAACAGAAAGCCAAAGTAATACAGGTTCACATGCATGAACAGAAAATAGGTTACTAAATTAAATCAAATTATTACCCAAATCAGTAAAAATGACATGTTTCTTTAAGTTTCCTTTCAGCAAGTGACAGATTTTTAGTTCTTGCAAAAGTTTTTTATAATCTGGACAATACACCCTGAAACCAATGAATGTTATATCCCCTTCCCTTAATTTGACTAAAAATAGTATATTGAGCCAATTTCACTGCCCTTTATAAAGAGGAAATCAGGTATCAACTGAAGGGTTAACTAAGCTATAAGAACTATAATTTTTTCATGTCTTTTTATTTAACATTCCTAGTGAACTACACTTGACTTGGTCTGCAAAACTCTTAAAGCTGTAGTAATTTTTGCCTTTAAAATAAATATGTTACCTAACTGAATAATGTCTGCATTGAAGAAAATTCATGGTGAGCAGATTGACAAACCAGAAAGCACTTACCCAAATTGAAATAAAAGTTAGTGCCTTTGTTTTGCCTACCTGCATTCATGTTACACATAGTACAATGGAAAGAACACACGTAATAAATACAGACATGTAAATGTTTGCAATACCTAAGAATATTTGAAGACTTAAAAAATTACACTGGATTTAAAAGAAGATATGCATGAATATAATGCTGATGTATGCGGCTCAGATAATCCAAAATAATGCACTTACAGACATTCAATGATTAAAGTAAATGCTTTAGTTTGGTTTGCTTTTACCCATTTCAAATCAAGGACTGCAGATTTTTTATAAAGATGATAGTGTAAAACAACTTTGATAATATACAAGCTGCTTAACATTACAAAGCTAACAGTAACTAAAGTTTTACTTTTATAAATATAACTAAGATAAGAACATACCCTATCTGTCAACTAAAGGCAACCTAAAATAAATGTGCAAACTTTTTGACATTGTAACTTGTACCCTTTAAAATGGCAAAACTTCTATTTTTTGTTAAATTGTATAAAGATTTAAAGATTTGAAACATGAACTATCCTATTCTACCTAACAAAACTGTGTTAGAAATAGTGTGTGTTGCTTTTAAACATTTTCTTACAACAATTCAAATATTAAAACATGTGTTTTGTGCATTGTACTAGAATATTTGAACCAAAAATCCACAGAAATACAATTTCATAAACATCCAAATGAATTAACAGATAACAGGTAACTAAATTAAATCAAATGATTACCTTAGTGAGCAAACAAGACATTTCTTCAAGTTTCTCTTCATGAAGTGGCAGATTTCTAGTTCTTGCACATCTTTTTTTTTAAGCTGGAACAATACACTCAGAAACCAATGAAATGTTATGTGCCCTTCCCTTAATTTGCCTATCAAAAGCAGGTTACTGAGACCATTTTAATTACCTTTACTAGATAAAATCAATTATCAACTGAATGGGTGACTATGCAATAAGAACATGTTTTGTTCACGCCTTTATTTATTTCAACAGTACACTACACTTGACCTATTTTTAAAAAATTCAAAATCTTTCATCATTTTTGCCTTTAAAATAAATATATGTTACATAACGGAATAATGTCTGCACTCAAGAAAATTCAAGTTAAGCAGATTAACAAAACAGAAAGCACTTACCCAAAATCAAATAAAAGTTAGCGCCATTGTTTTGCTTCCCTGCATTCATGTTACAGACAGAAAAATGTAAAGGACACAACTAATAAATACAGACATATAGATTTTTGCAATGACTAAGAATATGTGTTGACTTAAAAAATTACATTTAATTTAAAATATGAGTATAAGCATGATTATAATGCTGATTTATGCAGCACAAAAAAACCAAAATAACGCACTTACAGATTATGCATAATTAAGGTAAATGCTTTAGTTTGGTTTGTTTGTACCCATTTAAAATCGAGGACTGCAGATTTTTGGTAACAGTCTGCATCTAAGCAAATTTTGATATTCTACCAGCTATTTAAAAGTAAAAAAATAACATTAACTCAAGTTTTAGCTTATTGAATATAGCTAAGATTAGAATACGCATACATTATCTTTCAGGTAATGGAAACGGAAAATAAATGTGTGTGCTTTTTAACATTGTAACTTGTAGCCTTTATAAAATGGTAAAACATCTCATATTTTTAAAGTGTATCAGTATTTAAAACTTTGAAACTTGAACTATCCTGTTAATGCTACCTAACACAATTGTATTAGAAATAACTCCTGTTGCTTTTAAAAATGTTCTTGCAACAATTCTGTTAATTATTAAAACGTGCTTTTTGAGCATTCTATTAGAATATTTTAACAAAAAGCCAAAGTAATACAGGTTCACATGCATGAACAGAAAATAGGTTACTAAATTAAACAAATCATTACCCAAATGAGGAAAAATGACATGTTTCTTTAAGTTTCCTTTCAGCAAGTGACAGATTTTTAGTTCTTGCAAATGTTTTTTTATAATCTGGACAATACACCCTGAAACCAATGAATGTTATGTTCCCTTACCTTAATTTGACTAAAAATAGTATATTGAGCCCATTTTACTGTCCTTTATAAAGAGGAAATCAGGTATCAACTGAAGGGTTAACTATGCTATAAGAACTATAATTTTTTCATGTCTTTTTATTTAACATTCCTAGTGAACTACACTTGACTTGGTCTGCAAAACTCTTAAAGCTGTAGTAATTTTTGCCTTTAAAATAAATATATGTTACCTAACTGAATAATGTCTGCCTTGAAGAAAATTCATGGTGAGCAGATTGACAAACCAGAAAGCACTTACCCAAATTGAAATAAAAGTTAGTGCCTTTGTTTTGCCTACCTGCATTCATGTTACACATAGTACAATGGAAAGAACACACGTAATAAATACAGACATGTAAATGTTTGCAATACCTAAGAATATTTGTAGACTTAAAAAATTACACTGGATTTAAAAGAAGATAAGCATGAATATAATGCTGATGTATGCGGCTCAGATAAACCAAAATAATGCACTTACAGACATCCAATGATTAAAGTAAATGCTTTAGTTTGGTTTGCTTTTACCCATTTCAAATCAAGGACTGCAGATTTTTTATAAAGATGATAGTGTAAAACAACTTTGATAATATACAAGCTGCTTAACATTACAAAGCTAACAGTAACTAAAGTTTTACTTTTATAAATATAACTAAGATAAGAACATACCCTATCTGTCAACTAAAGGCAACCTAAAATAAATGTGCAAACTTTTTGACATTGTAACTTGTACCCTTTAAAATGGCAAAACTTCTATTTTTTGTTAAATTGTATAAAGATTTAAAGATTTGAAACATGAACTATCCTATTCTACCTAACAAAACTGTGTTAGAAATAGTGTGTGTTGCTTTTAAACATTTTCTTACAACAATTCAATTATTAAAACATGTGTTTTGTGCATTGTACTAGAATATTTGAACCAAAAATCCACAGAAATACAATTTCATAAACATCCAAATGAATTAACAGATAACAGGTAACTAAATTAAATCAAATGATTACCTTAGTGAGCAAACAAGACATTTCTTCAAGTTTCTCTTCATGAAGTGGCAGATTTCTAGTTCTTGCACATCTTTTTTTTTAAGCTGGAACAATACACTCAGAAACCAATGAAATGTTATGTGCCCTTCCCTTAATTTGCCTATCAAAAGCAGGTTACTGAGACCATTTTAATTACCTTTACTAGATAAAATCAATTATCAACTGAATGGGTGACTATGCAATAAGAACATGTTTTGTTCACGCCTTTATTTATTTCAACAGTACACTACACTTGACCTATTTTTAAAAAATTCAAAATCTTTCATCATTTTTGCCTTTAAAATAAATATATGTTACATAACGGAATAATGTCTGCACTCAAGAAAATTCAAGTTAAGCAGATTAACAAAACAGAAAGCACTTACCCAAAATCAAATAAAAGTTAGCGCCATTGTTTTGCTTCCCTGCATTCATGTTACAGACAGAAAAATGTAAAGGACACAACTAATAAATACAGACATATAGATTTTTGCAATGACTAAGAATATGTGTTGACTTAAAAAATTACATTTAATTTAAAATATGAGTATAAGCATGATTATAATGCTGATTTATGCAGCACAAAAAAACCAAAATAACGCACTTACAGATTATGCATAATTAAGGTAAATGCTTTAGTTTGGTTTGTTTGTACCCATTTAAAATCGAGGACTGCAGATTTTTGGTAACAGTCTGCATCTAAGCAAATTTTGATATTCTACCAGCTATTTAAAAGTTAAAAAATAACATTAACTCAAGTTTTAGCTTATTGAATATAGCTAAGATTAGAATACGCATACATTATCTTTCAGGTAATGGAAACGGAAAATAAATGTGTGTGCTTTTTAACATTGTAACTTGTAGCCTTTATAAAATGGTAAAACATCTCATATTTTTAAAGTGTATCAGTATTTAAAACTTTGAAACTTGAACTATCCTGTTAATGCTACCTAACACAATTGTATTAGAAATAACTCCTGTTGCTTTTAAAAATGTTCTTGCAACAATTCTGTTAATTATTAAAACGTGCTTTTTGAGCATTCTATTAGAATATTTTAACAAAAAGCCAAAGTAATACAGGTTCACATGCATGAACAGAAAATAGGTTACTAAATTAAACAAATCATTACCCAAATGAGGAAAAATGACATGTTTCTTTTAGTTTCCTTTCAGCAAGTGACAGATTTTTAGTTCTTGCAAATGTTTTTTTATAATCTGGACAATACACCCTGAAACCAATGAATGTTATGTTCCCTTACCTTAATTTGACTAACAATAGTATATTGAGCCAATTTCACTGCCCTTTATAAAGAGGAAATCAGGTATCAACTGAAGGGTTAACTAAGCTATAAGAACTATAATTTTTTCATGTCTTTTTATTTAACATTCCTAGTGAACTACACTTGACTTGGTCTGCAAAACTCTTAAAGCTGTAGTAATTTTTGCCTTTAAAATAAATATGTTACCTAACTGAATAATGTCTGCATTGAAGAAAATTCATGGTGAGCAGATTGACAAACCAGAAAGCACTTACCCAAATTGAAATAAAAGTTAGTGCCTTTGTTTTGCCTACCTGCATTCATGTTACACATAGTACAATGGAAAGAACACACGTAATAAATACAGACATGTAAATGTTTGCAATACCTAAGAATATTTGAAGACTTAAAAAATTACACTGGATTTAAAAGAAGATATGCATGAATATAATGCTGATGTATGCGGCTCAGATAAACCAAAATAATGCACTTACAGACATTCAATGATTAAAGTAAATGCTTTAGTTTGGTTTGCTTTTACCCATTTCAAATCAAGGACTGCAGATTTTTTATAAAGATGATAGTGTAAAACAACTTTGATAATATACAAGCTGCTTAACATTACAAAGCTAACAGTAACTAAAGTTTTACTTTTATAAATATAACTAAGATAAGAACATACCCTATCTGTCAACTAAAGGCAACCTAAAATAAATGTGCAAACTTTTTGACATTGTAACTTGTACCCTTTAAAATGGCAAAACTTCTATTTTTTGTTAAATTGTATAAAGATTTAAAGATTTGAAACATGAACTATCCTATTCTACCTAACAAAACTGTGTTAGAAATAGTGTGTGTTGCTTTTAAACATTTTCTTACAACAATTCAATTATTAAAACATGTGTTTTGTGCATTGTACTAGAATATTTGAACCAAAAATCCACAGAAATACAATTTCATAAACATCCAAATGAATTAACAGATAACAGGTAACTAAATTAAATCAAATGATTACCTTAGTGAGCAAACAAGACATTTCTTCAAGTTTCTCTTCATGAAGTGGCAGATTTCTAGTTCTTGCACATCTTTTTTTTTAAGCTGGAACAATACACTCAGAAACCAATGAAATGTTATGTGCCCTTCCCTTAATTTGCCTATCAAAAGCAGGTTACTGAGACCATTTTAATTACCTTTACTAGATAAAATCAATTATCAACTGAATGGGTGACTATGCAATAAGAACATGTTTTGTTCACGCCTTTATTTATTTCAACAGTACACTACACTTGACCTATTTTTAAAAAATTCAAAATCTTTCATCATTTTTGCCTTTAAAATAAATATATGTTACATAACGGAATAATGTCTGCACTCAAGAAAATTCAAGTTAAGCAGATTAACAAAACAGAAAGCACTTACCCAAAATCAAATAAAAGTTAGCGCCATTGTTTTGCTTCCCTGCATTCATGTTACAGACAGAAAAATGTAAAGGACACAACTAATAAATACAGACATATAGATTTTTGCAATGACTAAGAATATGTGTTGACTTAAAAAATTACATTTAATTTAAAATATGAGTATAAGCATGATTATAATGCTGATTTATGCAGCACAAAAAAACCAAAATAACGCACTTACAGATTATGCATAATTAAGGTAAATGCTTTAGTTTGGTTTGTTTGTACCCATTTAAAATCGAGGACTGCAGATTTTTGGTAACAGTCTGCATCTAAGCAAATTTTGATATTCTACCAGCTATTTAAAAGTTAAAAAATAACATTAACTCAAGTTTTAGCTTATTGAATATAGCTAAGATTAGAATACGCATACATTATCTTTCAGGTAATGGAAACGGAAAATAAATGTGTGTGCTTTTTAACATTGTAACTTGTAGCCTTTATAAAATGGTAAAACATCTCATATTTTTAAAGTGTATCAGTATTTAAAACTTTGAAACTTGAACTATCCTGTTAATGCTACCTAACACAATTGTATTAGAAATAACTCCTGTTGCTTTTAAAAATGTTCTTGCAACAATTCTGTTAATTATTAAAACGTGCTTTTTGAGCATTCTATTAGAATATTTTAACAAAAAGCCAAAGTAATACAGGTTCACATGCATGAACAGAAAATAGGTTACTAAATTAAACAAATCATTACCCAAATGAGGAAAAATGACATGTTTCTTTTAGTTTCCTTTCAGCAAGTGACAGATTTTTAGTTCTTGCAAATGTTTTTTTATAATCTGGACAATACACCCTGAAACCAATGAATGTTATGTTCCCTTACCTTAATTTGACTAACAATAGTATATTGAGCCAATTTCACTGCCCTTTATAAAGAGGAAATCAGGTATCAACTGAAGGGTTAACTAAGCTATAAGAACTATAATTTTTTCATGTCTTTTTATTTAACATTCCTAGTGAACTACACTTGACTTGGTCTGCAAAACTCTTAAAGCTGTAGTAATTTTTGCCTTTAAAATAAATATGTTACCTAACTGAATAATGTCTGCATTGAAGAAAATTCATGGTGAGCAGATTGACAAACCAGAAAGCACTTACCCAAATTGAAATAAAAGTTAGTGCCTTTGTTTTGCCTACCTGCATTCATGTTACACATAGTACAATGGAAAGAACACACGTAATAAATACAGACATGTAAATGTTTGCAATACCTAAGAATATTTGAAGACTTAAAAAATTACACTGGATTTAAAAGAAGATATGCATGAATATAATGCTGATGTATGCGGCTCAGATAAACCAAAATAATGCACTTACAGACATTCAATGATTAAAGTAAATGCTTTAGTTTGGTTTGCTTTTACCCATTTCAAATCAAGGACTGCAGATTTTTTATAAAGATGATAGTGTAAAACAACTTTGATAATATACAAGCTGCTTAACATTACAAAGCTAACAGTAACTAAAGTTTTACTTTTATAAATATAACTAAGATAAGAACATACCCTATCTGTCAACTAAAGGCAACCTAAAATAAATGTGCAAACTTTTTGACATTGTAACTTGTACCCTTTAAAATGGCAAAACTTCTATTTTTTGTTAAATTGTATAAAGATTTAAAGATTTGAAACATGAACTATCCTATTCTACCTAACAAAACTGTGTTAGAAATAGTGTGTGTTGCTTTTAAACATTTTCTTACAACAATTCAATTATTAAAACATGTGTTTTGTGCATTGTACTAGAATATTTGAACCAAAAATCCACAGAAATACAATTTCATAAACATCCAAATGAATTAACAGATAACAGGTAACTAAATTAAATCAAATGATTACCTTAGTGAGCAAACAAGACATTTCTTCAAGTTTCTCTTCATGAAGTGGCAGATTTCTAGTTCTTGCACATCTTTTTTTTTAAGCTGGAACAATACACTCAGAAACCAATGAAATGTTATGTGCCCTTCCCTTAATTTGCCTATCAAAAGCAGGTTACTGAGACCATTTTAATTACCTTTACTAGATAAAATCAATTATCAACTGAATGGGTGACTATGCAATGAGAACATGTTTTGTTCATGCCTTTATTTATTTCAACAGTACACTACACTTGACCTATTTTTAAAAAATTCAAAATCTTTCATCATTTTTGCGTTTAAAATAAATATATGTTACATAACGGAATAATGTCTGCACTCAAGAAAATTCAAGTTAAGCAGATTAACAAAACAGAAAGCACTTACCCAAAATCAAATAAAAGTTAGCGCCATTGTTTTGCTTCCCTGCATTCATGTTACAGACAGAAAAATGTAAAGGACACAACTAATAAATACAGACATATAGATTTTTGCAATGACTAAGAATATGTGTTGACTTAAAAAATTACATTTAATTTAAAATATGAGTATAAGCATGATTATAATGCTGATTTATGCAGCACAAAAAAACCAAAATAACGCACTTACAGATTATGCATAATTAAGGTAAATGCTTTAGTTTGGTTTGTTTGTACCCATTTAAAATCGAGGACTGCAGATTTTTGGTAACAGTCTGCATCTAAGCAAATTTTGATATTCTACCAGCTATTTAAAAGTTAAAAAATAACATTAACTCAAGTTTTAGCTTATTGAATATAGCTAAGATTAGAATACGCATACATTATCTTTCAGGTAATGGAAACGGAAAATAAATGTGTGTGCTTTTTAACATTGTAACTTGTAGCCTTTATAAAATGGTAAAACATCTCATATTTTTAAAGTGTATCAGTATTTAAAACTTTGAAACTTGAACTATCCTGTTAATGCTACCTAACACAATTGTATTAGAAATAACTCCTGTTGCTTTTAAAAATGTTCTTGCAACAATTCTGTTAATTATTAAAACGTGCTTTTTGAGCATTCTATTAGAATATTTTAACAAAAAGCCAAAGTAATACAGGTTCACATGCATGAACAGAAAATAGGTTACTAAATTAAACAAATCATTACCCAAATGAGGAAAAATGACATGTTTCTTTAAGTTTCCTTTCAGCAAGTGACAGATTTTTAGTTCTTGCAAATGTTTTTTTATAATCTGGACAATATACCCTGAAACCAATGAATGTTATGTTCCCTTACCTTAATTTGACTAAAAATAGTATATTGAGCCCATTTTACTGTCCTTTATAAAGAGGAAATCAGGTATCAACTGAAGGGTTAACTATGCTATAAGAACTATAATTTTTTCATGTCTTTTTATTTAACATTCCTAGTGAACTACACTTGACTTGGTCTGCAAAACTCTTAAAGCTGTAGTAATTTTTGCCTTTAAAATAAATATATGTTACCTAACTGAATAATGTCTGCCTTGAAGAAAATTCATGGTGAGCAGATTGACAAACCAGAAAGCACTTACCCAAATTGAAATAAAAGTTAGTGCCTTTGTTTTGCCTACCTGCATTCATGTTACACATAGTACAATGGAAAGAACACACATAATAAATACAGACATGTGAATGTTTGCAATACCTAAGAATATTTGTAGACTTAAAAAAATTACACTGGATTTAAAAGAAGAAGATAAGCATGAATATAATGCTGATGTATGCGGCTCAGATAAACCAAAATAATGCACTTACAGACATTCAATGATTAAAGTAAATGCTTTAGTTTGGTTTGCTTTTACCCATTTCAAATCAAGGACTGCAGATTTTTTACAAAGATCATAGTGTAAAACAACTTTGATAATATACAGGCTGCTTAACATTACAAAGCTAACAGTAACTAAAGTTTTACTTTTATAAATATAACTAAGATAAGAACATACCCTATCTGTCAACTAAAGGCAACCTAAAATAAATGTGCAAACTTTTTGACATTGTAACTTGTACCCTTTAAAATGGCAAAACTTCTATTTTTTGTTAAATTGTATAAAGATTTAAAGATTTGAAACATGAACTATCCTATTCTACCTAACAAAACTGTGTTAGAAATAGTGTGTGTTGCTTTTAAACATTTTCTTACAACAATTCAATTATTAAAACATGTGTTTTGTGCATTGTACTAGAATATTTGAACCAAAAATCCACAGTAATACAATTTCATAAACATCCAAATGAATTAACAGATAACAGGTAACTAAATTAAATCAAATGATTACCTTAGTGAGCAAACAAGACATTTCTTCAAGTTTCTCTTCATGAAGTGGCAGATTTCTAGTTCTTGCACATCTTTTTATAAGCTGGAACAATACACTCAGAAACCAATGAAATGTTATGTGCCCTTCCCTTAATTTGCCTATCAAAAGCAGTTTACTGAGACCATTTTAATTACCTTTAGGAGATAAAATCAATTATCAACTGAATGGGTGACTATGCAATAAGAAACATGTTTTGTTCATGCCTTTATTTATTTCAACAGTACACTACACTTGACCTATTTTGAAAAAATTCAAAACCTTTAATCATTTTTGCCTTTAAAATAAATATATGTTACATAATGGAATAATGTCTCCACTCAAGAAAATTCAAGTTGAGCAGATTAACAAAACAGAAGGCACTTACCCAAAATCAAATAAAAGTTAGCGCCTTTGTTTTGCTTCCCTGCATTCATGTTACACACAGAAGAATGTAAAGGACACACCTAATAAATACAGACATATAGATTTTTGCAATGACTAAGAATATGTGTTGACTTAAAAATTTACATTTAGTTTAAAATATGAGTATAAGCATGATTATAATGCTGATTTATGCAGCACAAATAAACCAAAATAACGCACTTACAGATTATGCATAATGAAAGTAAATGCTTTAGTTTGGTTTGTTTGTACCCATTTAAAATCGAGGACTGCAGCTTTTTGGTAACAGTCTGCATCTAAGCAAGTTTTCATATAGTACCAGCTATTTAAAAGTAAAAAAATAACATTAACTCAAGTTTTAGCTTATTGAATATAGCTAAGATTAGAATACGCATACATTGTCTTTCAGGTAATGGAAACAGAAAATAAATGTGTGTGCTTTTTAACATTGTAACTTGTAGCCTTTTTAAAATGGTAGAACATCTAATATTTTTAAAGTGTATGAGTATTTAAAACTTTGAAGCTTGAACTGTCCTGTTAATGCTACCTAACAAAATTGTATTAGAAAAAACTCCTGTTGCTTTTAAACATTTTCTTGCAACAATTCTGTTAATGATTAAAACGTGCTTTTTGAGCATTCTATTAGAATATCTTAACAGAAAGCCAAAGTAATACAGGTTCACATGCATGAACAGAAAATAGGTTACTAAATTAAATCAAATTATTACCCAAATCAGTAAAAATGACATGTTTCTTTAAGTTTCCTTTCAGCAAGTGACAGATTTTTAGTTCTTGCAAAAGTTTTTTATAATCTGGACAATACACCCTGAAACCAATGAATGTTATATCCCCTTCCCTTAATTTGACTAAAAATAGTATATTGAGCCAATTTCACTGCCCTTTATAAAGAGGAAATCAGGTATCAACTGAAGGGTTAACTATGCTATAAGAACTATAATTTTTTCATGTCTTTTTATTTAACATTCCTAGTGAACTACACTTGACTTGGTCTGCAAAACTCTTAAAGCTGTAGTAATTTTTGCCTTTAAAATAAATATATGTTACCTAACTGAATAATGTCTGCATTGAAGAAAATTCATGGTGAGCAGATTGACAAACCAGAAAGCACTTACCCAAATTGAAATAAAAGTTAGTGCCTTTGTTTTGCCTACCTGCATTCATGTTACACATAGTACAATGGAAAGAACACACGTAATAAATACAGACATGTAAATGTTTGCAATACCTAAGAATATTTGTAGACTTAAAAAATTACACTGGATTTAAAAGAAGATATGCATGAATATAATGCTGATGTATGCGGCTCAGATAAACCAAAATAATGCACTTACAGACATTCAATGATTAAAGTAAATGCTTTAGTTTGGTTTGCTTTTACCCATTTCAAATCAAGGACTGCAGATTTTTTATAAAGATGATAGTGTAAAACAACTTTGATAATATACAAGCTGCTTAACATTACAAAGCTAACAGTAACTAAAGTTTTACTTTTATAAATATAACTAAGATAAGAACATACCCTATCTGTCAACTAAAGGCAACCTAAAATAAATGTGCAAACTTTTTGACATTGTAACTTGTACCCTTTAAAATGGCAAAACTTCTATTTTTTGTTAAATTGTATAAAGATTTAAAGATTTGAAACATGAACTATCCTATTCTACCTAACAAAACTGTGTTAGAAATAGTGTGTGTTGCTTTTAAACATTTTCTTACAACAATTCAATTATTAAAACATGTGTTTTGTGCATTGTACTAGAATATTTGAACCAAAAATCCACAGTAATACAATTTCATAAACATCCAAATGAATTAACAGATAACAGGTAACTAAATTAAATCAAATGATTACCTTAGTGAGCAAACAAGACATTTCTTCAAGTTTCTCTTCATGAAGTGGCAGATTTCTAGTTCTTGCACATCTTTTTATAAGCTGGAACAATACACTCAGAAACCAATGAAATGTTATGTGCCCTTCCCTTAATTTGCCTATCAAAAGCAGTTTACTGAGACCATTTTAATTACCTTTAGGAGATAAAATCAATTATCAACTGAATGGGTGACTATGCAATAAGAAACATGTTTTGTTCATGCCTTTATTTATTTCAACAGTACACTACACTTGACCTATTTTGAAAAAATTCAAAACCTTTAATCATTTTTGCCTTTAAAATAAATATGTTACATAATGGAATAATGTCTCCACTCAAGAAAATTCAAGTTGAGCAGATTAACAAAACAGAAGGCACTTACCCAAAATCAAATAAAAGTTAGCGCCTTTGTTTTGCTTCCCTGCATTCATGTTACACACAGAAGAATGTAAAGGACACACCTAATAAATACAGACATATAGATTTTTGCAATGACTAAGAATATGTGTTGACTTAAAAATTTACATTTAGTTTAAAATATGAGTATAAGCATGATTATAATGCTGATTTATGCAGCACAAATAAACCAAAATAACGCACTTACAGATTATGCATAATGAAAGTAAATGCTTTAGTTTGGTTTGTTTGTACCCATTTAAAATCGAGGACTGCAGCTTTTTGGTAACAGTCTGCATCTAAGCAAGTTTTCATATAGTACCAGCTATTTAAAAGTAAAAAAATAACATTAACTCAAGTTTTAGCTTATTGAATATAGCTAAGATTAGAATACGCATACATTGTCTTTCAGGTAATGGAAACAGAAAATAAATGTGTGTGCTTTTTAACATTGTAACTTGTAGCCTTTTTAAAATGGTAGAACATCTAATATTTTTAAAGTGTATGAGTATTTAAAACTTTGAAGCTTGAACTGTCCTGTTAATGCTACCTAACAAAATTGTATTAGAAAAAACTCCTGTTGCTTTTAAACATTTTCTTGCAACAATTCTGTTAATGATTAAAACGTGCTTTTTGAGCATTCTATTAGAATATCTTAACAGAAAGCCAAAGTAATACAGGTTCACATGCATGAACAGAAAATAGGTTACTAAATTAAATCAAATTATTACCCAAATCAGTAAAAATGACATGTTTCTTTAAGTTTCCTTTCAGCAAGTGACAGATTTTTAGTTCTTGCAAAAGTTTTTTATAATCTGGACAATACACCCTGAAACCAATGAATGTTATATCCCCTTCCCTTAATTTGACTAAAAATAGTATATTGAGCCAATTTCACTGCCCTTTATAAAGAGGAAATCAGGTATCAACTGAAGGGTTAACTATGCTATAAGAACTATAATTTTTTCATGTCTTTTTATTTAACATTCCTAGTGAACTACACTTGACTTGGTCTGCAAAACTCTTAAAGCTGTAGTAATTTTTGCCTTTAAAATAAATATATGTTACCTAACTGAATAATGTCTGCATTGAAGAAAATTCATGGTGAGCAGATTGACAAACCAGAAAGCACTTACCCAAATTGAAATAAAAGTTAGTGCCTTTGTTTTGCCTACCTGCATTCATGTTACACATAGTACAATGGAAAGAACACACGTAATAAATACAGACATGTAAATGTTTGCAATACCTAAGAATATTTGTAGACTTAAAAAATTACACTGGATTTAAAAGAAGATATGCATGAATATAATGCTGATGTATGCGGCTCAGATAAACCAAAATAATGCACTTACAGACATTCAATGATTAAAGTAAATGCTTTAGTTTGGTTTGCTTTTACCCATTTCAAATCAAGGACTGCAGATTTTTTATAAAGATGATAGTGTAAAACAACTTTGATAATATACAAGCTGCTTAACATTACAAAGCTAACAGTAACTAAAGTTTTACTTTTATAAATATAACTAAGATAAGAACATACCCTATCTGTCAACTAAAGGCAACCTAAAATAAATGTGCAAACTTTTTGACATTGTAACTTGTACCCTTTAAAATGGCAAAACTTCTATTTTTTGTTAAATTGTATAAAGATTTAAAGATTTGAAACATGAACTATCCTATTCTACCTAACAAAACTGTGTTAGAAATAGTGTGTGTTGCTTTTAAACATTTTCTTACAACAATTCAATTATTAAAACATGTGTTTTGTGCATTGTACTAGAATATTTGAACCAAAAATCCACAGTAATACAATTTCATAAACATCCAAATGAATTAACAGATAACAGGTAACTAAATTAAATCAAATGATTACCTTAGTGAGCAAACAAGACATTTCTTCAAGTTTCTCTTCATGAAGTGGCAGATTTCTAGTTCTTGCACATCTTTTTATAAGCTGGAACAATACACTCAGAAACCAATGAAATGTTATGTGCCCTTCCCTTAATTTGCCTATCAAAAGCAGTTTACTGAGACCATTTTAATTACCTTTAGGAGATAAAATCAATTATCAACTGAATGGGTGACTATGCAATAAGAAACATGTTTTGTTCATGCCTTTATTTATTTCAACAGTACACTACACTTGACCTATTTTGAAAAAATTCAAAACCTTTAATCATTTTTGCCTTTAAAATAAATATATGTTACATAATGGAATAATGTCTGCACTCAAGAAAATTCAAGTTGAGCAGATTAACAAAACAGAAGGCACTTACCCAAAATCAAATAAAAGTTAGCGCCTTTGTTTTGCTTCCCTGCATTCATGTTACACACAGAAGAATGTAAAGGACACACCTAATAAATACAGACATATAGATTTTTGCAATGACTAAGAATATGTGTTGACTTAAAAATTTACATTTAATTTAAAATATGAGTATAAGCATGATTATAATGCTGATTTATGCAGCACAAATAAACCAAAATAACGCACTTACAGATTATGCATAATGAAAGTAAATGCTTTAGTTTGGTTTGTTTGTACCCATTTAAAATCGAGGACTGCAGCTTTTTGGTAACAGTCTGCATCTAAGCAAGTTTTCATATAGTACCAGCTATTTAAAAGTAAAAAAATAACATTAACTCAAGTTTTAGCTTATTGAATATAGCTAAGATTAGAATACGCATACATTGTCTTTCAGGTAATGGAAACAGAAAATAAATGTGTGTGCTTTTTAACATTGTAACTTGTAGCCTTTTTAAAATGGTAGAACATCTAATATTTTTAAAGTGTATGAGTATTTAAAACTTTGAAGCTTGAACTGTCCTGTTAATGCTACCTAACAAAATTGTATTAGAAAAAACTCCTGTTGCTTTTAAACATTTTCTTGCAACAATTCTGTTAATGATTAAAACGTGCTTTTTGAGCATTCTATTAGAATATCTTAACAGAAAGCCAAAGTAATACAGGTTCACATGCATGAACAGAAAATAGGTTACTAAATTAAATCAAATTATTACCCAAATCAGTAAAAATGACATGTTTCTTTAAGTTTCCTTTCAGCAAGTGACAGATTTTTAGTTCTTGCAAAAGTTTTTTATAATCTGGACAATACACCCTGAAACCAATGAATGTTATATCCCCTTCCCTTAATTTGACTAAAAATAGTATATTGAGCCAATTTCACTGCCCTTTATAAAGAGGAAATCAGGTATCAACTGAAGGGTTAACTATGCTATAAGAACTATAATTTTTTCATGTCTTTTTATTTAACATTCCTAGTGAACTACACTTGACTTGGTCTGCAAAACTCTTAAAGCTGTAGTAATTTTTGCCTTTAAAATAAATATATGTTACCTAACTGAATAATGTCTGCATTGAAGAAAATTCATGGTGAGCAGATTGACAAACCAGAAAGCACTTACCCAAATTGAAATAAAAGTTAGTGCCTTTGTTTTGCCTACCTGCATTCATGTTACACATAGTACAATGGAAAGAACACACGTAATAAATACAGACATGTAAATGTTTGCAATACCTAAGAATATTTGTAGACTTAAAAAATTACACTGGATTTAAAAGAAGATATGCATGAATATAATGCTGATGTATGCGGCTCAGATAAACCAAAATAATGCACTTACAGACATTCAATGATTAAAGTAAATGCTTTAGTTTGGTTTGCTTTTACCCATTTCAAATCAAGGACTGCAGATTTTTTATAAAGATGATAGTGTAAAACAACTTTGATAATATACAAGCTGCTTAACATTACAAAGCTAACAGTAACTAAAGTTTTACTTTTATAAATATAACTAAGATAAGAACATACCCTATCTGTCAACTAAAGGCAACCTAAAATAAATGTGCAAACTTTTTGACATTGTAACTTGTACCCTTTAAAATGGCAAAACTTCTATTTTTTGTTAAATTGTATAAAGATTTAAAGATTTGAAACATGAACTATCCTATTCTACCTAACAAAACTGTGTTAGAAATAGTGTGTGTTGCTTTTAAACATTTTCTTACAACAATTCAATTATTAAAACATGTGTTTTGTGCATTGTACTAGAATATTTGAACCAAAAATCCACAGTAATACAATTTCATAAACATCCAAATGAATTAACAGATAACAGGTAACTAAATTAAATCAAATGATTACCTTAGTGAGCAAACAAGACATTTCTTCAAGTTTCTCTTCATGAAGTGGCAGATTTCTAGTTCTTGCACATCTTTTTATAAGCTGGAACAATACACTCAGAAACCAATGAAATGTTATGTGCCCTTCCCTTAATTTGCCTATCAAAAGCAGTTTACTGAGACCATTTTAATTACCTTTAGGAGATAAAATCAATTATCAACTGAATGGGTGACTATGCAATAAGAAACATGTTTTGTTCATGCCTTTATTTATTTCAACAGTACACTACACTTGACCTATTTTGAAAAAATTCAAAACCTTTAATCATTTTTGCCTTTAAAATAAATATATGTTACATAATGGAATAATGTCTCCACTCAAGAAAATTCAAGTTGAGCAGATTAACAAAACAGAAGGCACTTACCCAAAATCAAATAAAAGTTAGCGCCTTTGTTTTGCTTCCCTGCATTCATGTTACACACAGAAGAATGTAAAGGACACACCTAATAAATACAGACATATAGATTTTTGCAATGACTAAGAATATGTGTTGACTTAAAAATTTACATTTAGTTTAAAATATGAGTATAAGCATGATTATAATGCTGATTTATGCAGCACAAATAAACCAAAATAACGCACTTACAGATTATGCATAATGAAAGTAAATGCTTTAGTTTGGTTTGTTTGTACCCATTTAAAATCGAGGACTGCAGCTTTTTGGTAACAGTCTGCATCTAAGCAAGTTTTCATATAGTACCAGCTATTTAAAAGTAAAAAAATAACATTAACTCAAGTTTTAGCTTATTGAATATAGCTAAGATTAGAATACGCATACATTGTCTTTCAGGTAATGGAAACAGAAAATAAATGTGTGTGCTTTTTAACATTGTAACTTGTAGCCTTTTTAAAATGGTAGAACATCTAATATTTTTAAAGTGTATGAGTATTTAAAACTTTGAAGCTTGAACTGTCCTGTTAATGCTACCTAACAAAATTGTATTAGAAAAAACTCCTGTTGCTTTTAAACATTTTCTTGCAACAATTCTGTTAATGATTAAAACGTGCTTTTTGAGCATTCTATTAGAATATCTTAACAGAAAGCCAAAGTAATACAGGTTCACATGCATGAACAGAAAATAGGTTACTAAATTAAATCAAATTATTACCCAAATCAGTAAAAATGACATGTTTCTTTAAGTTTCCTTTCAGCAAGTGACAGATTTTTAGTTCTTGCAAAAGTTTTTTATAATCTGGACAATACACCCTGAAACCAATGAATGTTATATCCCCTTCCCTTAATTTGACTAAAAATAGTATATTGAGCCAATTTCACTGCCCTTTATAAAGAGGAAATCAGGTATCAACTGAAGGGTTAACTACGCTATAAGAACTATAATTTTTTCATGTCTTTTTATTTAACATTCCTAGTGAACTACACTTGACTTGGTCTGCAAAACTCTTAAAGCTGTAGTAATTTTTGCCTTTAAAATAAATATATGTTACCTAACTGAATAATGTCTGCATTGAAGAAAATTCATGGTGAGCAGATTGACAAACCAGAAAGCACTTACCCAAATTGAAATAAAAGTTAGTGCCTTTGTTTTGCCTACCTGCATTCATGTTACACATAGTACAATGGAAAGAACACACGTAATAAATACAGACATGTAAATGTTTGCAATACCTAAGAATATTTGTAGACTTAAAAAATTACACTGGATTTAAAAGAAGATATGCATGAATATAATGCTGATGTATGCGGCTCAGATAAACCAAAATAATGCACTTACAGACATTCAATGATTAAAGTAAATGCTTTAGTTTGGTTTGCTTTTACCCATTTCAAATCAAGGACTGCAGATTTTTTATAAAGATGATAGTGTAAAACAACTTTGATAATATACAAGCTGCTTAACATTACAAAGCTAACAGTAACTAAAGTTTTACTTTTATAAATATAACTAAGATAAGAACATACCCTATCTGTCAACTAAAGGCAACCTAAAATAAATGTGCAAACTTTTTGACATTGTAACTTGTACCCTTTAAAATGGCAAAACTTCTATTTTTTGTTAAATTGTATAAAGATTTAAAGATTTGAAACATGAACTATCCTATTCTACCTAACAAAACTGTGTTAGAAATAGTGTGTGTTGCTTTTAAACATTTTCTTGCAACAATTCAATTATTAAAACATGTGTTTTGTGCATTGTACTAGAATATTTGAACCAAAAATCCACAGAAATACAATTTCATAAACATCCAAATGAATTAACAGATAACAGGTAACTAAATTAAATCAAATGATTACCTTAGTGAGCAAACAAGACATTTCTTCAAGTTTCTCTTCATGAAGTGGCAGATTTCTAGTTCTTGCACATCTTTTTATAAGCTGGAACAATACACTCAGAAACCAATGAAATGTTATGTGCCCTTCCCTTAATTTGCCTATCAAAAGCAGTTTACTGAGACCATTTTAATTACCTTTAGGAGATAAAATCAATTATCAACTGAATGGGTGACTATGCAATAAGAAACATGTTTTGTTCATGCCTTTATTTATTTCAACAGTACACTAAACTTGACCTATTTTGAAAAAATTCAAAACCTTTAATCATTTTTGCCTTTAAAATAAATATATGTTACATAATGGAATAATGTCTGCACTCAAGAAAATTCAAGTTGAGCAGATTAACAAAACAGAAGGCACTTACCCAAAATCAAATAAAAGTTAGCGCCTTTGTTTTGCTTCCCTGCATTCATGTTACACACAGAAGAATGTAAAGGACACACCTAATAAATACAGACATATAGATTTTTGCAATGACTAAGAATATGTGTTGACTTAAAAATTTACATTTAGTTTAAAATATGAGTATAAGCATGATTATAATGCTGATTTATGCAGCACAAATAAACCAAAATAACGCACTTACAGATTATGCATAATGAAAGTAAATGCTTTAGTTTGGTTTGTTTGTACCCATTTAAAATCGAGGACTGCAGCTTTTTGGTAACAGTCTGCATCTAAGCAAGTTTTCATATAGTACCAGCTATTTAAAAGTAAAAAAATAACATTAACTCAAGTTTTAGCTTATTGAATATAGCTAAGATTAGAATACGCATACATTGTCTTTCAGGTAATGGAAACAGAAAATAAATGTGTGTGCTTTTTAACATTGTAACTTGTAGCCTTTTTAAAATGGTAGAACATCTAATATTTTTAAAGTGTATGAGTATTTAAAACTTTGAAGCTTGAACTGTCCTGTTAATGCTACCTAACAAAATTGTATTAGAAAAAACTCCTGTTGCTTTTAAACATTTTCTTGCAACAATTCTGTTAATGATTAAAACGTGCTTTTTGAGCATTCTATTAGAATATCTTAACAGAAAGCCAAAGTAATACAGGTTCACATGCATGAACAGAAAATAGGTTACTAAATTAAATCAAATTATTACCCAAATCAGTAAAAATGACATGTTTCTTTAAGTTTCCTTTCAGCAAGTGACAGATTTTTAGTTCTTGCAAAAGTTTTTTATAATCTGGACAATACACCCTGAAACCAATGAATGTTATATCCCCTTCCCTTAATTTGACTAAAAATAGTATATTGAGCCAATTTCACTGCCCTTTATAAAGAGGAAATCAGGTATCAACTGAAGGGTTAACTATGCTATAAGAACTATAATTTTTTCATGTCTTTTTATTTAACATTCCTAGTGAACTACACTTGACTTGGTCTGCAAAACTCTTAAAGCTGTAGTAATTTTTGCCTTTAAAATAAATATATGTTACCTAACTGAATAATGTCTGCATTGAAGAAAATTCATGGTGAGCAGATTGACAAACCAGAAAGCACTTACCCAAATTGAAATAAAAGTTAGTGCCTTTGTTTTGCCTACCTGCATTCATGTTACACATAGTACAATGGAAAGAACACACGTAATAAATACAGACATGTAAATGTTTGCAATACCTAAGAATATTTGTAGACTTAAAAAATTACACTGGATTTAAAAGAAGATATGCATGAATATAATGCTGATGTATGCGGCTCAGATAAACCAAAATAATGCACTTACAGACATTCAATGATTAAAGTAAATGCTTTAGTTTGGTTTGCTTTTACCCATTTCAAATCAAGGACTGCAGATTTTTTATAAAGATGATAGTGTAAAACAACTTTGATAATATACAAGCTGCTTAACATTACAAAGCTAACAGTAACTAAAGTTTTACTTTTATAAATATAACTAAGATAAGAACATACCCTATCTGTCAACTAAAGGCAACCTAAAATAAATGTGCAAACTTTTTGACATTGTAACTTGTACCCTTTAAAATGGCAAAACTTCTATTTTTTGTTAAATTGTATAAAGATTTAAAGATTTGAAACATGAACTATCCTATTCTACCTAACAAAACTGTGTTAGAAATAGTGTGTGTTGCTTTTAAACATTTTCTTACAACAATTCAATTATTAAAACATGTGTTTTGTGCATTGTACTAGAATATTTGAACCAAAAATCCACAGTAATACAATTTCATAAACATCCAAATGAATTAACAGATAACAGGTAACTAAATTAAATCAAATGATTACCTTAGTGAGCAAACAAGACATTTCTTCAAGTTTCTCTTCATGAAGTGGCAGATTTCTAGTTCTTGCACATCTTTTTATAAGCTGGAACAATACACTCAGAAACCAATGAAATGTTATGTGCCCTTCCCTTAATTTGCCTATCAAAAGCAGTTTACTGAGACCATTTTAATTACCTTTAGGAGATAAAATCAATTATCAACTGAATGGGTGACTATGCAATAAGAAACATGTTTTGTTCATGCCTTTATTTATTTCAACAGTACACTACACTTGACCTATTTTGAAAAAATTCAAAACCTTTAATCATTTTTGCCTTTAAAATAAATATATGTTACATAATGGAATAATGTCTCCACTCAAGAAAATTCAAGTTGAGCAGATTAACAAAACAGAAGGCACTTACCCAAAATCAAATAAAAGTTAGCGCCTTTGTTTTGCTTCCCTGCATTCATGTTACACACAGAAGAATGTAAAGGACACACCTAATAAATACAGACATATAGATTTTTGCAATGACTAAGAATATGTGTTGACTTAAAAATTTACATTTAGTTTAAAATATGAGTATAAGCATGATTATAATGCTGATTTATGCAGCACAAATAAACCAAAATAACGCACTTACAGATTATGCATAATGAAAGTAAATGCTTTAGTTTGGTTTGTTTGTACCCATTTAAAATCGAGGACTGCAGCTTTTTGGTAACAGTCTGCATCTAAGCAAGTTTTCATATAGTACCAGCTATTTAAAAGTAAAAAAATAACATTAACTCAAGTTTTAGCTTATTGAATATAGCTAAGATTAGAATACGCATACATTGTCTTTCAGGTAATGGAAACAGAAAATAAATGTGTGTGCTTTTTAACATTGTAACTTGTAGCCTTTTTAAAATGGTAGAACATCTAATATTTTTAAAGTGTATGAGTATTTAAAACTTTGAAGCTTGAACTGTCCTGTTAATGCTACCTAACAAAATTGTATTAGAAAAAACTCCTGTTGCTTTTAAACATTTTCTTGCAACAATTCTGTTAATGATTAAAACGTGCTTTTTGAGCATTCTATTAGAATATCTTAACAGAAAGCCAAAGTAATACAGGTTCACATGCATGAACAGAAAATAGGTTACTAAATTAAATCAAATTATTACCCAAATCAGTAAAAATGACATGTTTCTTTAAGTTTCCTTTCAGCAAGTGACAGATTTTTAGTTCTTGCAAAAGTTTTTTATAATCTGGACAATACACCCTGAAACCAATGAATGTTATATCCCCTTCCCTTAATTTGACTAAAAATAGTATATTGAGCCAATTTCACTGCCCTTTATAAAGAGGAAATCAGGTATCAACTGAAGGGTTAACTATGCTATAAGAACTATAATTTTTTCATGTCTTTTTATTTAACATTCCTAGTGAACTACACTTGACTTGGTCTGCAAAACTCTAAAAGCTGTAGTAATTTTTGCCTTTAAAATAAATATATGTTACCTAACTGAATAATGTCTGCATTGAAGAAAATTCATGGTGAGCAGATTGACAAACCAGAAAGCACTTACCCAAATTGAAATAAAAGTTAGTGCCTTTGTTTTGCCTACCTGCATTCATGTTACACATAGTACAATGGAAAGAACACACGTAATAAATACAGACATGTAAATGTTTGCAATACCTAAGAATATTTGTAGACTTAAAAAATTACACTGGATTTAAAAGAAGATATGCATGAATATAATGCTGATGTATGCGGCTCAGATAAACCAAAATAATGCACTTACAGACATTCAATGATTAAAGTAAATGCTTTAGTTTGGTTTGCTTTTACCCATTTCAAATCAAGGACTGCAGATTTTTTATAAAGATGATAGTGTAAAACAACTTTGATAATATACAAGCTGCTTAACATTACAAAGCTAACAGTAACTAAAGTTTTACTTTTATAAATATAACTAAGATAAGAACATACCCTATCTGTCAACTAAAGGCAACCTAAAATAAATGTGCAAACTTTTTGACATTGTAACTTGTACCCTTTAAAATGGCAAAACTTCTATTTTTTGTTAAATTGTATAAAGATTTAAAGATTTGAAACATGAACTATCCTATTCTACCTAACAAAACTGTGTTAGAAATAGTGTGTGTTGCTTTTAAACATTTTCTTACAACAATTCAATTATTAAAACATGTGTTTTGTGCATTGTACTAGAATATTTGAACCAAAAATCCACAGTAATACAATTTCATAAACATCCAAATGAATTAACAGATAACAGGTAACTAAATTAAATCAAATGATTACCTTAGTGAGCAAACAAGACATTTCTTCAAGTTTCTCTTCATGAAGTGGCAGATTTCTAGTTCTTGCACATCTTTTTATAAGCTGGAACAATACACTCAGAAACCAATGAAATGTTATGTGCCCTTCCCTTAATTTGCCTATCAAAAGCAGTTTACTGAGACCATTTTAATTACCTTTAGGAGATAAAATCAATTATCAACTGAATGGGTGACTATGCAATAAGAAACATGTTTTGTTCATGCCTTTATTTATTTCAACAGTACACTACACTTGACCTATTTTGAAAAAATTCAAAACCTTTAATCATTTTTGCCTTTAAAATAAATATATGTTACATAATGGAATAATGTCTGCACTCAAGAAAATTCAAGTTGAGCAGATTAACAAAACAGAAGGCACTTACCCAAAATCAAATAAAAGTTAGCGCCTTTGTTTTGCTTCCCTGCATTCATGTTACACACAGAAGAATGTAAAGGACACACCTAATAAATACAGACATATAGATTTTTGCAATGACTAAGAATATGTGTTGACTTAAAAATTTACATTTAATTTAAAATATGAGTATAAGCATGATTATAATGCTGATTTATGCAGCACAAATAAACCAAAATAACGCACTTACAGATTATGCATAATGAAAGTAAATGCTTTAGTTTGGTTTGTTTGTACCCATTTAAAATCGAGGACTGCAGCTTTTTGGTAACAGTCTGCATCTAAGCAAGTTTTCATATAGTACCAGCTATTTAAAAGTAAAAAAATAACATTAACTCAAGTTTTAGCTTATTGAATATAGCTAAGATTAGAATACGCATACATTGTCTTTCAGGTAATGGAAACAGAAAATAAATGTGTGTGCTTTTTAACATTGTAACTTGTAGCCTTTTTAAAATGGTAGAACATCTAATATTTTTAAAGTGTATGAGTATTTAAAACTTTGAAGCTTGAACTGTCCTGTTAATGCTACCTAACAAAATTGTATTAGAAAAAACTCCTGTTGCTTTTAAACATTTTCTTGCAACAATTCTGTTAATGATTAAAACGTGCTTTTTGAGCATTCTATTAGAATATCTTAACAGAAAGCCAAAGTAATACAGGTTCACATGCATGAACAGAAAATAGGTTACTAAATTAAATCAAATTATTACCCAAATCAGTAAAAATGACATGTTTCTTTAAGTTTCCTTTCAGCAAGTGACAGATTTTTAGTTCTTGCAAAAGTTTTTTATAATCTGGACAATACACCCTGAAACCAATGAATGTTATATCCCCTTCCCTTAATTTGACTAAAAATAGTATATTGAGCCAATTTCACTGCCCTTTATAAAGAGGAAATCAGGTATCAACTGAAGGGTTAACTATGCTATAAGAACTATAATTTTTTCATGTCTTTTTATTTAACATTCCTAGTGAACTACACTTGACTTGGTCTGCAAAACTCTTAAAGCTGTAGTAATTTTTGCCTTTAAAATAAATATATGTTACCTAACTGAATAATGTCTGCATTGAAGAAAATTCATGGTGAGCAGATTGACAAACCAGAAAGCACTTACCCAAATTGAAATAAAAGTTAGTGCCTTTGTTTTGCCTACCTGCATTCATGTTACACATAGTACAATGGAAAGAACACACGTAATAAATACAGACATGTAAATGTTTGCAATACCTAAGAATATTTGTAGACTTAAAAAATTACACTGGATTTAAAAGAAGATATGCATGAATATAATGCTGATGTATGCGGCTCAGATAAACCAAAATAATGCACTTACAGACATTCAATGATTAAAGTAAATGCTTTAGTTTGGTTTGCTTTTACCCATTTCAAATCAAGGACTGCAGATTTTTTATAAAGATGATAGTGTAAAACAACTTTGATAATATACAAGCTGCTTAACATTACAAAGCTAACAGTAACTAAAGTTTTACTTTTATAAATATAACTAAGATAAGAACATACCCTATCTGTCAACTAAAGGCAACCTAAAATAAATGTGCAAACTTTTTGACATTGTAACTTGTACCCTTTAAAATGGCAAAACTTCTATTTTTTGTTAAATTGTATAAAGATTTAAAGATTTGAAACATGAACTATCCTATTCTACCTAACAAAACTGTGTTAGAAATAGTGTGTGTTGCTTTTAAACATTTTCTTACAACAATTCAATTATTAAAACATGTGTTTTGTGCATTGTACTAGAATATTTGAACCAAAAATCCACAGTAATACAATTTCATAAACATCCAAATGAATTAACAGATAACAGGTAACTAAATTAAATCAAATGATTACCTTAGTGAGCAAACAAGACATTTCTTCAAGTTTCTCTTCATGAAGTGGCAGATTTCTAGTTCTTGCACATCTTTTTATAAGCTGGAACAATACACTCAGAAACCAATGAAATGTTATGTGCCCTTCCCTTAATTTGCCTATCAAAAGCAGTTTACTGAGACCATTTTAATTACCTTTAGGAGATAAAATCAATTATCAACTGAATGGGTGACTATGCAATAAGAAACATGTTTTGTTCATGCCTTTATTTATTTCAACAGTACACTACACTTGACCTATTTTGAAAAAATTCAAAACCTTTAATCATTTTTGCCTTTAAAATAAATATATGTTACATAATGGAATAATGTCTCCACTCAAGAAAATTCAAGTTGAGCAGATTAACAAAACAGAAGGCACTTACCCAAAATCAAATAAAAGTTAGCGCCTTTGTTTTGCTTCCCTGCATTCATGTTACACACAGAAGAATGTAAAGGACACACCTAATAAATACAGACATATAGATTTTTGCAATGACTAAGAATATGTGTTGACTTAAAAATTTACATTTAATTTAAAATATGAGTATAAGCATGATTATAATGCTGATTTATGCAGCACAAATAAACCAAAATAACGCACTTACAGATTATGCATAATGAAAGTAAATGCTTTAGTTTGGTTTGTTTGTACCCATTTAAAATCGAGGACTGCAGCTTTTTGGTAACAGTCTGCATCTAAGCAAGTTTTCATATAGTACCAGCTATTTAAAAGTAAAAAAATAACATTAACTCAAGTTTTAGCTTATTGAATATAGCTAAGATTAGAATACGCATACATTGTCTTTCAGGTAATGGAAACAGAAAATAAATGTGTGTGCTTTTTAACATTGTAACTTGTAGCCTTTTTAAAATGGTAGAACATCTAATATTTTTAAAGTGTATGAGTATTTAAAACTTTGAAGCTTGAACTGTCCTGTTAATGCTACCTAACAAAATTGTATTAGAAAAAACTCCTGTTGCTTTTAAACATTTTCTTGCAACAATTCTGTTAATGATTAAAACGTGCTTTTTGAGCATTCTATTAGAATATCTTAACAGAAAGCCAAAGTAATACAGGTTCACATGCATGAACAGAAAATAGGTTACTAAATTAAATCAAATTATTACCCAAATCAGTAAAAATGACATGTTTCTTTAAGTTTCCTTTCAGCAAGTGACAGATTTTTAGTTCTTGCAAAAGTTTTTTATAATCTGGACAATACACCCTGAAACCAATGAATGTTATATCCCCTTCCCTTAATTTGACTAAAAATAGTATATTGAGCCAATTTCACTGCCCTTTATAAAGAGGAAATCAGGTATCAACTGAAGGGTTAACTATGCTATAAGAACTATAATTTTTTCATGTCTTTTTATTTAACATTCCTAGTGAACTACACTTGACTTGGTCTGCAAAACTCTTAAAGCTGTAGTAATTTTTGCCTTTAAAATAAATATATGTTACCTAACTGAATAATGTCTGCATTGAAGAAAATTCATGGTGAGCAGATTGACAAACCAGAAAGCACTTACCCAAATTGAAATAAAAGTTAGTGCCTTTGTTTTGCCTACCTGCATTCATGTTACACATAGTACAATGGAAAGAACACACGTAATAAATACAGACATGTAAATGTTTGCAATACCTAAGAATATTTGTAGACTTAAAAAATTACACTGGATTTAAAAGAAGATATGCATGAATATAATGCTGATGTATGCGGCTCAGATAAACCAAAATAATGCACTTACAGACATTCAATGATTAAAGTAAATGCTTTAGTTTGGTTTGCTTTTACCCATTTCAAATCAAGGACTGCAGATTTTTTATAAAGATGATAGTGTAAAACAACTTTGATAATATACAAGCTGCTTAACATTACAAAGCTAACAGTAACTAAAGTTTTACTTTTATAAATATAACTAAGATAAGAACATACCCTATCTGTCAACTAAAGGCAACCTAAAATAAATGTGCAAACTTTTTGACATTGTAACTTGTACCCTTTAAAATGGCAAAACTTCTATTTTTTGTTAAATTGTATAAAGATTTAAAGATTTGAAACATGAACTATCCTATTCTACCTAACAAAACTGTGTTAGAAATAGTGTGTGTTGCTTTTAAACATTTTCTTACAACAATTCAATTATTAAAACATGTGTTTTGTGCATTGTACTAGAATATTTGAACCAAAAATCCACAGTAATACAATTTCATAAACATCCAAATGAATTAACAGATAACAGGTAACTAAATTAAATCAAATGATTACCTTAGTGAGCAAACAAGACATTTCTTCAAGTTTCTCTTCATGAAGTGGCAGATTTCTAGTTCTTGCACATCTTTTTATAAGCTGGAACAATACACTCAGAAACCAATGAAATGTTATGTGCCCTTCCCTTAATTTGCCTATCAAAAGCAGTTTACTGAGACCATTTTAATTACCTTTAGGAGATAAAATCAATTATCAACTGAATGGGTGACTATGCAATAAGAAACATGTTTTGTTCATGCCTTTATTTATTTCAACAGTACACTACACTTGACCTATTTTGAAAAAATTCAAAACCTTTAATCATTTTTGCCTTTAAAATAAATATATGTTACATAATGGAATAATGTCTCCACTCAAGAAAATTCAAGTTGAGCAGATTAACAAAACAGAAGGCACTTACCCAAAATCAAATAAAAGTTAGCGCCTTTGTTTTGCTTCCCTGCATTCATGTTACACACAGAAGAATGTAAAGGACACACCTAATAAATACAGACATATAGATTTTTGCAATGACTAAGAATATGTGTTGACTTAAAAATTTACATTTAGTTTAAAATATGAGTATAAGCATGATTATAATGCTGATTTATGCAGCACAAATAAACCAAAATAACGCACTTACAGATTATGCATAATGAAAGTAAATGCTTTAGTTTGGTTTGTTTGTACCCATTTAAAATCGAGGACTGCAGCTTTTTGGTAACAGTCTGCATCTAAGCAAGTTTTCATATAGTACCAGCTATTTAAAAGTAAAAAAATAACATTAACTCAAGTTTTAGCTTATTGAATATAGCTAAGATTAGAATACGCATACATTGTCTTTCAGGTAATGGAAACAGAAAATAAATGTGTGTGCTTTTTAACATTGTAACTTGTAGCCTTTTTAAAATGGTAGAACATCTAATATTTTTAAAGTGTATGAGTATTTAAAACTTTGAAGCTTGAACTGTCCTGTTAATGCTACCTAACAAAATTGTATTAGAAAAAACTCCTGTTGCTTTTAAACATTTTCTTGCAACAATTCTGTTAATGATTAAAACGTGCTTTTTGAGCATTCTATTAGAATATCTTAACAGAAAGCCAAAGTAATACAGGTTCACATGCATGAACAGAAAATAGGTTACTAAATTAAATCAAATTATTACCCAAATCAGTAAAAATGACATGTTTCTTTAAGTTTCCTTTCAGCAAGTGACAGATTTTTAGTTCTTGCAAAAGTTTTTTATAATCTGGACAATACACCCTGAAACCAATGAATGTTATATCCCCTTCCCTTAATTTGACTAAAAATAGTATATTGAGCCAATTTCACTGCCCTTTATAAAGAGGAAATCAGGTATCAACTGAAGGGTTAACTATGCTATAAGAACTATAATTTTTTCATGTCTTTTTATTTAACATTCCTAGTGAACTACACTTGACTTGGTCTGCAAAACTCTTAAAGCTGTAGTAATTTTTGCCTTTAAAATAAATATATGTTACCTAACTGAATAATGTCTGCATTGAAGAAAATTCATGGTGAGCAGATTGACAAACCAGAAAGCACTTACCCAAATTGAAATAAAAGTTAGTGCCTTTGTTTTGCCTACCTGCATTCATGTTACACATAGTACAATGGAAAGAACACACGTAATAAATACAGACATGTAAATGTTTGCAATACCTAAGAATATTTGTAGACTTAAAAAATTACACTGGATTTAAAAGAAGATATGCATGAATATAATGCTGATGTATGCGGCTCAGATAAACCAAAATAATGCACTTACAGACATTCAATGATTAAAGTAAATGCTTTAGTTTGGTTTGCTTTTACCCATTTCAAATCAAGGACTGCAGATTTTTTATAAAGATGATAGTGTAAAACAACTTTGATAATATACAAGCTGCTTAACATTACAAAGCTAACAGTAACTAAAGTTTTACTTTTATAAATATAACTAAGATAAGAACATACCCTATCTGTCAACTAAAGGCAACCTAAAATAAATGTGCAAACTTTTTGACATTGTAACTTGTACCCTTTAAAATGGCAAAACTTCTATTTTTTGTTAAATTGTATAAAGATTTAAAGATTTGAAACATGAACTATCCTATTCTACCTAACAAAACTGTGTTAGAAATAGTGTGTGTTGCTTTTAAACATTTTCTTACAACAATTCAATTATTAAAACATGTGTTTTGTGCATTGTACTAGAATATTTGAACCAAAAATCCACAGTAATACAATTTCATAAACATCCAAATGAATTAACAGATAACAGGTAACTAAATTAAATCAAATGATTACCTTAGTGAGCAAACAAGACATTTCTTCAAGTTTCTCTTCATGAAGTGGCAGATTTCTAGTTCTTGCACATCTTTTTATAAGCTGGAACAATACACTCAGAAACCAATGAAATGTTATGTGCCCTTCCCTTAATTTGCCTATCAAAAGCAGTTTACTGAGACCATTTTAATTACCTTTAGGAGATAAAATCAATTATCAACTGAATGGGTGACTATGCAATAAGAAACATGTTTTGTTCATGCCTTTATTTATTTCAACAGTACACTACACTTGACCTATTTTGAAAAAATTCAAAACCTTTAATCATTTTTGCCTTTAAAATAAATATATGTTACATAATGGAATAATGTCTCCACTCAAGAAAATTCAAGTTGAGCAGATTAACAAAACAGAAGGCACTTACCCAAAATCAAATAAAAGTTAGCGCCTTTGTTTTGCTTCCCTGCATTCATGTTACACACAGAAGAATGTAAAGGACACACCTAATAAATACAGACATATAGATTTTTGCAATGACTAAGAATATGTGTTGACTTAAAAATTTACATTTAGTTTAAAATATGAGTATAAGCATGATTATAATGCTGATTTATGCAGCACAAATAAACCAAAATAACGCACTTACAGATTATGCATAATGAAAGTAAATGCTTTAGTTTGGTTTGTTTGTACCCATTTAAAATCGAGGACTGCAGCTTTTTGGTAACAGTCTGCATCTAAGCAAGTTTTCATATAGTACCAGCTATTTAAAAGTAAAAAAATAACATTAACTCAAGTTTTAGCTTATTGAATATAGCTAAGATTAGAATACGCATACATTGTCTTTCAGGTAATGGAAACAGAAAATAAATGTGTGTGCTTTTTAACATTGTAACTTGTAGCCTTTTTAAAATGGTAGAACATCTAATATTTTTAAAGTGTATGAGTATTTAAAACTTTGAAGCTTGAACTGTCCTGTTAATGCTACCTAACAAAATTGTATTAGAAAAAACTCCTGTTGCTTTTAAACATTTTCTTGCAACAATTCTGTTAATGATTAAAACGTGCTTTTTGAGCATTCTATTAGAATATCTTAACAGAAAGCCAAAGTAATACAGGTTCACATGCATGAACAGAAAATAGGTTACTAAATTAAATCAAATTATTACCCAAATCAGTAAAAATGACATGTTTCTTTAAGTTTCCTTTCAGCAAGTGACAGATTTTTAGTTCTTGCAAAAGTTTTTTATAATCTGGACAATACACCCTGAAACCAATGAATGTTATATCCCCTTCCCTTAATTTGACTAAAAATAGTATATTGAGCCAATTTCACTGCCCTTTATAAAGAGGAAATCAGGTATCAACTGAAGGGTTAACTATGCTATAAGAACTATAATTTTTTCATGTCTTTTTATTTAACATTCCTAGTGAACTACACTTGACTTGGTCTGCAAAACTCTTAAAGCTGTAGTAATTTTTGCCTTTAAAATAAATATATGTTACCTAACTGAATAATGTCTGCATTGAAGAAAATTCATGGTGAGCAGATTGACAAACCAGAAAGCACTTACCCAAATTGAAATAAAAGTTAGTGCCTTTGTTTTGCCTACCTGCATTCATGTTACACATAGTACAATGGAAAGAACACACGTAATAAATACAGACATGTAAATGTTTGCAATACCTAAGAATATTTGTAGACTTAAAAAATTACACTGGATTTAAAAGAAGATATGCATGAATATAATGCTGATGTATGCGGCTCAGATAAACCAAAATAATGCACTTACAGACATTCAATGATTAAAGTAAATGCTTTAGTTTGGTTTGCTTTTACCCATTTCAAATCAAGGACTGCAGATTTTTTATAAAGATGATAGTGTAAAACAACTTTGATAATATACAAGCTGCTTAACATTACAAAGCTAACAGTAACTAAAGTTTTACTTTTATAAATATAACTAAGATAAGAACATACCCTATCTGTCAACTAAAGGCAACCTAAAATAAATGTGCAAACTTTTTGACATTGTAACTTGTACCCTTTAAAATGGCAAAACTTCTATTTTTTGTTAAATTGTATAAAGATTTAAAGATTTGAAACATGAACTATCCTATTCTACCTAACAAAACTGTGTTAGAAATAGTGTGTGTTGCTTTTAAACATTTTCTTACAACAATTCAATTATTAAAACATGTGTTTTGTGCATTGTACTAGAATATTTGAACCAAAAATCCACAGTAATACAATTTCATAAACATCCAAATGAATTAACAGATAACAGGTAACTAAATTAAATCAAATGATTACCTTAGTGAGCAAACAAGACATTTCTTCAAGTTTCTCTTCATGAAGTGGCAGATTTCTAGTTCTTGCACATCTTTTTATAAGCTGGAACAATACACTCAGAAACCAATGAAATGTTATGTGCCCTTCCCTTAATTTGCCTATCAAAAGCAGTTTACTGAGACCATTTTAATTACCTTTAGGAGATAAAATCAATTATCAACTGAATGGGTGACTATGCAATAAGAAACATGTTTTGTTCATGCCTTTATTTATTTCAACAGTACACTACACTTGACCTATTTTGAAAAAATTCAAAACCTTTAATCATTTTTGCCTTTAAAATAAATATATGTTACATAATGGAATAATGTCTCCACTCAAGAAAATTCAAGTTGAGCAGATTAACAAAACAGAAGGCACTTACCCAAAATCAAATAAAAGTTAGCGCCTTTGTTTTGCTTCCCTGCATTCATGTTACACACAGAAGAATGTAAAGGACACACCTAATAAATACAGACATATAGATTTTTGCAATGACTAAGAATATGTGTTGACTTAAAAATTTACATTTAGTTTAAAATATGAGTATAAGCATGATTATAATGCTGATTTATGCAGCACAAATAAACCAAAATAACGCACTTACAGATTATGCATAATGAAAGTAAATGCTTTAGTTTGGTTTGTTTGTACCCATTTAAAATCGAGGACTGCAGCTTTTTGGTAACAGTCTGCATCTAAGCAAGTTTTCATATAGTACCAGCTATTTAAAAGTAAAAAAATAACATTAACTCAAGTTTTAGCTTATTGAATATAGCTAAGATTAGAATACGCATACATTGTCTTTCAGGTAATGGAAACAGAAAATAAATGTGTGTGCTTTTTAACATTGTAACTTGTAGCCTTTTTAAAATGGTAGAACATCTAATATTTTTAAAGTGTATGAGTATTTAAAACTTTGAAGCTTGAACTGTCCTGTTAATGCTACCTAACAAAATTGTATTAGAAAAAACTCCTGTTGCTTTTAAACATTTTCTTGCAACAATTCTGTTAATGATTAAAACGTGCTTTTTGAGCATTCTATTAGAATATCTTAACAGAAAGCCAAAGTAATACAGGTTCACATGCATGAACAGAAAATAGGTTACTAAATTAAATCAAATTATTACCCAAATCAGTAAAAATGACATGTTTCTTTAAGTTTCCTTTCAGCAAGTGACAGATTTTTAGTTCTTGCAAAAGTTTTTTATAATCTGGACAATACACCCTGAAACCAATGAATGTTATATCCCCTTCCCTTAATTTGACTAAAAATAGTATATTGAGCCAATTTCACTGCCCTTTATAAAGAGGAAATCAGGTATCAACTGAAGGGTTAACTATGCTATAAGAACTATAATTTTTTCATGTCTTTTTATTTAACATTCCTAGTGAACTACACTTGACTTGGTCTGCAAAACTCTTAAAGCTGTAGTAATTTTTGCCTTTAAAATAAATATATGTTACCTAACTGAATAATGTCTGCATTGAAGAAAATTCATGGTGAGCAGATTGACAAACCAGAAAGCACTTACCCAAATTGAAATAAAAGTTAGTGCCTTTGTTTTGCCTACCTGCATTCATGTTACACATAGTACAATGGAAAGAACACACGTAATAAATACAGACATGTAAATGTTTGCAATACCTAAGAATATTTGTAGACTTAAAAAATTACACTGGATTTAAAAGAAGATATGCATGAATATAATGCTGATGTATGCGGCTCAGATAAACCAAAATAATGCACTTACAGACATTCAATGATTAAAGTAAATGCTTTAGTTTGGTTTGCTTTTACCCATTTCAAATCAAGGACTGCAGATTTTTTATAAAGATGATAGTGTAAAACAACTTTGATAATATACAAGCTGCTTAACATTACAAAGCTAACAGTAACTAAAGTTTTACTTTTATAAATATAACTAAGATAAGAACATACCCTATCTGTCAACTAAAGGCAACCTAAAATAAATGTGCAAACTTTTTGACATTGTAACTTGTACCCTTTAAAATGGCAAAACTTCTATTTTTTGTTAAATTGTATAAAGATTTAAAGATTTGAAACATGAACTATCCTATTCTACCTAACAAAACTGTGTTAGAAATAGTGTGTGTTGCTTTTAAACATTTTCTTACAACAATTCAATTATTAAAACATGTGTTTTGTGCATTGTACTAGAATATTTGAACCAAAAATCCACAGTAATACAATTTCATAAACATCCAAATGAATTAACAGATAACAGGTAACTAAATTAAATCAAATGATTACCTTAGTGAGCAAACAAGACATTTCTTCAAGTTTCTCTTCATGAAGTGGCAGATTTCTAGTTCTTGCACATCTTTTTATAAGCTGGAACAATACACTCAGAAACCAATGAAATGTTATGTGCCCTTCCCTTAATTTGCCTATCAAAAGCAGTTTACTGAGACCATTTTAATTACCTTTAGGAGATAAAATCAATTATCAACTGAATGGGTGACTATGCAATAAGAAACATGTTTTGTTCATGCCTTTATTTATTTCAACAGTACACTACACTTGACCTATTTTGAAAAAATTCAAAACCTTTAATCATTTTTGCCTTTAAAATAAATATATGTTACATAATGGAATAATGTCTCCACTCAAGAAAATTCAAGTTGAGCAGATTAACAAAACAGAAGGCACTTACCCAAAATCAAATAAAAGTTAGCGCCTTTGTTTTGCTTCCCTGCATTCATGTTACACACAGAAGAATGTAAAGGACACACCTAATAAATACAGACATATAGATTTTTGCAATGACTAAGAATATGTGTTGACTTAAAAATTTACATTTAGTTTAAAATATGAGTATAAGCATGATTATAATGCTGATTTATGCAGCACAAATAAACCAAAATAACGCACTTACAGATTATGCATAATGAAAGTAAATGCTTTAGTTTGGTTTGTTTGTACCCATTTAAAATCGAGGACTGCAGCTTTTTGGTAACAGTCTGCATCTAAGCAAGTTTTCATATAGTACCAGCTATTTAAAAGTAAAAAAATAACATTAACTCAAGTTTTAGCTTATTGAATATAGCTAAGATTAGAATACGCATACATTGTCTTTCAGGTAATGGAAACAGAAAATAAATGTGTGTGCTTTTTAACATTGTAACTTGTAGCCTTTTTAAAATGGTAGAACATCTAATATTTTTAAAGTGTATGAGTATTTAAAACTTTGAAGCTTGAACTGTCCTGTTAATGCTACCTAACAAAATTGTATTAGAAAAAACTCCTGTTGCTTTTAAACATTTTCTTGCAACAATTCTGTTAATGATTAAAACGTGCTTTTTGAGCATTCTATTAGAATATCTTAACAGAAAGCCAAAGTAATACAGGTTCACATGCATGAACAGAAAATAGGTTACTAAATTAAATCAAATTATTACCCAAATCAGTAAAAATGACATGTTTCTTTAAGCTTCCTTTCAGCAAGTGACAGATTTTTAGTTCTTGCAAAAGTTTTTTATAATCTGGACAATACACCCTGAAACCAATGAATGTTATATCCCCTTCCCTTAATTTGACTAAAAATAGTATATTGAGCCAATTTCACTGCCCTTTATAAAGAGGAAATCAGGTATCAACTGAAGGGTTAACTATGCTATAAGAACTATAATTTTTTCATGTCTTTTTATTTAACATTCCTAGTGAACTACACTTGACTTGGTCTGCAAAACTCTTAAAGCTGTAGTAATTTTTGCCTTTAAAATAAATATATGTTACCTAACTGAATAATGTCTGCATTGAAGAAAATTCATGGTGAGCAGATTGACAAACCAGAAAGCACTTACCCAAATTGAAATAAAAGTTAGTGCCTTTGTTTTGCCTACCTGCATTCATGTTACACATAGTACAATGGAAAGAACACACGTAATAAATACAGACATGTAAATGTTTGCAATACCTAAGAATATTTGTAGACTTAAAAAATTACACTGGATTTAAAAGAAGATATGCATGAATATAATGCTGATGTATGCGGCTCAGATAAACCAAAATAATGCACTTACAGACATTCAATGATTAAAGTAAATGCTTTAGTTTGGTTTGCTTTTACCCATTTCAAATCAAGGACTGCAGATTTTTTATAAAGATGATAGTGTAAAACAACTTTGATAATATACAAGCTGCTTAACATTACAAAGCTAACAGTAACTAAAGTTTTACTTTTATAAATATAACTAAGATAAGAACATACCCTATCTGTCAACTAAAGGCAACCTAAAATAAATGTGCAAACTTTTTGACATTGTAACTTGTACCCTTTAAAATGGCAAAACTTCTATTTTTTGTTAAATTGTATAAAGATTTAAAGATTTGAAACATGAACTATCCTATTCTACCTAACAAAACTGTGTTAGAAATAGTGTGTGTTGCTTTTAAACATTTTCTTACAATTCAATTATTAAAACATGTGTTTTGTGCATTGTACTAGAATATTTGAACCAAAAATCCACAGTAATACAATTTCATAAACATCCAAATGAATTAACAGATAACAGGTAACTAAATTAAATCAAATGATTACCTTAGTGAGCAAACAAGACATTTCTTCAAGTTTCTCTTCATGAAGTGGCAGATTTCTAGTTCTTGCACATCTTTTTATAAGCTGGAACAATACACTCAGAAACCAATGAAATGTTATGTGCCCTTCCCTTAATTTGCCTATCAAAAGCAGTTTACTGAGACCATTTTAATTACCTTTAGGAGATAAAATCAATTATCAACTGAATGGGTGACTATGCAATAAGAAACATGTTTTGTTCATGCCTTTATTTATTTCAACAGTACACTACACTTGACCTATTTTGAAAAAATTCAAAACCTTTAATCATTTTTGCCTTTAAAATAAATATATGTTACATAATGGAATAATGTCTCCACTCAAGAAAATTCAAGTTGAGCAGATTAACAAAACAGAAGGCACTTACCCAAAATCAAATAAAAGTTAGCGCCTTTGTTTTGCTTCCCTGCATTCATGTTACACACAGAAGAATGTAAAGGACACACCTAATAAATACAGACATATAGATTTTTGCAATGACTAAGAATATGTGTTGACTTAAAAATTTACATTTAGTTTAAAATATGAGTATAAGCATGATTATAATGCTGATTTATGCAGCACAAATAAACCAAAATAACGCACTTACAGATTATGCATAATGAAAGTAAATGCTTTAGTTTGGTTTGTTTGTACCCATTTAAAATCGAGGACTGCAGCTTTTTGGTAACAGTCTGCATCTAAGCAAGTTTTCATATAGTACCAGCTATTTAAAAGTAAAAAAATAACATTAACTCAAGTTTTAGCTTATTGAATATAGCTAAGATTAGAATACGCATACATTGTCTTTCAGGTAATGGAAACAGAAAATAAATGTGTGTGCTTTTTAACATTGTAACTTGTAGCCTTTTTAAAATGGTAGAACATCTAATATTTTTAAAGTGTATGAGTATTTAAAACTTTGAAGCTTGAACTGTCCTGTTAATGCTACCTAACAAAATTGTATTAGAAAAAACTCCTGTTGCTTTTAAACATTTTCTTGCAACAATTCTGTTAATGATTAAAACGTGCTTTTTGAGCATTCTATTAGAATATCTTAACAGAAAGCCAAAGTAATACAGGTTCACATGCATGAACAGAAAATAGGTTACTAAATTAAATCAAATTATTACCCAAATCAGTAAAAATGACATGTTTCTTTAAGTTTCCTTTCAGCAAGTGACAGATTTTTAGTTCTTGCAAAAGTTTTTTATAATCTGGACAATACACCCTGAAACCAATGAATGTTATATCCCCTTCCCTTAATTTGACTAAAAATAGTATATTGAGCCAATTTCACTGCCCTTTATAAAGAGGAAATCAGGTATCAACTGAAGGGTTAACTATGCTATAAGAACTATAATTTTTTCATGTCTTTTTATTTAACATTCCTAGTGAACTACACTTGACTTGGTCTGCAAAACTCTTAAAGCTGTAGTAATTTTTGCCTTTAAAATAAATATATGTTACCTAACTGAATAATGTCTGCATTGAAGAAAATTCATGGTGAGCAGATTGACAAACCAGAAAGCACTTACCCAAATTGAAATAAAAGTTAGTGCCTTTGTTTTGCCTACCTGCATTCATGTTACACATAGTACAATGGAAAGAACACACGTAATAAATACAGACATGTAAATGTTTGCAATACCTAAGAATATTTGTAGACTTAAAAAATTACACTGGATTTAAAAGAAGATATGCATGAATATAATGCTGATGTATGCGGCTCAGATAAACCAAAATAATGCACTTACAGACATTCAATGATTAAAGTAAATGCTTTAGTTTGGTTTGCTTTTACCCATTTCAAATCAAGGACTGCAGATTTTTTATAAAGATGATAGTGTAAAACAACTTTGATAATATACAAGCTGCTTAACATTACAAAGCTAACAGTAACTAAAGTTTTACTTTTATAAATATAACTAAGATAAGAACATACCCTATCTGTCAACTAAAGGCAACCTAAAATAAATGTGCAAACTTTTTGACATTGTAACTTGTACCCTTTAAAATGGCAAAACTTCTATTTTTTGTTAAATTGTATAAAGATTTAAAGATTTGAAACATGAACTATCCTATTCTACCTAACAAAACTGTGTTAGAAATAGTGTGTGTTGCTTTTAAACATTTTCTTGCAACAATTCAATTATTAAAACATGTGTTTTGTGCATTGTACTAGAATATTTGAACCAAAAATCCACAGAAATACAATTTCATAAACATCCAAATGAATTAACAGATAACAGGTAACTAAATTAAATCAAATGATTACCTTAGTGAGCAAACAAGACATTTCTTCAAGTTTCTCTTCATGAAGTGGCAGATTTCTAGTTCTTGCACATCTTTTTATAAGCTGGAACAATACACTCAGAAACCAATGAAATGTTATGTGCCCTTCCCTTAATTTGCCTATCAAAAGCAGTTTACTGAGACCATTTTAATTACCTTTAGGAGATAAAATCAATTATCAACTGAATGGGTGACTATGCAATAAGAAACATGTTTTGTTCATGCCTTTATTTATTTCAACAGTACACTACACTTGACCTATTTTGAAAAAATTCAAAACCTTTAATCATTTTTGCCTTTAAAATAAATATATGTTACATAATGGAATAATGTCTCCACTCAAGAAAATTCAAGTTGAGCAGATTAACAAAACAGAAGGCACTTACCCAAAATCAAATAAAAGTTAGCGCCTTTGTTTTGCTTCCCTGCATTCATGTTACACACAGAAGAATGTAAAGGACACACCTAATAAATACAGACATATAGATTTTTGCAATGACTAAGAATATGTGTTGACTTAAAAATTTACATTTAGTTTAAAATATGAGTATAAGCATGATTATAATGCTGATTTATGCAGCACAAATAAACCAAAATAACGCACTTACAGATTATGCATAATGAAAGTAAATGCTTTAGTTTGGTTTGTTTGTACCCATTTAAAATCGAGGACTGCAGCTTTTTGGTAACAGTCTGCATCTAAGCAAGTTTTCATATAGTACCAGCTATTTAAAAGTAAAAAAATAACATTAACTCAAGTTTTAGCTTATTGAATATAGCTAAGATTAGAATACGCATACATTGTCTTTCAGGTAATGGAAACAGAAAATAAATGTGTGTGCTTTTTAACATTGTAACTTGTAGCCTTTTTAAAATGGTAGAACATCTAATATTTTTAAAGTGTATGAGTATTTAAAACTTTGAAGCTTGAACTGTCCTGTTAATGCTACCTAACAAAATTGTATTAGAAAAAACTCCTGTTGCTTTTAAACATTTTCTTGCAACAATTCTGTTAATGATTAAAACGTGCTTTTTGAGCATTCTATTAGAATATCTTAACAGAAAGCCAAAGTAATACAGGTTCACATGCATGAACAGAAAATAGGTTACTAAATTAAATCAAATTATTACCCAAATCAGTAAAAATGACATGTTTCTTTAAGTTTCCTTTCAGCAAGTGACAGATTTTTAGTTCTTGCAAAAGTTTTTTATAATCTGGACAATACACCCTGAAACCAATGAATGTTATATCCCCTTCCCTTAATTTGACTAAAAATAGTATATTGAGCCAATTTCACTGCCCTTTATAAAGAGGAAATCAGGTATCAACTGAAGGGTTAACTATGCTATAAGAACTATAATTTTTTCATGTCTTTTTATTTAACATTCCTAGTGAACTACACTTGACTTGGTCTGCAAAACTCTTAAAGCTGTAGTAATTTTTGCCTTTAAAATAAATATATGTTACCTAACTGAATAATGTCTGCATTGAAGAAAATTCATGGTGAGCAGATTGACAAACCAGAAAGCACTTACCCAAATTGAAATAAAAGTTAGTGCCTTTGTTTTGCCTACCTGCATTCATGTTACACATAGTACAATGGAAAGAACACACGTAATAAATACAGACATGTAAATGTTTGCAATACCTAAGAATATTTGTAGACTTAAAAAATTACACTGGATTTAAAAGAAGATATGCATGAATATAATGCTGATGTATGCGGCTCAGATAAACCAAAATAATGCACTTACAGACATTCAATGATTAAAGTAAATGCTTTAGTTTGGTTTGCTTTTACCCATTTCAAATCAAGGACTGCAGATTTTTTATAAAGATGATAGTGTAAAACAACTTTGATAATATACAAGCTGCTTAACATTACAAAGCTAACAGTAACTAAAGTTTTACTTTTATAAATATAACTAAGATAAGAACATACCCTATCTGTCAACTAAAGGCAACCTAAAATAAATGTGCAAACTTTTTGACATTGTAACTTGTACCCTTTAAAATGGCAAAACTTCTATTTTTTGTTAAATTGTATAAAGATTTAAAGATTTGAAACATGAACTATCCTATTCTACCTAACAAAACTGTGTTAGAAATAGTGTGTGTTGCTTTTAAACATTTTCTTGCAACAATTCAATTATTAAAACATGTGTTTTGTGCATTGTACTAGAATATTTGAACCAAAAATCCACAGAAATACAATTTCATAAACATCCAAATGAATTAACAGATAACAGGTAACTAAATTAAATCAAATGATTACCTTAGTGAGCAAACAAGACATTTCTTCAAGTTTCTCTTCATGAAGTGGCAGATTTCTAGTTCTTGCACATCTTTTTATAAGCTGGAACAATACACTCAGAAACCAATGAAATGTTATGTGCCCTTCCCTTAATTTGCCTATCAAAAGCAGTTTACTGAGACCATTTTAATTACCTTTAGGAGATAAAATCAATTATCAACTGAATGGGTGACTATGCAATAAGAAACATGTTTTGTTCATGCCTTTATTTATTTCAACAGTACACTAAACTTGACCTATTTTGAAAAAATTCAAAACCTTTAATCATTTTTGCCTTTAAAATAAATATATGTTACATAATGGAATAATGTCTGCACTCAAGAAAATTCAAGTTGAGCAGATTAACAAAACAGAAGGCACTTACCCAAAATCAAATAAAAGTTAGCGCCTTTGTTTTGCTTCCCTGCATTCATGTTACACACAGAAGAATGTAAAGGACACACCTAATAAATACAAACATATAGATTTTTGCAATGACTAAGAATATGTGTTGACTTAAAAATTTACATTTAGTTTAAAATATGAGTATAAGCATGATTATAATGCTGATTTATGCAGCACAAATAAACCAAAATAACGCACTTACAGATTATGCATAATGAAAGTAAATGCTTTAGTTTGGTTTGTTTGTACCCATTTAAAATCGAGGACTGCAGCTTTTTGGTAACAGTCTGCATCTAAGCAAGTTTTCATATAGTACCAGCTATTTAAAAGTAAAAAAATAACATTAACTCAAGTTTTAGCTTATTGAATATAGCTAAGATTAGAATACGCATACATTGTCTTTCAGGTAATGGAAACAGAAAATAAATGTGTGTGCTTTTTAACATTGTAACTTGTAGCCTTTTTAAAATGGTAGAACATCTAATATTTTTAAAGTGTATGAGTATTTAAAACTTTGAAGCTTGAACTGTCCTGTTAATGCTACCTAACAAAATTGTATTAGAAAAAACTCCTGTTGCTTTTAAACATTTTCTTGCAACAATTCTGTTAATGATTAAAACGTGCTTTTTGAGCATTCTATTAGAATATCTTAACAGAAAGCCAAAGTAATACAGGTTCACATGCATGAACAGAAAATAGGTTACTAAATTAAATCAAATTATTACCCAAATCAGTAAAAATGACATGTTTCTTTAAGTTTCCTTTCAGCAAGTGACAGATTTTTAGTTCTTGCAAAAGTTTTTTATAATCTGGACAATACACCCTGAAACCAATGAATGTTATATCCCCTTCCCTTAATTTGACTAAAAATAGTATATTGAGCCAATTTCACTGCCCTTTATAAAGAGGAAATCAGGTATCAACTGAAGGGTTAACTAAGCTATAAGAACTATAATTTTTTCATGTCTTTTTATTTAACATTCCTAGTGAACTACACTTGACTTGGTCTGCAAAACTCTTAAAGCTGTAGTAATTTTTGCCTTTAAAACAAATATGTTACCTAACTGAATAATGTCTGCATTGAAGAAAATTCATGGTGAGCAGATTGACAAACCAGAAAGCACTTACCCAAATTGAAATAAAAGTTAGTGCCTTTGTTTTGCCTACCTGCATTCATGTTACACATAGTACAATGGAAAGAACACACGTAATAAATACAGACATGTAAATGTTTGCAATACCTAAGAATATTTGAAGACTTAAAAAATTACACTGGATTTAAAAGAAGATATGCATGAATATAATGCTGATGTATGCGGCTCAGATAAACCAAAATAATGCACTTACAGACATTCAATGATTAAAGTAAATGCTTTAGTTTGGTTTGCTTTTACCCATTTCAAATCAAGGACTGCAGATTTTTTATAAAGATGATAGTGTAAAACAACTTTGATAATATACAAGCTGCTTAACATTACAAAGCTAACAGTAACTAAAGTTTTACTTTTATAAATATAACTAAGATAAGAACATACCCTATCTGTCAACTAAAGGCAACCTAAAATAAATGTGCAAACTTTTTGACATTGTAACTTGTACCCTTTAAAATGGCAAAACTTCTATTTTTTGTTAAATTGTATAAAGATTTAAAGATTTGAAACATGAACTATCCTATTCTACCTAACAAAACTGTGTTAGAAATAGTGTGTGTTGCTTTTAAACATTTTCTTGCAACAATTCAATTATTAAAACATGTGTTTTGTGCATTGTACTAGAATATTTGAACCAAAAATCCACAGAAATACAATTTCATAAACATCCAAATGAATTAACAGATAACAGGTAACTAAATTAAATCAAATGATTACCTTAGTGAGCAAACAAGACATTTCTTCAAGTTTCTCTTCATGAAGTGGCAGATTTCTAGTTCTTGCACATCTTTTTATAAGCTGGAACAATACACTCAGAAACCAATGAAATGTTATGTGCCCTTCCCTTAATTTGCCTATCAAAAGCAGTTTACTGAGACCATTTTAATTACCTTTAGGAGATAAAATCAATTATCAACTGAATGGGTGACTATGCAATAAGAAACATGTTTTGTTCATGCCTTTATTTATTTCAACAGTACACTAAACTTGACCTATTTTGAAAAAATTCAAAACCTTTAATCATTTTTGCCTTTAAAATAAATATATGTTACATAATGGAATAATGTCTGCACTCAAGAAAATTCAAGTTGAGCAGATTAACAAAACAGAAGGCACTTACCCAAAATCAAATAAAAGTTAGCGCCTTTGTTTTGCTTCCCTGCATTCATGTTACACACAGAAGAATGTAAAGGACACACCTAATAAATACAGACATATAGATTTTTGCAATGACTAAGAATATGTGTTGACTTAAAAATTTACATTTAATTTAACATATGAGTATAAGCATGATTATAATGCTGATTTATGCAGCACAAATAAACCAAAATAACGCACTTACAGATTATGCATAATTAAAGTAAATGCTTTAGTTTGGTTTGTTTGTACCCATTTAAAATCGAGGACTGCAGCTTTTTGGTAACAGTCTGCATCTAAGCAAGTTTTCATATAGTACCAGCTATTTAAAAGTAAAAAAATAACATTAACTCAAGTTTTAGCTTATTGAATATAGCTAAGATTAGAATACGCATACATTGTCTTTCAGGTAATGGAAACAGAAAATAAATGTGTGTGCTTTTTAACATTGTAACTTGTAGCCTTTTTAAAATGGTAGAACATCTAATATTTTTAAAGTGTATGAGTATTTAAAACTTTGAAGCTTGAACAGTCATGTTAATGCTACCTAACAAAATTGTATTAGAAAAAACTCCTGTTGCTTTTAAACATTTTCTTGCAACAATTCTGTTAATGATTAAAACGTGCTTTTTGAGCATTCTATTAGAATATCTTAACAGAAAGCCAAAGTAATACAGTTTCACATGCATGAACAGAAAATAGGTTACTAAATTAAATCAAATTATTACCCAAATCAGTAAAAATGACATGTTTCTTTAAGTTTCCTTTCAGCAAGTGACAGATTTTTAGTTCTTGCAAAAGTTTTTTATAATCTGGACAATACACCCTGAAACCAATGAATGTTATATCCCCTTCCCTTAATTTGACTAAAAATAGTATATTGAGCCAATTTCACTGCCCTTTATAAAGAGGAAATCAGGTATCAACTGAAGGGTTAACTAAGCTATAAGAACTATAATTTTTTCATGTCTTTTTATTTAACATTCCTAGTGAACTACACTTGACTTGGTCTGCAAAACTCTTAAAGCTGTAGTAATTTTTGCCTTTAAAATAAATATGTTACCTAACTGAATAATGTCTGCATTGAAGAAAATTCATGGTGAGCAGATTGACAAACCAGAAAGCACTTACCCAAATTGAAATAAAAGTTAGTGCCTTTGTTTTGCCTACCTGCATTCATGTTACACATAGTACAATGGAAAGAACACACGTAATAAATACAGACATGTAAATGTTTGCAATACCTAAGAATATTTGAAGACTTAAAAAATTACACTGGATTTAAAAGAAGATATGCATGAATATAATGCTGATGTATGCGGCTCAGATAAACCAAAATAATGCACTTACAGACATTCAATGATTAAAGTAAATGCTTTAGTTTGGTTTGCTTTTACCCATTTCAAATCAAGGACTGCAGATTTTTTATAAAGATGATAGTGTAAAACAACTTTGATAATATACAAGCTGCTTAACATTACAAAGCTAACAGTAACTAAAGTTTTACTTTTATAAATATAACTTAGATAAGAACATACCCTATCTGTCAACTAAAGGCAACCTAAAATAAATGTGCAAACTTTTTGACATTGTAACTTGTACCCTTTAAAATGGCAAAACTTCTATTTTTTGTTAAATTGTATAAAGATTTAAAGATTTGAAACATGAACTATCCTATTCTACCTAACAAAACTGTGTTAGAAATAGTGTGTGTTGCTTTTAAACATTTTCTTGCAACAATTCAATTATTAAAACATGTGTTTTGTGCATTGTACTAGAATATTTGAACCAAAAATCCACAGAAATACAATTTCATAAACATCCAAATGAATTAACAGATAACAGGTAACTAAATTAAATCAAATGATTACCTTAGTGAGCAAACAAGACATTTCTTCAAGTTTCTCTTCATGAAGTGGCAGATTTCTAGTTCTTGCACATCTTTTTATAAGCTGGAACAATACACTCAGAAACCAATGAAATGTTATGTGCCCTTCCCTTAATTTGCCTATCAAAAGCAGTTTACTGAGACCATTTTAATTACCTTTAGGAGATAAAATCAATTATCAACTGAATGGGTGACTATGCAATAAGAAACATGTTTTGTTCATGCCTTTATTTATTTCAACAGTACACTAAACTTGACCTATTTTGAAAAAATTCAAAACCTTTAATCATTTTTGCCTTTAAAATAAATATATGTTACATAATGGAATAATGTCTGCACTCAAGAAAATTCAAGTTGAGCAGATTAACAAAACAGAAGGCACTTACCCAAAATCAAATAAAAGTTAGCGCCTTTGTTTTGCTTCCCTGCATTCATGTTACACACAGAAGAATGTAAAGGACACACCTAATAAATACAGACATATAGATTTTTGCAATGACTAAGAATATGTGTTGACTTAAAAATTTACATTTAATTTAAAATATGAGTATAAGCATGATTATAATGCTGATTTATGCAGCACAAATAAACCAAAATAACGCACTTACAGATTATGCATAATTAAAGTAAATGCTTTAGTTTGGTTTGTTTGTACCCATTTAAAATCGAGGACTGCAGCTTTTTGGTAACAGTCTGCATCTAAGCAAGTTTTCATATAGTACCAGCTATTTAAAAGTAAAAAAATAACATTAACTCAAGTTTTAGCTTATTGAATATAGCTAAGATTAGAATACGCATACATTGTCTTTCAGGTAATGGAAACAGAAAATAAATGTGTGTGCTTTTTAACATTGTAACTTGTAGCCTTTTTAAAATGGTAGAACATCTAATATTTTTAAAGTGTATGAGTATTTAAAACTTTGAAGCTTGAACTGTCCTGTTAATGCTACCTAACAAAATTGTATTAGAAAAAACTCCTGTTGCTTTTAAACATTTTCTTGCAACAATTCTGTTAATGATTAAAACGTGCTTTTTGAGCATTCTATTAGAATATCTTAACAGAAAGCCAAAGTAATACAGGTTCACATGCATGAACAGAAAATAGGTTACTAAATTAAATCAAATTATTACCCAAATCAGTAAAAATGACATGTTTCTTTAAGTTTCCTTTCAGCAAGTGACAGATTTTTAGTTCTTGCAAAAGTTTTTTATAATCTGGACAATACACCCTGAAACCAATGAATGTTATATCCCCTTCCCTTAATTTGACTAAAAATAGTATATTGAGCCAATTTCACTGCCCTTTATAAAGAGGAAATCAGGTATCAACTGAAGGGTTAACTAAGCTATAAGAACTATAATTTTTTCATGTCTTTTTATTTAACATTCCTAGTGAACTACACTTGACTTGGTCTGCAAAACTCTTAAAGCTGTAGTAATTTTTGCCTTTAAAATAAATATGTTACCTAACTGAATAATGTCTGCATTGAAGAAAATTCATGGTGAGCAGATTGACAAACCAGAAAGCACTTACCCAAATTGAAATAAAAGTTAGTGCCTTTGTTTTGCCTACCTGCATTCATGTTACACATAGTACAATGGAAAGAACACACGTAATAAATACAGACATGTAAATGTTTGCAATACCTAAGAATATTTGAAGACTTAAAAAATTACACTGGATTTAAAAGAAGATATGCATGAATATAATGCTGATGTATGCGGCTCAGATAAACCAAAATAATGCACTTACAGACATTCAATGATTAAAGTAAATGCTTTAGTTTGGTTTGCTTTTACCCATTTCAAATCAAGGACTGCAGATTTTTTATAAAGATGATAGTGTAAAACAACTTTGATAATATACAAGCTGCTTAACATTACAAAGCTAACAGTAACTAAAGTTTTACTTTTATAAATATAACTAAGATAAGAACATACCCTATCTGTCAACTAAAGGCAACCTAAAATAAATGTGCAAACTTTTTGACATTGTAACTTGTACCCTTTAAAATGGCAAAACTTCTATTTTTTGTTAAATTGTATAAAGATTTAAAGATTTGAAACATGAACTATCCTATTCTACCTAACAAAACTGTGTTAGAAATAGTGTGTGTTGCTTTTAAACATTTTCTTGCAACAATTCAATTATTAAAACATGTGTTTTGTGCATTGTACTAGAATATTTGAACCAAAAATCCACAGAAATACAATTTCATAAACATCCAAATGAATTAACAGATAACAGGTAACTAAATTAAATCAAATGATTACCTTAGTGAGCAAACAAGACATTTCTTCAAGTTTCTCTTCATGAAGTGGCAGATTTCTAGTTCTTGCACATCTTTTTATAAGCTGGAACAATACACTCAGAAACCAATGAAATGTTATGTGCCCTTCCCTTAATTTGCCTATCAAAAGCAGTTTACTGAGACCATTTTAATTACCTTTAGGAGATAAAATCAATTATCAACTGAATGGGTGACTATGCAATAAGAAACATGTTTTGTTCATGCCTTTATTTATTTCAACAGTACACTACACTTGACCTATTTTGAAAAAATTCAAAACCTTTAATCATTTTTGCCTTTAAAATAAATATATGTTACATAATGGAATAATGTCTGCACTCAAGAAAATTCAAGTTGAGCAGATTAACAAAACAGAAGGCACTTACCCAAAATCAAATAAAAGTTAGCGCCTTTGTTTTGCTTCCCTGCATTCATGTTACACACAGAAGAATGTAAAGGACACACCTAATAAATACAGACATATAGATTTTTGCAATGACTAAGAATATGTGTTGACTTAAAAATTTACATTTAATTTAAAATATGAGTATAAGCATGATTATAATGCTGATTTATGCAGCACAAATAAACCAAAATAACGCACTTACAGATTATGCATAATTAAAGTAAATGCTTTAGTTTGGTTTGTTTGTACCCATTTAAAATCGAGGACTGCAGCTTTTTGGTAACAGTCTGCATCTAAGCAAGTTTTCATATAGTACCAGCTATTTAAAAGTAAAAAAATAACATTAACTCAAGTTTTAGCTTATTGAATATAGCTAAGATTAGAATACGCATACATTGTCTTTCAGGTAATGGAAACAGAAAATAAATGTGTGTGCTTTTTAACATTGTAACTTGTAGCCTTTTTAAAATGGTAGAACATCTAATATTTTTAAAGTGTATGAGTATTTAAAACTTTGAAGCTTGAACTGTCCTGTTAATGCTACCTAACAAAATTGTATTAGAAAAAACTCCTGTTGCTTTTAAACATTTTCTTGCAACAATTCTGTTAATGATTAAAACGTGCTTTTTGAGCATTCTATTAGAATATCTTAACAGAAAGCCAAAGTAATACAGTTTCACATGCATGAACAGAAAATAGGTTACTAAATTAAATCAAATTATTACCCAAATCAGTAAAAATGACATGTTTCTTTAAGTTTCCTTTCAGCAAGTGACAGATTTTTAGTTCTTGCAAAAGTTTTTTATAATCTGGACAATACACCCTGAAACCAATGAATGTTATATCCCCTTCCCTTAATTTGACTAAAAATAGTATATTGAGCCAATTTCACTGCCCTTTATAAAGAGGAAATCAGGTATCAACTGAAGGGTTAACTAAGCTATAAGAACTATAATTTTTTCATGTCTTTTTATTTAACATTCCTAGTGAACTACACTTGACTTGGTCTGCAAAACTCTTAAAGCTGTAGTAATTTTTGCCTTTAAAATAAATATGTTACCTAACTGAATAATGTCTGCATTGAAGAAAATTCATGGTGAGCAGATTGACAAACCAGAAAGCACTTACCCAAATTGAAATAAAAGTTAGTGCCTTTGTTTTGCCTACCTGCATTCATGTTACACATAGTACAATGGAAAGAACACACGTAATAAATACAGACATGTAAATGTTTGCAATACCTAAGAATATTTGAAGACTTAAAAAATTACACTGGATTTAAAAGAAGATATGCATGAATATAATGCTGATGTATGCGGCTCAGATAAACCAAAATAATGCACTTACAGACATTCAATGATTAAAGTAAATGCTTTAGTTTGGTTTGCTTTTACCCATTTCAAATCAAGGACTGCAGATTTTTTATAAAGATGATAGTGTAAAACAACTTTGATAATATACAAGCTGCTTAACATTACAAAGCTAACAGTAACTAAAGTTTTACTTTTATAAATATAACTAAGATAAGAACATACCCTATCTGTCAACTAAAGGCAACCTAAAATAAATGTGCAAACTTTTTGACATTGTAACTTGTACCCTTTAAAATGGCAAAACTTCTATTTTTTGTTAAATTGTATAAAGATTTAAAGATTTGAAACATGAACTATCCTATTCTACCTAACAAAACTGTGTTAGAAATAGTGTGTGTTGCTTTTAAACATTTTCTTGCAACAATTCAATTATTAAAACATGTGTTTTGTGCATTGTACTAGAATATTTGAACCAAAAATCCACAGAAATACAATTTCATAAACATCCAAATGAATTAACAGATAACAGGTAACTAAATTAAATCAAATGATTACCTTAGTGAGCAAACAAGACATTTCTTCAAGTTTCTCTTCATGAAGTGGCAGATTTCTAGTTCTTGCACATCTTTTTATAAGCTGGAACAATACACTCAGAAACCAATGAAATGTTATGTGCCCTTCCCTTAATTTGCCTATCAAAAGCAGTTTACTGAGACCATTTTAATTACCTTTAGGAGATAAAATCAATTATCAACTGAATGGGTGACTATGCAATAAGAAACATGTTTTGTTCATGCCTTTATTTATTTCAACAGTACACTAAACTTGACCTATTTTGAAAAAATTCAAAACCTTTAATCATTTTTGCCTTTAAAATAAATATATGTTACATAATGGAATAATGTCTGCACTCAAGAAAATTCAAGTTGAGCAGATTAACAAAACAGAAGGCACTTACCCAAAATCAAATAAAAGTTAGCGCCTTTGTTTTGCTTCCCTGCATTCATGTTACACACAGAAGAATGTAAAGGACACACCTAATAAATACAGACATATAGATTTTTGCAATGACTAAGGGCCCCTTCACACTGTGCAATCAAAGTCTGAACGAGCGTTCGATTTGTGACGTTTATCCGTCCTCGTTCCGAGGTTGCAAAGTGTGACATGGCGTTACGATTTGCGACGCAGCCCAGCATCGTACGATGTGAAAGAAAGAGCAGAACTTTCTTTCGTCGTAAATGTCTCGCTGTGGCGGTCGAAATCGTAGTATGTGACGGCGGTCATACGAGCTCGTAATGCGACTACGTGGGTTGGGCTTCCGCATACCTGTCTCCTGATTGGGCGTGACGTTTTAGCACGCCCATGCTGGTAATACGTCACGCTCGGAGTCGTAGGACTATGGCGGTGTGAAGGGTAGCGTACGATTGCGACGCGTGACGTTCACATCGCAACTACGTCAGAAAAAGCGTTAACATCGTAGAGTGTGACCGCTGGCTACGAGCTCGTACTGCGATGTCGAATATGACGCAAATGCGTCGTAATCGTAGCAGAATCGACCAGTGTGAAGGGGCCCTAAGAATATGTGTTGACTTAAAAATTTACATTTAATTTAAAATATGAGTATAAGCATGATTATAATGCTGATTTATGCAGCACAAATAAACCAAAATAACGCACTTACAGATTATGCATAATTAAAGTAAATGCTTTAGTTTGGTTTGTTTGTACCCATTTAAAATCGAGGACTGCAGCTTTTTGGTAACAGTCTGCATCTAAGCAAGTTTTCATATAGTACCAGCTATTTAAAAGTAAAAAAATAACATTAACTCAAGTTTTAGCTTATTGAATATAGCTAAGATTAGAATACGCATACATTGTCTTTCAGGTAATGGAAACAGAAAATAAATGTGTGTGCTTTTTAACATTGTAACTTGTAGCCTTTTTAAAATGGTAGAACATCTAATATTTTTAAAGTGTATGAGTATTTAAAACTTTGAAGCTTGAACTGTCCTGTTAATGCTACCTAACAAAATTGTATTAGAAAAAACTCCTGTTGCTTTTAAACATTTTCTTGCAACAATTCTGTTAATGATTAAAACGTGCTTTTTGAGCATTCTATTAGAATATCTTAACAGAAAGCCAAAGTAATACAGGTTCACATGCATGAACAGAAAATAGGTTACTAAATTAAATCAAATTATTACCCAAATCAGTAAAAATGACATGTTTCTTTAAGTTTCCTTTCAGCAAGTGACAGATTTTTAGTTCTTGCAAAAGTTTTTTATAATCTGGACAATACACCCTGAAACCAATGAATGTTATATCCCCTTCCCTTAATTTGACTAAAAATAGTATATTGAGCCAATTTCACTGCCCTTTATAAAGAGGAAATCAGGTATCAACTGAAGGGTTAACTAAGCTATAAGAACTATAATTTTTTCATGTCTTTTTATTTAACATTCCTAGTGAACTACACTTGACTTGGTCTGCAAAACTCTTAAAGCTGTAGTAATTTTTGCCTTTAAAATAAATATGTTACCTAACTGAATAATGTCTGCATTGAAGAAAATTCATGGTGAGCAGATTGACAAACCAGAAAGCACTTACCCAAATTGAAATAAAAGTTAGTGCCTTTGTTTTGCCTACCTGCATTCATGTTACACATAGTACAATGGAAAGAACACACGTAATAAATACAGACATGTAAATGTTTGCAATACCTAAGAATATTTGAAGACTTAAAAAATTACACTGGATTTAAAAGAAGATATGCATGAATATAATGCTGATGTATGCGGCTCAGATAAACCAAAATAATGCACTTACAGACATTCAATGATTAAAGTAAATGCTTTAGTTTGGTTTGCTTTTACCCATTTCAAATCAAGGACTGCAGATTTTTTATAAAGATGATAGTGTAAAACAACTTTGATAATATACAAGCTGCTTAACATTACAAAGCTAACAGTAACTAAAGTTTTACTTTTATAAATATAACTAAGATAAGAACATACCCTATCTGTCAACTAAAGGCAACCTAAAATAAATGTGCAAACTTTTTGACATTGTAACTTGTACCCTTTAAAATGGCAAAACTTCTATTTTTTGTTAAATTGTATAAAGATTTAAAGATTTGAAACATGAACTATCCTATTCTACCTAACAAAACTGTGTTAGAAATAGTGTGTGTTGCTTTTAAACATTTTCTTGCAACAATTCAATTATTAAAACATGTGTTTTGTGCATTGTACTAGAATATTTGAACCAAAAATCCACAGAAATACAATTTCATAAACATCCAAATGAATTAACAGATAACAGGTAACTAAATTAAATCAAATGATTACCTTAGTGAGCAAACAAGACATTTCTTCAAGTTTCTCTTCATGAAGTGGCAGATTTCTAGTTCTTGCACATCTTTTTATAAGCTGGAACAATACACTCAGAAACCAATGAAATGTTATGTGCCCTTCCCTTAATTTGCCTATCAAAAGCAGTTTACTGAGACCATTTTAATTACCTTTAGGAGATAAAATCAATTATCAACTGAATGGGTGACTATGCAATAAGAAACATGTTTTGTTCATGCCTTTATTTATTTCAACAGTACACTAAACTTGACCTATTTTGAAAAAATTCAAAACCTTTAATCATTTTTGCCTTTAAAATAAATATATGTTACATAATGGAATAATGTCTGCACTCAAGAAAATTCAAGTTGAGCAGATTAACAAAACAGAAGGCACTTACCCAAAATCAAATAAAAGTTAGCGCCTTTGTTTTGCTTCCCTGCATTCATGTTACACACAGAAGAATGTAAAGGACACACCTAATAAATACAGACATATAGATTTTTGCAATGACTAAGGGCCCCTTCACACTGTGCAATCAAAGTCTGAACGAGCGTTCGATTTGTGACGTTTATCCGTCCTCGTTCCGAGGTTGCAAAGTGTGACATGGCGTTACGATTTGCGACGCAGCCCAGCATCGTACGATGTGAAAGAAAGAGCAGAACTTTCTTTCGTCGTAAATGTCTCGCTGTGGCGGTCGAAATCGTAGTATGTGACGGCGGTCATACGAGCTCGTAATGCGACTACGTGGGTTGGGCTTCCGCATACCTGTCTCCTGATTGGGCGTGACGTTTTAGCACGCCCATGCTGGTAATACGTCACGCTCGGAGTCGTAGGACTATGGCGGTGTGAAGGGTAGCGTACGATTGCGACGCGTGACGTTCACATCGCAACTACGTCAGAAAAAGCGTTAACATCGTAGAGTGTGACCGCTGGCTACGAGCTCGTACTGCGATGTCGAATATGACGCAAATGCGTCGTAATCGTAGCAGAATCGACCAGTGTGAAGGGGCCCTAAGAATATGTGTTGACTTAAAAATTTACATTTAATTTAAAATATGAGTATAAGCATGATTATAATGCTGATTTATGCAGCACAAATAAACCAAAATAACGCACTTACAGATTATGCATAATTAAAGTAAATGCTTTAGTTTGGTTTGTTTGTACCCATTTAAAATCGAGGACTGCAGCTTTTTGGTAACAGTCTGCATCTAAGCAAGTTTTCATATAGTACCAGCTATTTAAAAGTAAAAAAATAACATTAACTCAAGTTTTAGCTTATTGAATATAGCTAAGATTAGAATACGCATACATTGTCTTTCAGGTAATGGAAACAGAAAATAAATGTGTGTGCTTTTTAACATTGTAACTTGTAGCCTTTTTAAAATGGTAGAACATCTAATATTTTTAAAGTGTATGAGTATTTAAAACTTTGAAGCTTGAACTGTCCTGTTAATGCTACCTAACAAAATTGTATTAGAAAAAACTCCTGTTGCTTTTAAACATTTTCTTGCAACAATTCTGTTAATGATTAAAACGTGCTTTTTGAGCATTCTATTAGAATATCTTAACAGAAAGCCAAAGTAATACAGGTTCACATGCATGAACAGAAAATAGGTTACTAAATTAAATCAAATTATTACCCAAATCAGTAAAAATGACATGTTTCTTTAAGTTTCCTTTCAGCAAGTGACAGATTTTTAGTTCTTGCAAAAGTTTTTTATAATCTGGACAATACACCCTGAAACCAATGAATGTTATATCCCCTTCCCTTAATTTGACTAAAAATAGTATATTGAGCCAATTTCACTGCCCTTTATAAAGAGGAAATCAGGTATCAACTGAAGGGTTAACTAAGCTATAAGAACTATAATTTTTTCATGTCTTTTTATTTAACATTCCTAGTGAACTACACTTGACTTGGTCTGCAAAACTCTTAAAGCTGTAGTAATTTTTGCCTTTAAAATAAATATGTTACCTAACTGAATAATGTCTGCATTGAAGAAAATTCATGGTGAGCAGATTGACAAACCAGAAAGCACTTACCCAAATTGAAATAAAAGTTAGTGCCTTTGTTTTGCCTACCTGCATTCATGTTACACATAGTACAATGGAAAGAACACACGTAATAAATACAGACATGTAAATGTTTGCAATACCTAAGAATATTTGAAGACTTAAAAAATTACACTGGATTTAAAAGAAGATATGCATGAATATAATGCTGATGTATGCGGCTCAGATAAACCAAAATAATGCACTTACAGACATTCAATGATTAAAGTAAATGCTTTAGTTTGGTTTGCTTTTACCCATTTCAAATCAAGGACTGCAGATTTTTTATAAAGATGATAGTGTAAAACAACTTTGATAATATACAAGCTGCTTAACATTACAAAGCTAACAGTAACTAAAGTTTTACTTTTATAAATATAACTAAGATAAGAACATACCCTATCTGTCAACTAAAGGCAACCTAAAATAAATGTGCAAACTTTTTGACATTGTAACTTGTACCCTTTAAAATGGCAAAACTTCTATTTTTTGTTAAATTGTATAAAGATTTAAAGATTTGAAACATGAACTATCCTATTCTACCTAACAAAACTGTGTTAGAAATAGTGTGTGTTGCTTTTAAACATTTTCTTGCAACAATTCAATTATTAAAACATGTGTTTTGTGCATTGTACTAGAATATTTGAACCAAAAATCCACAGAAATACAATTTCATAAACATCCAAATGAATTAACAGATAACAGGTAACTAAATTAAATCAAATGATTACCTTAGTGAGCAAACAAGACATTTCTTCAAGTTTCAGAAGTGGCAGATTTCTAGTTCTTGCACATCTTTTTATAAGCTGGAACAATACACTCAGAAACCAATGAAATGTTATGTGCCCTTCCCTTAATTTGCCTATCAAAAGCAGTTTACTGAGACCATTTTAATTACCTTTAGGAGATAAAATCAATTATCAACTGAATGGGTGACTATGCAATAAGAAACATGTTTTGTTCATGCCTTTATTTATTTCAACAGTACACTAAACTTGACCTATTTTGAAAAAATTCAAAACCTTTAATCATTTTTGCCTTTAAAATAAATATATGTTACATAATGGAATAATGTCTGCACTCAAGAAAATTCAAGTTGAGCAGATTAACAAAACAGAAGGCACTTACCCAAAATCAAATAAAAGTTAGCGCCTTTGTTTTGCTTCCCTGCATTCATGTTACACACAGAAGAATGTAAAGGACACACCTAATAAATACAGACATATAGATTTTTGCAATGACTAAGAATATGTGTTGACTTAAAAATTTACATTTAGTTTAAAATATGAGTATAAGCATGATTATAATGCTGATTTATGCAGCACAAATAAACCAAAATAACGCACTTACAGATTATGCATAATGAAAGTAAATGCTTTAGTTTGGTTTGTTTGTACCCATTTAAAATCGAGGACTGCAGCTTTTTGGTAACAGTCTGCATCTAAGCAAGTTTTCATATAGTACCAGCTATTTAAAAGTAAAAAAATAACATTAACTCAAGTTTTAGCTTATTGAATATAGCTAAGATTAGAATACGCATACATTGTCTTTCAGGTAATGGAAACAGAAAATAAATGTGTGTGCTTTTTAACATTGTAACTTGTAGCCTTTTTAAAATGGTAGAACATCTAATATTTTTAAAGTGTATGAGTATTTAAAACTTTGAAGCTTGAACTGTCCTGTTAATGCTACCTAACAAAATTGTATTAGAAAAAACTCCTGTTGCTTTTAAACATTTTCTTGCAACAATTCTGTTAATGATTAAAACGTGCTTTTTGAGCATTCTATTAGAATATCTTAACAGAAAGCCAAAGTAATACAGGTTCACATGCATGAACAGAAAATAGGTTACTAAATTAAATCAAATTATTACCCAAATCAGTAAAAATGACATGTTTCTTTAAGTTTCCTTTCAGCAAGTGACAGATTTTTAGTTCTTGCAAAAGTTTTTTATAATCTGGACAATACACCCTGAAACCAATGAATGTTATATCCCCTTCCCTTAATTTGACTAAAAATAGTATATTGAGCCAATTTCACTGCCCTTTATAAAGAGGAAATCAGGTATCAACTGAAGGGTTAACTAAGCTATAAGAACTATAATTTTTTCATGTCTTTTTATTTAACATTCCTAGTGAACTACACTTGACTTGGTCTGCAAAACTCTTAAAGCTGTAGTAATTTTTGCCTTTAAAATAAATATGTTACCTAACTGAATAATGTCTGCATTGAAGAAAATTCATGGTGAGCAGATTGACAAACCAGAAAGCACTTACCCAAATTGAAATAAAAGTTAGTGCCTTTGTTTTGCCTACCTGCATTCATGTTACACATAGTACAATGGAAAGAACACACGTAATAAATACAGACATGTAAATGTTTGCAATACCTAAGAATATTTGAAGACTTAAAAAATTACACTGGATTTAAAAGAAGATATGCATGAATATAATGCTGATGTATGCGGCTCAGATAAACCAAAATAATGCACTTACAGACATTCAATGATTAAAGTAAATGCTTTAGTTTGGTTTGCTTTTACCCATTTCAAATCAAGGACTGCAGATTTTTTATAAAGATGATAGTGTAAAACAACTTTGATAATATACAAGCTGCTTAACATTACAAAGCTAACAGTAACTAAAGTTTTACTTTTATAAATATAACTAAGATAAGAACATACCCTATCTGTCAACTAAAGGCAACCTAAAATAAATGTGCAAACTTTTTGACATTGTAACTTGTACCCTTTAAAATGGCAAAACTTCTATTTTTTGTTAAATTGTATAAAGATTTAAAGATTTGAAACATGAACTATCCTATTCTACCTAACAAAACTGTGTTAGAAATAGTGTGTGTTGCTTTTAAACATTTTCTTGCAACAATTCAATTATTAAAACATGTGTTTTGTGCATTGTACTAGAATATTTGAACCAAAAATCCACAGAAATACAATTTCATAAACATCCAAATGAATTAACAGATAACAGGTAACTAAATTAAATCAAATGATTACCTTAGTGAGCAAACAAGACATTTCTTCAAGTTTCTCTTCATGAAGTGGCAGATTTCTAGTTCTTGCACATCTTTTTATAAGCTGGAACAATACACTCAGAAACCAATGAAATGTTATGTGCCCTTCCCTTAATTTGCCTATCAAAAGCAGTTTACTGAGACCATTTTAATTACCTTTAGGAGATAAAATCAATTATCAACTGAATGGGTGACTATGCAATAAGAAACATGTTTTGTTCATGCCTTTATTTATTTCAACAGTACACTAAACTTGACCTATTTTGAAAAAATTCAAAACCTTTAATCATTTTTGCCTTTAAAATAAATATATGTTACATAATGGAATAATGTCTGCACTCAAGAAAATTCAAGTTGAGCAGATTAACAAAACAGAAGGCACTTACCCAAAATCAAATAAAAGTTAGCGCCTTTGTTTTGCTTCCCTGCATTCATGTTACACACAGAAGAATGTAAAGGACACACCTAATAAATACAGACATATAGATTTTTGCAATGACTAAGAATATGTGTTGACTTAAAAATTTACATTTAGTTTAAAATATGAGTATAAGCATGATTATAATGCTGATTTATGCAGCACAAATAAACCAAAATAACGCACTTACAGATTATGCATAATGAAAGTAAATGCTTTAGTTTGGTTTGTTTGTACCCATTTAAAATCGAGGACTGCAGCTTTTTGGTAACAGTCTGCATCTAAGCAAGTTTTCATATAGTACCAGCTATTTAAAAGTAAAAAAATAACATTAACTCAAGTTTTAGCTTATTGAATATAGCTAAGATTAGAATACGCATACATTGTCTTTCAGGTAATGGAAACAGAAAATAAATGTGTGTGCTTTTTAACATTGTAACTTGTAGCCTTTTTAAAATGGTAGAACATCTAATATTTTTAAAGTGTATGAGTATTTAAAACTTTGAAGCTTGAACTGTCCTGTTAATGCTACCTAACAAAATTGTATTAGAAAAAACTCCTGTTGCTTTTAAACATTTTCTTGCAACAATTCTGTTAATGATTAAAACGTGCTTTTTGAGCATTCTATTAGAATATCTTAACAGAAAGCCAAAGTAATACAGGTTCACATGCATGAACAGAAAATAGGTTACTAAATTAAATCAAATTATTACCAAAATCAGTAAAAATGACATGTTTCTTTAAGTTTCCTTTCAGCAAGTGACAGATTTTTAGTTCTTGCAAAAGTTTTTTATAATCTGGACAATACACCCTGAAACCAATGAATGTTATATCCCCTTCCCTTAATTTGACTAAAAATAGTATATTGAGCCAATTTCACTGCCCTTTATAAAGAGGAAATCAGGTATCAACTGAAGGGTTAACTAAGCTATAAGAACTATAATTTTTTCATGTCTTTTTATTTAACATTCCTAGTGAACTACACTTGACTTGGTCTGCAAAACTCTTAAAGCTGTAGTAATTTTTGCCTTTAAAATAAATATGTTACCTAACTGAATAATGTCTGCATTGAAGAAAATTCATGGTGAGCAGATTGACAAACCAGAAAGCACTTACCCAAATTGAAATAAAAGTTAGTGCCTTTGTTTTGCCTACCTGCATTCATGTTACACATAGTACAATGGAAAGAACACACGTAATAAATACAGACATGTAAATGTTTGCAATACCTAAGAATATTTGAAGACTTAAAAAATTACACTGGATTTAAAAGAAGATATGCATGAATATAATGCTGATGTATGCGGCTCAGATAAACCAAAATAATGCACTTACAGACATTCAATGATTAAAGTAAATGCTTTAGTTTGGTTTGCTTTTACCCATTTCAAATCAAGGACTGCAGATTTTTTATAAAGATGATAGTGTAAAACAACTTTGATAATATACAAGCTGCTTAACATTACAAAGCTAACAGTAACTAAAGTTTTACTTTTATAAATATAACTAAGATAAGAACATACCCTATCTGTCAACTAAAGGCAACCTAAAATAAATGTGCAAACTTTTTGACATTGTAACTTGTACCCTTTAAAATGGCAAAACTTCTATTTTTTGTTAAATTGTATAAAGATTTAAAGATTTGAAACATGAACTATCCTATTCTACCTAACAAAACTGTGTTAGAAATAGTGTGTGTTGCTTTTAAACATTTTCTTGCAACAATTCAATTATTAAAACATGTGTTTTGTGCATTGTACTAGAATATTTGAACCAAAAATCCACAGAAATACAATTTCATAAACATCCAAATGAATTAACAGATAACAGGTAACTAAATTAAATCAAATGATTACCTTAGTGAGCAAACAAGACATTTCTTCAAGTTTCTCTTCATGAAGTGGCAGATTTCTAGTTCTTGCACATCTTTTTATAAGCTGGAACAATACACTCAGAAACCAATGAAATGTTATGTGCCCTTCCCTTAATTTGCCTATCAAAAGCAGTTTACTGAGACCATTTTAATTACCTTTAGGAGATAAAATCAATTATCAACTGAATGGGTGACTATGCAATAAGAAACATGTTTTGTTCATGCCTTTATTTATTTCAACAGTACACTAAACTTGACCTATTTTGAAAAAATTCAAAACCTTTAATCATTTTTGCCTTTAAAATAAATATATGTTACATAATGGAATAATGTCTGCACTCAAGAAAATTCAAGTTGAGCAGATTAACAAAACAGAAGGCACTTACCCAAAATCAAATAAAAGTTAGCGCCTTTGTTTTGCTTCCCTGCATTCATGTTACACACAGAAGAATGTAAAGGACACACCTAATAAATACAGACATATAGATTTTTGCAATGACTAAGAATATGTGTTGACTTAAAAATTTACATTTAATTTAAAATATGAGTATAAGCATGATTATAATGCTGATTTATGCAGCACAAATAAACCAAAATAACGCACTTACAGATTATGCATAATTAAAGTAAATGCTTTAGTTTGGTTTGTTTGTACCCATTTAAAATCGAGGACTGCAGCTTTTTGGTAACAGTCTGCATCTAAGCAAGTTTTCATATAGTACCAGCTATTTAAAAGTAAAAAAATAACATTAACTCAAGTTTTAGCTTATTGAATATAGCTAAGATTAGAATACGCATACATTGTCTTTCAGGTAATGGAAACAGAAAATAAATGTGTGTGCTTTTTAACATTGTAACTTGTAGCCTTTTTAAAATGGTAGAACATCTAATATTTTTAAAGTGTATGAGTATTTAAAACTTTGAAGCTTGAACTGTCCTGTTAATGCTACCTAACAAAATTGTATTAGAAAAAACTCCTGTTGCTTTTAAACATTTTCTTGCAACAATTCTGTTAATGATTAAAACGTGCTTTTTGAGCATTCTATTAGAATATCTTAACAGAAAGCCAAAGTAATACAGGTTCACATGCATGAACAGAAAATAGGTTACTAAATTAAATCAAATTATTACCCAAATCAGTAAAAATGACATGTTTCTTTAAGTTTCCTTTCAGCAAGTGACAGATTTTTAGTTCTTGCAAAAGTTTTTTATAATCTGGACAATACACCCTGAAACCAATGAATGTTATATCCCCTTCCCTTAATTTGACTAAAAATAGTATATTGAGCCAATTTCACTGGCCTTTATAAAGAGGAAATCAGGTATCAACTGAAGGGTTAACTAAGCTATAAGAACTATAATTTTTTCATGTCTTTTTATTTAACATTCCTAGTGAACTACACTTGACTTGGTCTGCAAAACTCTTAAAGCTGTAGTAATTTTTGCCTTTAAAATAAATATGTTACCTAACTGAATAATGTCTGCATTGAAGAAAATTCATGGTGAGCAGATTGACAAACCAGAAAGCACTTACCCAAATTGAAATAAAAGTTAGTGCCTTTGTTTTGCCTACCTGCATTCATGTTACACATAGTACAATGGAAAGAACACACGTAATAAATACAGACATGTAAATGTTTGCAATACCTAAGAATATTTGAAGACTTAAAAAATTACACTGGATTTAAAAGAAGATATGCATGAATATAATGCTGATGTATGCGGCTCAGATAAACCAAAATAATGCACTTACAGACATTCAATGATTAAAGTAAATGCTTTAGTTTGGTTTGCTTTTACCCATTTCAAATCAAGGACTGCAGATTTTTTATAAAGATGATAGTGTAAAACAACTTTGATAATATACAAGCTGCTTAACATTACAAAGCTAACAGTAACTAAAGTTTTACTTTTATAAATATAACTAAGATAAGAACATACCCTATCTGTCAACTAAAGGCAACCTAAAATAAATGTGCAAACTTTTTGACATTGTAACTTGTACCCTTTAAAATGGCAAAACTTCTATTTTTTGTTAAATTGTATAAAGATTTAAAGATTTGAAACATGAACTATCCTATTCTACCTAACAAAACTGTGTTAGAAATAGTGTGTGTTGCTTTTAAACATTTTCTTGCAACAATTCAATTATTAAAACATGTGTTTTGTGCATTGTACTAGAATATTTGAACCAAAAATCCACAGAAATACAATTTCATAAACATCCAAATGAATTAACAGATAACAGGTAACTAAATTAAATCAAATGATTACCTTAGTGAGCAAACAAGACATTTCTTCAAGTTTCTCTTCATGAAGTGGCAGATTTCTAGTTCTTGCACATCTTTTTATAAGCTGGAACAATACACTCAGAAACCAATGAAATGTTATGTGCCCTTCCCTTAATTTGCCTATCAAAAGCAGTTTACTGAGACCATTTTAATTACCTTTAGGAGATAAAATCAATTATCAACTGAATGGGTGACTATGCAATAAGAAACATGTTTTGTTCATGCCTTTATTTATTTCAACAGTACACTAAACTTGACCTATTTTGAAAAAATTCAAAACCTTTAATCATTTTTGCCTTTAAAATAAATATATGTTACATAATGGAATAATGTCTGCACTCAAGAAAATTCAAGTTGAGCAGATTAACAAAACAGAAGGCACTTACCCAAAATCAAATAAAAGTTAGCGCCTTTGTTTTGCTTCCCTGCATTCATGTTACACACAGAAGAATGTAAAGGACACACCTAATAAATACAGACATATAGATTTTTGCAATGACTAAGGGCCCCTTCACACTGTGCAATCAAAGTCTGAACGAGCGTTCGATTTGTGACGTTTATCCGTCCTCGTTCCGAGGTTGCAAAGTGTGACATGGCGTTACGATTTGCGACGCAGCCCAGCATCGTACGATGTGAAAGAAAGAGCAGAACTTTCTTTCGTCGTAAATGTCTCGCTGTGGCGGTCGAAATTGTAGTATGTGACGGCGGTCATACGAGCTCGTAATGCAACTACGTGGGTTGGGCTTCCGCATACCTGTCTCCTGATTGGGCGTGACGTTTTAGCACGCCCATGCTGGTAATACGTCACGCTCGGAGTCGTAGGACTATGGCGGTGTGAAGGGTAGCGTACGATTGCGACGCGTGACGTTCACATCGCAACTACGTCAGAAAAAGCGTTAACATCGTAGAGTGTGACCGCTGGCTACGAGCTCGTACTGCGATGTCGAATATGACGCAAATGCGTCGTAATCGTAGCAGAATCGACCAGTGTGAAGGGGCCCTAAGAATATGTGTTGACTTAAAAATTTACATTTAATTTAAAATATGAGTATAAGCATGATTATAATGCTGATTTATGCAGCACAAATAAACCAAAATAACGCACTTACAGATTATGCATAATTAAAGTAAATGCTTTAGTTTGGTTTGTTTGTACCCATTTAAAATCGAGGACTGCAGCTTTTTGGTAACAGTCTGCATCTAAGCAAGTTTTCATATAGTACCAGCTATTTAAAAGTAAAAAAATAACATTAACTCAAGTTTTAGCTTATTGAATATAGCTAAGATTAGAATACGCATACATTGTCTTTCAGGTAATGGAAACAGAAAATAAATGTGTGTGCTTTTTAACATTGTAACTTGTAGCCTTTTTAAAATGGTAGAACATCTAATATTTTTAAAGTGTATGAGTATTTAAAACTTTGAAGCTTGAACTGTCCTGTTAATGCTACCTAACAAAATTGTATTAGAAAAAACTCCTGTTGCTTTTAAACATTTTCTTGCAACAATTCTGTTAATGATTAAAACGTGCTTTTTGAGCATTCTATTAGAATATCTTAACAGAAAGCCAAAGTAATACAGGTTCACATGCATGAACAGAAAATAGGTTACTAAATTAAATCAAATTATTACCCAAATCAGTAAAAATGACATGTTTCTTTAAGTTTCCTTTCAGCAAGTGACAGATTTTTAGTTCTTGCAAAAGTTTTTTATAATCTGGACAATACACCCTGAAACCAATGAATGTTATATCCCCTTCCCTTAATTTGACTAAAAATAGTATATTGAGCCAATTTCACTGCCCTTTATAAAGAGGAAATCAGGTATCAACTGAAGGGTTAACTAAGCTATAAGAACTATAATTTTTTCATGTCTTTTTATTTAACATTCCTAGTGAACTACACTTGACTTGGTCTGCAAAACTCTTAAAGCTGTAGTAATTTTTGCCTTTAAAATAAATATGTTACCTAACTGAATAATGTCTGCATTGAAGAAAATTCATGGTGAGCAGATTGACAAACCAGAAAGCACTTACCCAAATTGAAATAAAAGTTAGTGCCTTTGTTTTGCCTACCTGCATTCATGTTACACATAGTACAATGGAAAGAACACACGTAATAAATACAGACATGTAAATGTTTGCAATACCTAAGAATATTTGAAGACTTAAAAAATTACACTGGATTTAAAAGAAGATATGCATGAATATAATGCTGATGTATGCGGCTCAGATAAACCAAAATAATGCACTTACAGACATTCAATGATTAAAGTAAATGCTTTAGTTTGGTTTGCTTTTACCCATTTCAAATCAAGGACTGCAGATTTTTTATAAAGATGATAGTGTAAAACAACTTTGATAATATACAAGCTGCTTAACATTACAAAGCTAACAGTAACTAAAGTTTTACTTTTATAAATATAACTAAGATAAGAACATACCCTATCTGTCAACTAAAGGCAACCTAAAATAAATGTGCAAACTTTTTTACATTGTAACTTGTACCCTTTAAAATGGCAAAACTTCTATTTTTTGTTAAATTGTATAAAGATTTAAAGATTTGAAACATGAACTATCCTATTCTACCTAACAAAACTGTGTTAGAAATAGTGTGTGTTGCTTTTAAACATTTTCTTGCAACAATTCAATTATTAAAACATGTGTTTTGTGCATTGTACTAGAATATTTGAACCAAAAATCCACAGAAATACAATTTCATAAACATCCAAATGAATTAACAGATAACAGGTAACTAAATTAAATCAAATGATTACCTTAGTGAGCAAACAAGACATTTCTTCAAGTTTCTCTTCATGAAGTGGCAGATTTCTAGTTCTTGCACATCTTTTTATAAGCTGGAACAATACACTCAGAAACCAATGAAATGTTATGTGCCCTTCCCTTAATTTGCCTATCAAAAGCAGTTTACTGAGACCATTTTAATTACCTTTAGGAGATAAAATCAATTATCAACTGAATGGGTGACTATGCAATAAGAAACATGTTTTGTTCATGCCTTTATTTATTTCAACAGTACACTAAACTTGACCTATTTTGAAAAAATTCAAAACCTTTAATCATTTTTGCCTTTAAAATAAATATATGTTACATAATGGAATAATGTCTGCACTCAAGAAAATTCAAGTTGAGCAGATTAACAAAACAGAAGGCACTTACCCAAAATCAAATAAAAGTTAGCGCCTTTGTTTTGCTTCCCTGCATTCATGTTACACACAGAAGAATGTAAAGGACACACCTAATAAATACAGACATATAGATTTTTGCAATGACTAAGAATATGTGTTGACTTAAAAATTTACATTTAGTTTAAAATATGAGTATAAGCATGATTATAATGCTGATTTATGCAGCACAAATAAACCAAAATAACGCACTTACAGATTATGCATAATGAAAGTAAATGCTTTAGTTTGGTTTGTTTGTACCCATTTAAAATCGAGGACTGCAGCTTTTTGGTAACAGTCTGCATCTAAGCAAGTTTTCATATAGTACCAGCTATTTAAAAGTAAAAAAATAACATTAACTCAAGTTTTAGCTTATTGAATATAGCTAAGATTAGAATACGCATACATTGTCTTTCAGGTAATGGAAACAGAAAATAAATGTGTGTGCTTTTTAACATTGTAACTTGTAGCCTTTTTAAAATGGTAGAACATCTAATATTTTTAAAGTGTATGAGTATTTAAAACTTTGAAGCTTGAACTGTCCTGTTAATGCTACCTAACAAAATTGTATTAGAAAAAACTCCTGTTGCTTTTAAACATTTTCTTGCAACAATTCTGTTAATGATTAAAACGTGCTTTTTGAGCATTCTATTAGAATATCTTAACAGAAAGCCAAAGTAATACAGGTTCACATGCATGAACAGAAAATAGGTTACTAAATTAAATCAAATTATTACCCAAATCAGTAAAAATGACATGTTTCTTTAAGTTTCCTTTCAGCAAGTGACAGATTTTTAGTTCTTGCAAAAGTTTTTTATAATCTGGACAATACACCCTGAAACCAATGAATGTTATATCCCCTTCCCTTAATTTGACTAAAAATAGTATATTGAGCCAATTTCACTGCCCTTTATAAAGAGGAAATCAGGTATCAACTGAAGGGTTAACTAAGCTATAAGAACTATAATTTTTTCATGTCTTTTTATTTAACATTCCTAGTGAACTACACTTGACTTGGTCTGCAAAACTCTTAAAGCTGTAGTAATTTTTGCCTTTAAAATAAATATGTTACCTAACTGAATAATGTCTGCATTGAAGAAAATTCATGGTGAGCAGATTGACAAACCAGAAAGCACTTACCCAAATTGAAATAAAAGTTAGTGCCTTTGTTTTGCCTACCTGCATTCATGTTACACATAGTACAATGGAAAGAATACACGTAATAAATACAGACATGTAAATGTTTGCAATACCTAAGAATATTTGAAGACTTAAAAAATTACACTGGATTTAAAAGAAGATATGCATGAATATAATGCTGATGTATGCGGCTCAGATAAACCAAAATAATGCACTTACAGACATTCAATGATTAAAGTAAATGCTTTAGTTTGGTTTGCTTTTACCCATTTCAAATCAAGGACTGCAGATTTTTTATAAAGATGATAGTGTAAAACAACTTTGATAATATACAAGCTGCTTAACATTACAAAGCTAACAGTAACTAAAGTTTTACTTTTATAAATATAACTAAGATAAGAACATACCCTATCTGTCAACTAAAGGCAACCTAAAATAAATGTGCAAACTTTTTGACATTGTAACTTGTACCCTTTAAAATGGCAAAACTTCTATTTTTTGTTAAATTGTATAAAGATTTAAAGATTTGAAACATGAACTATCCTATTCTACCTAACAAAACTGTGTTAGAAATAGTGTGTGTTGCTTTTAAACATTTTCTTGCAACAATTCAATTATTAAAACATGTGTTTTGTGCATTGTACTAGAATATTTGAACCAAAAATCCACAGAAATACAATTTCATAAACATCCAAATGAATTAACAGATAACAGGTAACTAAATTAAATCAAATGATTACCTTAGTGAGCAAACAAGACATTTCTTCAAGTTTCTCTTCATGAAGTGGCAGATTTCTAGTTCTTGCACATCTTTTTATAAGCTGGAACAATACACTCAGAAACCAATGAAATGTTATGTGCCCTTCCCTTAATTTGCGTATCAAAAGCAGTTTACTGAGACCATTTTAATTACCTTTAGGAGATAAAATCAATTATCAACTGAATGGGTGACTATGCAATAAGAAACATGTTTTGTTCATGCCTTTATTTATTTCAACAGTACACTAAACTTGACCTATTTTGAAAAAATTCAAAACCTTTAATCATTTTTGCCTTTAAAATAAATATATGTTACATAATGGAATAATGTCTGCACTCAAGAAAATTCAAGTTGAGCAGATTAACAAAACAGAAGGCACTTACCCAAAATCAAATAAAAGTTAGCGCCTTTGTTTTGCTTCCCTGCATTCATGTTACACACAGAAGAATGTAAAGGACACACCTAATAAATACAGACATATAGATTTTTGCAATGACTAAGAATATGTGTTGACTTAAAAATTTACATTTAATTTAAAATATGAGTATAAGCATGATTATAATGCTGATTTATGCAGCACAAATAAACCAAAATAACGCACTTACAGATTATGCATAATTAAAGTAAATGCTTTAGTTTGGTTTGTTTGTACCCATTTAAAATCGAGGACTGCAGCTTTTTGGTAACAGTCTGCATCTAAGCAAGTTTTCATATAGTACCAGCTATTTAAAAGTAAAAAAATAACATTAACTCAAGTTTTAGCTTATTGAATATAGCTAAGATTAGAATACGCATACATTGTCTTTCAGGTAATGGAAACAGAAAATAAATGTGTGTGCTTTTTAACATTGTAACTTGTAGCCTTTTTAAAATGGTAGAACATCTAATATTTTTAAAGTGTATGAGTATTTAAAACTTTGAAGCTTGAACTGTCCTGTTAATGCTACCTAACAAAATTGTATTAGAAAAAACTCCTGTTGCTTTTAAACATTTTCTTGCAACAATTCTGTTAATGATTAAAACGTGCTTTTTGAGCATTCTATTAGAATATCTTAACAGAAAGCCAAAGTAATACAGGTTCACATGCATGAACAGAAAATAGGTTACTAAATTAAATCAAATTATTACCCAAATCAGTAAAAATGACATGTTTCTTTAAGTTTCCTTTCAGCAAGTGACAGATTTTTAGTTCTTGCAAAAGTTTTTTATAATCTGGACAATACACCCTGAAACCAATGAATGTTATATCCCCTTCCCTTAATTTGACTAAAAATAGTATATTGAGCCAATTTCACTGCCCTTTATAAAGAGGAAATCAGGTATCAACTGAAGGGTTAACTATGCTATAAGAACTATAATTTTGTCATGTCTTTTTATTTAACATTCCTAGTGAACTACACTTGACTTGGTCTGCAAAACTCTTAAAGCTGTAGTAATTTTTGCCTTTAAAATAAATATATGTTACCTAACTGAATAATGTCTGCATTGAAGAAAATTCATGGTGAGCAGATTGACAAACCAGAAAGCACTTACCCAAATTGAAATAAAAGTTAGTGCCTTTGTTTTGCCTACCTGCATTCATGTTACACATAGTACAATGGAAAGAACACACGTAATAAATACAGACATGTAAATGTTTGCAATACCTAAGAATATTTGTAGACTTAAAAAATTACACTGGATTTAAAAGAAGATATGCATGAATATAATGCTGATGTATGCGGCTCAGATAAACCAAAATAATGCACTTACAGACATTCAATGATTAAAGTAAATGCTTTAGTTTGGTTTGCTTTTACCCATTTCAAATCAAGGACTGCAGATTTTTTATAAAGATGATAGTGTAAAACAACTTTGATAATATACAAGCTGCTTAACATTACAAAGCTAACAGTAACTAAAGTTTTACTTTTATAAATATAACTAAGATAAGAACATACCCTATCTGTCAACTAAAGGCAACCTAAAATAAATGTGCAAACTTTTTGACATTGTAACTTGTACCCTTAAAAATGGCAAAACTTCTATTTTTTGTTAAATTGTATAAAGATTTAAAGATTTGAAACATGAACTATCCTATTCTACCTAACAAAACTGTGTTAGAAATAGTGTGTGTTGCTTTTAAACATTTTCTTGCAACAATTCAATTATTAAAACATGTGTTTTGTGCATTGTACTAGAATATTTGAACCAAAAATCCACAGAAATACAATTTCATAAACATCCAAATGAATTAACAGATAACAGGTAACTAAATTAAATCAAATGATTACCTTAGTGAGCAAACAAGACATTTCTTCAAGTTTCTCTTCATGAAGTGGCAGATTTCTAGTTCTTGCACATCTTTTTATAAGCTGGAACAATACACTCAGAAACCAATGAAATGTTATGTGCCCTTCCCTTAATTTGCCTATCAAAAGCAGTTTACTGAGACCATTTTAATTACCTTTAGGAGATAAAATCAATTATCAACTGAATGGGTGACTATGCAATAAGAAACATGTTTTGTTCATGCCTTTATTTATTTCAACAGTACACTAAACTTGACCTATTTTGAAAAAATTCAAAACCTTTAATCATTTTTGCCTTTAAAATAAATATATGTTACATAATGGAATAATGTCTGCACTCAAGAAAATTCAAGTTGAGCAGATTAACAAAACAGAAGGCACTTACCCAAAATCAAATAAAAGTTAGCGCCTTTGTTTTGCTTCCCTGCATTCATGTTACACACAGAAGAATGTAAAGGACACACCTAATAAATACAGACATATAGATTTTTGCAATGACTAAGAATATGTGTTGACTTAAAAATTTACATTTAATTTAAAATATGAGTATAAGCATGATTATAATGCTGATTTATGCAGCACAAATAAACCAAAATAACGCACTTACAGATTATGCATAATGAAAGTAAATGCTTTAGTTTGGTTTGTTTGTACCCATTTAAAATCGAGGACTGCAGCTTTTTGGTAACAGTCTGCATCTAAGCAAGTTTTCATATAGTACCAGCTATTTAAAAGTAAAAAAATAACATTAACTCAAGTTTTAGCTTATTGAATATAGCTAAGATTAGAATACGCATACATTGTCTTTCAGGTAATGGAAACGGAAAATAAATGTGTGTGCTTTTTAACATTGTAACTTGTAGCCTTTTTAAAATGGTAGAACATCTAATATTTTTAAAGTGTATGAGTATTTAAAACTTTGAAGCTTGAACAGTCCTGTTAATGCTACCTAACAAAATTGTATTAGAAAAAACTCCTGTTGCTTTTAAACATTTTCTTGCAACAATTCTGTTAATGATTAAAACGTGCTTTTTGAGCATTCTATTAGAATATCTTAACAGAAAGCCAAAGTAATACAGGTTCACATGCATGAACAGAAAATAGGTTACTAAATTAAATCAAATTATTACCCAAATCAGTAAAAATGACATGTTTCTTTAAGTTTCCTTTCAGCAAGTGACAGATTTTTAGTTCTTGCAAAAGTTTTTTATAATCTGGACAATACACCCTGAAACCAATGAATGTTATATCCCCTTCCCTTAATTTGACTAAAAATAGTATATTGAGCCAATTTCACTGCCCTTTATAAAGAGGAAATCAGGCATCAACTGAAGGGTTAACTACGCTATAAGAACTATAATTTTTTCATGTCTTTTTATTTAACATTCGTAGTGAACTACACTTGACTTGGTCTGCAAAACTCTTAAAGCTGTAGTAATTTTTGCCTTTAAAATAAATATATGTTACCTAAATGAATAATGTCTGCATTGAAGAAAATTCATGGTGAGCAGATTGACAAACCAGAAAGCACTTACCCAAATTGAAATAAAAGTTAGTGCCTTTGTTTTGCCTACCTGCATTCATGTTACACATAGTACAATGGAAAGAACACACGTAATAAATACAGACATGTAAATGTTTGCAATACCTAAGAATATTTGTAGACTTAAAAAATTACACTGGATTTAAAAGAAGATAAGCATGAATATAATGCTGATGTATGCGGCTCAGATAAACCAAAATAATTCACTTACAGACATCCAATGATTAAAGTAAATGCTTTAGTTTGGTTTGCTTTTACCCATTTCAAATCAAGGACTGCAGATTTTTTATAAAGATGATAGTGTAAAACAACTTTGATAATATACAAGCTGCTTAACATTACAAAGCTAACAGTAACTAAAGTTTTACTTTTATAAATATAACTAAGATAAGAACATACCCTATCTGTCAACTAAAGGCAACCTAAAATAAATGTGCGAACTTTTTGACATTGTAACTTGTACCCTTTAAAATGGCAAAACTTCTATTTTTTGTTAAATTGTATAAAGATTTAAAGATTTGAAACATGAACTATCCTATTCTACCTAACAAAACTGTGTTAGAAATAGTGTGTGTTGCTTTTAAACATTTTCTTACAACAATTCAATTATTAAAACATGTGTTTTGTGCATTGTACTAGAATATTTGAACCAAAAATCCACAGTAATACAATTTCATAAACATCCAAATGAATTAACAGATAACAGGTAACTAAATTAAATCAAATGATTACCTTAGTGAGCAAACAAGACATTTCTTCAAGTTTCTCTTCATGAAGTGGCAGATTTCTAGTTCTTGCACATCTTTTTATAAGCTGGAACAATACACTCAGAAACCAATGAAATGTTATGTGCCCTTCCCTTAATTTGCCTATCAAAAGCAGTTTACTGAGACCATTTTAATTACCTTTAGGAGATAAAATCAATTATCAACTGAATGGGTGACTATGCAATAAGAAACATGTTTTGTTCATGCCTTTATTTATTTCAACAATACACTACACTTGACCTATTTTGAAAAAATTCAAAACCTTTAATCATTTTTGCCTTTAAAATAAATATATGTTACATAATGGAATAATGTCTCCACTCAAGAAAATTCAAGTTGAGCAGATTAACAAAACAGAAGGCACTTACCCAAAATCAAATAAAAGTTAGCGCCTTTGTTTTGCTTCCCTGCATTCATGTTACACACAGAAGAATGTAAAGGACACACCTAATAAATACAGACATATAGATTTTTGCAATGACTAAGAATATGTGTTGACTTAAAAATTTACATTTAATTTAAAATATGAGTATAAGCATGATTATAATGCTGATTTATGCAGCACAAATAAACCAAAATAACGCACTTACAGATTATGCATAATGAAAGTAAATGCTTTAGTTTGGTTTGTTTGTACCCATTTAAAATCGAGGACTGCAGCTTTTTGATAACAGTCTGCATCTAAGCAAGTTTTCATATAGTACCAGCTATTTAAAAGTAAAAAAATAACATTAACTCAAGTTTTAGCTTATTGAATATAGCTAAGATTAGAATACGCATACATTGTCTTTCAGGTAATGGAAACAGAAAATAAATGTGTGTGCTTTTTAACATTGTAACTTGTAGCCTTTTTAAAATGGTAGAACATCTAATATTTTTAAAGTGTATGAGTATTTAAAACTTTGAAGCTTGAACAGTCCTGTTAATGCTACCTAACAAAATTGTATTAGAAAAAACTCCTGTTGCTTTTAAACATTTTCTTGCAACAATTCTGTTAATGATTAAAACGTGCTTTTTGAGCATTCTATTAGAATATCTTAACAGAAAGCCAAAGTAATACAGGTTCACATGCATGAACAGAAAATAGGTTACTAAATTAAATCAAATTATTACCCAAATCAGTAAAAATGACATGTTTCTTTAAGTTTCCTTTCAGCAAGTGACAGATTTTTAGTTCTTGCAAAAGTTTTTTATAATCTGGACAATACACCCTGAAACCAATGAATGTTATATCCCCTTCCCTTAATTTGACTAAAAATAGTATATTGAGCCAATTTCACTGCCCTTTATAAAGAGGAAATCAGGCATCAACTGAAGGGTTAACTACGCTATAAGAACTATAATTTTTTCATGTCTTTTTATTTAACATTCGTAGTGAACTACACTTGACTTGGTCTGCAAAACTCTTAAAGCTGTAGTAATTTTTGCCTTTAAAATAAATATATGTTACCTAAATGAATAATGTCTGCATTGAAGAAAATTCATGGTGAGCAGATTGACAAACCAGAAAGCACTTACCCAAATTGAAATAAAAGTTAGTGCCTTTGTTTTGCCTACCTGCATTCATGTTACACATAGTACAATGGAAAGAACACACGTAATAAATACAGACATGTAAATGTTTGCAATACCTAAGAATATTTGTAGACTTAAAAAATTACACTGGATTTAAAAGAAGATAAGCATGAATATAATGCTGATGTATGCGGCTCAGATAAACCAAAATAATTCACTTACAGACATCCAATGATTAAAGTAAATGCTTTAGTTTGGTTTGCTTTTACCCATTTCAAATCAAGGACTGCAGATTTTTTATAAAGATGATAGTGTAAAACAACTTTGATAATATACAAGCTGCTTAACATTACAAAGCTAACAGTAACTAAAGTTTTACTTTTATAAATATAACTAAGATAAGAACATACCCTATCTGTCAACTAAAGGCAACCTAAAATAAATGTGCGAACTTTTTGACATTGTAACTTGTACCCTTTAAAATGGCAAAACTTCTATTTTTTGTTAAATTGTATAAAGATTTAAAGATTTGAAACATGAACTATCCTATTCTACCTAACAAAACTGTGTTAGAAATAGTGTGTGTTGCTTTTAAACATTTTCTTACAACAATTCAATTATTAAAACATGTGTTTTGTGCATTGTACTAGAATATTTGAACCAAAAATCCACAGTAATACAATTTCATAAACATCCAAATGAATTAACAGATAACAGGTAACTAAATTAAATCAAATGATTACCTTAGTGAGCAAACAAGACATTTCTTCAAGTTTCTCTTCATGAAGTGGCAGATTTCTAGTTCTTGCACATCTTTTTATAAGCTGGAACAATACACTCAGAAACCAATGAAATGTTATGTGCCCTTCCCTTAATTTGCCTATCAAAAGCAGTTTACTGAGACCATTTTAATTACCTTTAGGAGATAAAATCAATTATCAACTGAATGGGTGACTATGCAATAAGAAACATGTTTTGTTCATGCCTTTATTTATTTCAACAATACACTACACTTGACCTATTTTGAAAAAATTCAAAACCTTTAATCATTTTTGCCTTTAAAATAAATATATGTTACATAATGGAATAATGTCTCCACTCAAGAAAATTCAAGTTGAGCAGATTAACAAAACAGAAGGCACTTACCCAAAATCAAATAAAAGTTAGCGCCTTTGTTTTGCTTCCCTGCATTCATGTTACACACAGAAGAATGTAAAGGACACACCTAATAAATACAGACATATAGATTTTTGCAATGACTAAGAATATGTGTTGACTTAAAAATTTACATTTAGTTTAAAATATGAGTATAAGCATGATTATAATGCTGATTTATGCAGCACAAATAAACCAAAATAACGCACTTACAGATTATGCATAATGAAAGTAAATGCTTTAGTTTGGTTTGTTTGTACCCATTTAAAATCGAGGACTGCAGCTTTTTGGTAACAGTCTGCATCTAAGCAAGTTTTCATATAGTACCAGCTATTTAAAAGTAAAAAAATAACATTAACTCAAGTTTTAGCTTATTGAATATAGCTAAGATTAGAATACGCATACATTGTCTTTCAGGTAATGGAAACAGAAAATAAATGTGTGTGCTTTTTAACATTGTAACTTGTAGCCTTTTTAAAATGGTAGAACATCTAATATTTTTAAAGTGTATGAGTATTTAAAACTTTGAAGCTTGAACTGTCCTGTTAATGCTACCTAACAAAATTGTATTAGAAAAAACTCCTGTTGCTTTTAAACATTTTCTTGCAACAATTCTGTTAATGATTAAAACGTGCTTTTTGAGCATTCTATTAGAATATCTTAACAGAAAGCCAAAGTAATACAGGTTCACATGCATGAACAGAAAATAGGTTACTAAATTAAATCAAATTATTACCCAAATCAGTAAAAATGACATGTTTCTTTAAGTTTCCTTTCAGCAAGTGACAGATTTTTAGTTCTTGCAAAAGTTTTTTATAATCTGGACAATACACCCTGAAACCAATGAATGTTATATCCCCTTCCCTTAATTTGACTAAAAATAGTATATTGAGCCAATTTCACTGCCCTTTATAAAGAGGAAATCAGGTATCAACTGAAGGGTTAACTATGCTATAAGAACTATAATTTTTTCATGTCTTTTTATTTAACATTCCTAGTGAACTACACTTGACTTGGTCTGCAAAACTCTTAAAGCTGTAGTAATTTTTGCCTTTAAAATAAATATATGTTACCTAACTGAATAATGTCTGCATTGAAGAAAATTCATGGTGAGCAGATTGACAAACCAGAAAGCACTTACCCAAATTGAAATAAAAGTTAGTGCCTTTGTTTTGCCTACCTGCATTCATGTTACACATAGTACAATGGAAAGAACACACGTAATAAATACAGACATGTAAATGTTTGCAATACCTAAGAATATTTGTAGACTTAAAAAATTACACTGGATTTAAAAGAAGATATGCATGAATATAATGCTGATGTATGCGGCTCAGATAAACCAAAATAATGCACTTACAGACATTCAATGATTAAAGTAAATGCTTTAGTTTGGTTTGCTTTTACCCATTTCAAATCAAGGACTGCAGATTTTTTATAAAGATGATAGTGTAAAACAACTTTGATAATATACAAGCTGCTTAACATTACAAAGCTAACAGTAACTAAAGTTTTACTTTTATAAATATAACTAAGATAAGAACATACCCTATCTGTCAACTAAAGGCAACCTAAAATAAATGTGCAAACTTTTTGACATTGTAACTTGTACCCTTTAAAATGGCAAAACTTCTATTTTTTGTTAAATTGTATAAAGATTTAAAGATTTGAAACATGAACTATCCTATTCTACCTAACAAAACTGTGTTAGAAATAGTGTGTGTTGCTTTTAAACATTTTCTTACAACAATTCAATTATTAAAACATGTGTTTTGTGCATTGTACTAGAATATTTGAACCAAAAATCCACAGTAATACAATTTCATAAACATCCAAATGAATTAACAGATAACAGGTAACTAAATTAAATCAAATGATTACCTTAGTGAGCAAACAAGACATTTCTTCAAGTTTCTCTTCATGAAGTGGCAGATTTCTAGTTCTTGCACATCTTTTTATAAGCTGGAACAATACACTCAGAAACCAATGAAATGTTATGTGCCCTTCCCTTAATTTGCCTATCAAAAGCAGTTTACTGAGACCATTTTAATTACCTTTAGGAGATAAAATCAATTATCAACTGAATGGGTGACTATGCAATAAGAAACATGTTTTGTTCATGCCTTTATTTATTTCAACAGTACACTACACTTGACCTATTTTGAAAAAATTCAAAACCTTTAATCATTTTTGCCTTTAAAATAAATATATGTTACATAATGGAATAATGTCTGCACTCAAGAAAATTCAAGTTGAGCAGATTAACAAAACAGAAGGCACTTACCCAAAATCAAATAAAAGTTAGCGCCTTTGTTTTGCTTCCCTGCATTCATGTTACACACAGAAGAATGTAAAGGACACACCTAATAAATACAGACATATAGATTTTTGCAATGACTAAGAATATGTGTTGACTTAAAAATTTACATTTAATTTAAAATATGAGTATAAGCATGATTATAATGCTGATTTATGCAGCACAAATAAACCAAAATAACGCACTTACAGATTATGCATAATGAAAGTAAATGCTTTAGTTTGGTTTGTTTGTACCCATTTAAAATCGAGGACTGCAGCTTTTTGGTAACAGTCTGCATCTAAGCAAGTTTTCATATAGTACCAGCTATTTAAAAGTAAAAAAATAACATTAACTCAAGTTTTAGCTTATTGAATATAGCTAAGATTAGAATACGCATACATTGTCTTTCAGGTAATGGAAACAGAAAATAAATGTGTGTGCTTTTTAACATTGTAACTTGTAGCCTTTTTAAAATGGTAGAACATCTAATATTTTTAAAGTGTATGAGTATTTAAAACTTTGAAGCTTGAACTGTCCTGTTAATGCTACCTAACAAAATTGTATTAGAAAAAACTCCTGTTGCTTTTAAACATTTTCTTGCAACAATTCTGTTAATGATTAAAACGTGCTTTTTGAGCATTCTATTAGAATATCTTAACAGAAAGCCAAAGTAATACAGGTTCACATGCATGAACAGAAAATAGGTTACTAAATTAAATCAAATTATTACCCAAATCAGTAAAAATGACATGTTTCTTTAAGTTTCCTTTCAGCAAGTGACAGATTTTTAGTTCTTGCAAAAGTTTTTTATAATCTGGACAATACACCCTGAAACCAATGAATGTTATATCCCCTTCCCTTAATTTGACTAAAAATAGTATATTGAGCCAATTTCACTGCCCTTTATAAAGAGGAAATCAGGTATCAACTGAAGGGTTAACTATGCTATAAGAACTATAATTTTTTCATGTCTTTTTATTTAACATTCCTAGTGAACTACACTTGACTTGGTCTGCAAAACTCTTAAAGCTGTAGTAATTTTTGCCTTTAAAATAAATATATGTTACCTAACTGAATAATGTCTGCATTGAAGAAAATTCATGGTGAGCAGATTGACAAACCAGAAAGCACTTACCCAAATTGAAATAAAAGTTAGTGCCTTTGTTTTGCCTACCTGCATTCATGTTACACATAGTACAATGGAAAGAACACACGTAATAAATACAGACATGTAAATGTTTGCAATACCTAAGAATATTTGTAGACTTAAAAAATTACACTGGATTTAAAAGAAGATATGCATGAATATAATGCTGATGTATGCGGCTCAGATAAACCAAAATAATGCACTTACAGACATTCAATGATTAAAGTAAATGCTTTAGTTTGGTTTGCTTTTACCCATTTCAAATCAAGGACTGCAGATTTTTTATAAAGATGATAGTGTAAAACAACTTTGATAATATACAAGCTGCTTAACATTACAAAGCTAACAGTAACTAAAGTTTTACTTTTATAAATATAACTAAGATAAGAACATACCCTATCTGTCAACTAAAGGCAACCTAAAATAAATGTGCAAACTTTTTGACATTGTAACTTGTACCCTTTAAAATGGCAAAACTTCTATTTTTTGTTAAATTGTATAAAGATTTAAAGATTTGAAACATGAACTATCCTATTCTACCTAACAAAACTGTGTTAGAAATAGTGTGTGTTGCTTTTAAACATTTTCTTACAACAATTCAATTATTAAAACATGTGTTTTGTGCATTGTACTAGAATATTTGAACCAAAAATCCACAGTAATACAATTTCATAAACATCCAAATGAATTAACAGATAACAGGTAACTAAATTAAATCAAATGATTACCTTAGTGAGCAAACAAGACATTTCTTCAAGTTTCTCTTCATGAAGTGGCAGATTTCTAGTTCTTGCACATCTTTTTATAAGCTGGAACAATACACTCAGAAACCAATGAAATGTTATGTGCCCTTCCCTTAATTTGCCTATCAAAAGCAGTTTACTGAGACCATTTTAATTACCTTTAGGAGATAAAATCAATTATCAACTGAATGGGTGACTATGCAATAAGAAACATGTTTTGTTCATGCCTTTATTTATTTCAACAGTACACTACACTTGACCTATTTTGAAAAAATTCAAAACCTTTAATCATTTTTGCCTTTAAAATAAATATATGTTACATAATGGAATAATGTCTCCATTCCACTCCACTCAAGAAAATTCAAGTTGAGCAGATTAACAAAACAGAAGGCACTTACCCAAAATCAAATAAAAGTTAGCGCCTTTGTTTTGCTTCCCTGCATTCATGTTACACACAGAAGAATGTAAAGGACACACCTAATAAATACAGACATATAGATTTTTGCAATGACTAAGAATATGTGTTGACTTAAAAATTTACATTTAGTTTAAAATATGAGTATAAGCATGATTATAATGCTGATTTATGCAGCACAAATAAACCAAAATAACGCACTTACAGATTATGCATAATGAAAGTAAATGCTTTAGTTTGGTTTGTTTGTACCCATTTAAAATCGAGGACTGCAGCTTTTTGGTAACAGTCTGCATCTAAGCAAGTTTTCATATAGTACCAGCTATTTAAAAGTAAAAAAATAACATTAACTCAAGTTTTAGCTTATTGAATATAGCTAAGATTAGAATACGCATACATTGTCTTTCAGGTAATGGAAACAGAAAATAAATGTGTGTGCTTTTTAACATTGTAACTTGTAGCCTTTTTAAAATGGTAGAACATCTAATATTTTTAAAGTGTATGAGTATTTAAAACTTTGAAGCTTGAACTGTCCTGTTAATGCTACCTAACAAAATTGTATTAGAAAAAACTCCTGTTGCTTTTAAACATTTTCTTGCAACAATTCTGTTAATGATTAAAACGTGCTTTTTGAGCATTCTATTAGAATATCTTAACAGAAAGCCAAAGTAATACAGGTTCACATGCATGAACAGAAAATAGGTTACTAAATTAAATCAAATTATTACCCAAATCAGTAAAAATGACATGTTTCTTTAAGTTTCCTTTCAGCAAGTGACAGATTTTTAGTTCTTGCAAAAGTTTTTTATAATCTGGACAATACACCCTGAAACCAATGAATGTTATATCCCCTTCCCTTAATTTGACTAAAAATAGTATATTGAGCCAATTTCACTGCCCTTTATAAAGAGGAAATCAGGTATCAACTGAAGGGTTAACTATGCTATAAGAACTATAATTTTTTCATGTCTTTTTATTTAACATTCCTAGTGAACTACACTTGACTTGGTCTGCAAAACTCTTAAAGCTGTAGTAATTTTTGCCTTTAAAATAAATATATGTTACCTAACTGAATAATGTCTGCATTGAAGAAAATTCATGGTGAGCAGATTGACAAACCAGAAAGCACTTACCCAAATTGAAATAAAAGTTAGTGCCTTTGTTTTGCCTACCTGCATTCATGTTACACATAGTACAATGGAAAGAACACACGTAATAAATACAGACATGTAAATGTTTGCAATACCTAAGAATATTTGTAGACTTAAAAAATTACACTGGATTTAAAAGAAGATATGCATGAATATAATGCTGATGTATGCGGCTCAGATAAACCAAAATAATGCACTTACAGACATTCAATGATTAAAGTAAATGCTTTAGTTTGGTTTGCTTTTACCCATTTCAAATCAAGGACTGCAGATTTTTTATAAAGATGATAGTGTAAAACAACTTTGATAATATACAAGCTGCTTAACATTACAAAGCTAACAGTAACTAAAGTTTTACTTTTATAAATATAACTAAGATAAGAACATACCCTATCTGTCAACTAAAGGCAACCTAAAATAAATGTGCAAACTTTTTGACATTGTAACTTGTACCCTTTAAAATGGCAAAACTTCTATTTTTTGTTAAATTGTATAAAGATTTAAAGATTTGAAACATGAACTATCCTATTCTACCTAACAAAACTGTGTTAGAAATAGTGTGTGTTGCTTTTAAACATTTTCTTACAACAATTCAATTATTAAAACATGTGTTTTGTGCATTGTACTAGAATATTTGAACCAAAAATCCACAGTAATACAATTTCATAAACATCCAAATGAATTAACAGATAACAGGTAACTAAATTAAATCAAATGATTACCTTAGTGAGCAAACAAGACATTTCTTCAAGTTTCTCTTCATGAAGTGGCAGATTTCTAGTTCTTGCACATCTTTTTATAAGCTGGAACAATACACTCAGAAACCAATGAAATGTTATGTGCCCTTCCCTTAATTTGCCTATCAAAAGCAGTTTACTGAGACCATTTTAATTACCTTTAGGAGATAAAATCAATTATCAACTGAATGGGTGACTATGCAATAAGAAACATGTTTTGTTCATGCCTTTATTTATTTCAACAGTACACTACACTTGACCTATTTTGAAAAAATTCAAAACCTTTAATCATTTTTGCCTTTAAAATAAATATATGTTACATAATGGAATAATGTCTGCACTCAAGAAAATTCAAGTTGAGCAGATTAACAAAACAGAAGGCACTTACCCAAAATCAAATAAAAGTTAGCGCCTTTGTTTTGCTTCCCTGCATTCATGTTACACACAGAAGAATGTAAAGGACACACCTAATAAATACAGACATATAGATTTTTGCAATGACTAAGAATATGTGTTGACTTAAAAATTTACATTTAATTTAAAATATGAGTATAAGCATGATTATAATGCTGATTTATGCAGCACAAATAAACCAAAATAACGCACTTACAGATTATGCATAATGAAAGTAAATGCTTTAGTTTGGTTTGTTTGTACCCATTTAAAATCGAGGACTGCAGCTTTTTGGTAACAGTCTGCATCTAAGCAAGTTTTCATATAGTACCAGCTATTTAAAAGTAAAAAAATAACATTAACTCAAGTTTTAGCTTATTGAATATAGCTAAGATTAGAATACGCATACATTGTCTTTCAGGTAATGGAAACAGAAAATAAATGTGTGTGCTTTTTAACATTGTAACTTGTAGCCTTTTTAAAATGGTAGAACATCTAATATTTTTAAAGTGTATGAGTATTTAAAACTTTGAAGCTTGAACTGTCCTGTTAATGCTACCTAACAAAATTGTATTAGAAAAAACTCCTGTTGCTTTTAAACATTTTCTTGCAACAATTCTGTTAATGATTAAAACGTGCTTTTTGAGCATTCTATTAGAATATCTTAACAGAAAGCCAAAGTAATACAGGTTCACATGCATGAACAGAAAATAGGTTACTAAATTAAATCAAATTATTACCCAAATCAGTAAAAATGACATGTTTCTTTAAGTTTCCTTTCAGCAAGTGACAGATTTTTAGTTCTTGCAAAAGTTTTTTATAATCTGGACAATACACCCTGAAACCAATGAATGTTATATCCCCTTCCCTTAATTTGACTAAAAATAGTATATTGAGCCAATTTCACTGCCCTTTATAAAGAGGAAATCAGGTATCAACTGAAGGGTTAACTATGCTATAAGAACTATAATTTTTTCATGTCTTTTTATTTAACATTCCTAGTGAACTACACTTGACTTGGTCTGCAAAACTCTTAAAGCTGTAGTAATTTTTGCCTTTAAAATAAATATATGTTACCTAACTGAATAATGTCTGCATTGAAGAAAATTCATGGTGAGCAGATTGACAAACCAGAAAGCACTTACCCAAATTGAAATAAAAGTTAGTGCCTTTGTTTTGCCTACCTGCATTCATGTTACACATAGTACAATGGAAAGAACACACGTAATAAATACAGACATGTAAATGTTTGCAATACCTAAGAATATTTGTAGACTTAAAAAATTACACTGGATTTAAAAGAAGATATGCATGAATATAATGCTGATGTATGCGGCTCAGATAAACCAAAATAATGCACTTACAGACATTCAATGATTAAAGTAAATGCTTTAGTTTGGTTTGCTTTTACCCATTTCAAATCAAGGACTGCAGATTTTTTATAAAGATGATAGTGTAAAACAACTTTGATAATATACAAGCTGCTTAACATTACAAAGCTAACAGTAACTAAAGTTTTACTTTTATAAATATAACTAAGATAAGAACATACCCTATCTGTCAACTAAAGGCAACCTAAAATAAATGTGCAAACTTTTTGACATTGTAACTTGTACCCTTTAAAATGGCAAAACTTCTATTTTTTGTTAAATTGTATAAAGATTTAAAGATTTGAAACATGAACTATCCTATTCTACCTAACAAAACTGTGTTAGAAATAGTGTGTGTTGCTTTTAAACATTTTCTTACAACAATTCAATTATTAAAACATGTGTTTTGTGCATTGTACTAGAATATTTGAACCAAAAATCCACAGTAATACAATTTCATAAACATCCAAATGAATTAACAGATAACAGGTAACTAAATTAAATCAAATGATTACCTTAGTGAGCAAACAAGACATTTCTTCAAGTTTCTCTTCATGAAGTGGCAGATTTCTAGTTCTTGCACATCTTTTTATAAGCTGGAACAATACACTCAGAAACCAATGAAATGTTATGTGCCCTTCCCTTAATTTGCCTATCAAAAGCAGTTTACTGAGACCATTTTAATTACCTTTAGGAGATAAAATCAATTATCAACTGAATGGGTGACTATGCAATAAGAAACATGTTTTGTTCATGCCTTTATTTATTTCAACAGTACACTAAACTTGACCTATTTTGAAAAAATTCAAAACCTTTAATCATTTTTGCCTTTAAAATAAATATATGTTACATAATGGAATAATGTCTGCACTCAAGAAAATTCAAGTTGAGCAGATTAACAAAACAGAAGGCACTTACCCAAAATCAAATAAAAGTTAGCGCCTTTGTTTTGCTTCCCTGCATTCATGTTACACACAGAAGAATGTAAAGGACACACCTAATAAATACAGACATATAGATTTTTGCAATGACTAAGAATATGTGTTGACTTAAAAATTTACATTTAATTTAAAATATGAGTATAAGCATGATTATAATGCTGATTTATGCAGCACAAATAAACCAAAATAACGCACTTACAGATTATGCATAATGAAAGTAAATGCTTTAGTTTGGTTTGTTTGTACCCATTTAAAATCGAGGACTGCAGCTTTTTGGTAACAGTCTGCATCTAAGCAAGTTTTCATATAGTACCAGCTATTTAAAAGTAAAAAAATAACATTAACTCAAGTTTTAGCTTATTGAATATAGCTAAGATTAGAATACGCATACATTGTCTTTCAGGTAATGGAAACAGAAAATAAATGTGTGTGCTTTTTAACATTGTAACTTGTAGCCTTTTTAAAATGGTAGAACATCTAATATTTTTAAAGTGTATGAGTATTTAAAACTTTGAAGCTTGAACTGTCCTGTTAATGCTACCTAACAAAATTGTATTAGAAAAAACTCCTGTTGCTTTTAAACATTTTCTTGCAACAATTCTGTTAATGATTAAAACGTGCTTTTTGAGCATTCTATTAGAATATCTTAACAGAAAGCCAAAGTAATACAGGTTCACATGCATGAACAGAAAATAGGTTACTAAATTAAATCAAATTATTACCCAAATCAGTAAAAATGACATGTTTCTTTAAGTTTCCTTTCAGCAAGTGACAGATTTTTAGTTCTTGCAAAAGTTTTTTATAATCTGGACAATACACCCTGAAACCAATGAATGTTATATCCCCTTCCCTTAATTTGACTAAAAATAGTATATTGAGCCAATTTCACTGCCCTTTATAAAGAGGAAATCAGGTATCAACTGAAGGGTTAACTATGCTATAAGAACTATAATTTTTTCATGTCTTTTTATTTAACATTCCTAGTGAACTACACTTGACTTGGTCTGCAAAACTCTTAAAGCTGTAGTAATTTTTGCCTTTAAAATAAATATATGTTACCTAACTGAATAATGTCTGCATTGAAGAAAATTCATGGTGAGCAGATTGACAAACCAGAAAGCACTTACCCAAATTGAAATAAAAGTTAGTGCCTTTGTTTTGCCTACCTGCATTCATGTTACACATAGTACAATGGAAAGAACACACGTAATAAATACAGACATGTAAATGTTTGCAATACCTAAGAATATTTGTAGACTTAAAAAATTACACTGGATTTAAAAGAAGATATGCATGAATATAATGCTGATGTATGCGGCTCAGATAAACCAAAATAATGCACTTACAGACATTCAATGATTAAAGTAAATGCTTTAGTTTGGTTTGCTTTTACCCATTTCAAATCAAGGACTGCAGATTTTTTATAAAGATGATAGTGTAAAACAACTTTGATAATATACAAGCTGCTTAACATTACAAAGCTAACAGTAACTAAAGTTTTACTTTTATAAATATAACTAAGATAAGAACATACCCTATCTGTCAACTAAAGGCAACCTAAAATAAATGTGCAAACTTTTTGACATTGTAACTTGTACCCTTTAAAATGGCAAAACTTCTATTTTTTGTTAAATTGTATAAAGATTTAAAGATTTGAAACATGAACTATCCTATTCTACCTAACAAAACTGTGTTAGAAATAGTGTGTGTTGCTTTTAAACATTTTCTTGCAACAATTCAATTATTAAAACATGTGTTTTGTGCATTGTACTAGAATATTTGAACCAAAAATCCACAGAAATACAATTTCATAAACATCCAAATGAATTAACAGATAACAGGTAACTAAATTAAATCAAATGATTACCTTAGTGAGCAAACAAGACATTTCTTCAAGTTTCTCTTCATGAAGTGGCAGATTTCTAGTTCTTGCACATCTTTTTATAAGCTGGAACAATACACTCAGAAACCAATGAAATGTTATGTGCCCTTCCCTTAATTTGCCTATCAAAAGCAGTTTACTGAGACCATTTTAATTACCTTTAGGAGATAAAATCAATTATCAACTGAATGGGTGACTATGCAATAAGAAACATGTTTTGTTCATGCCTTTATTTATTTCAACAGTACACTAAACTTGACCTATTTTGAAAAAATTCAAAACCTTTAATCATTTTTGCCTTTAAAATAAATATATGTTACATAATGGAATAATGTCTGCACTCAAGAAAATTCAAGTTGAGCAGATTAACAAAACAGAAGGCACTTACCCAAAATCAAATAAAAGTTAGCGCCTTTGTTTTGCTTCCCTGCATTCATGTTACACACAGAAGAATGTAAAGGACACACCTAATAAATACAGACATATAGATTTTTGCAATGACTAAGAATATGTGTTGACTTAAAAATTTACATTTAGTTTAAAATATGAGTATAAGCATGATTATAATGCTGATTTATGCAGCACAAATAAACCAAAATAACGCACTTACAGATTATGCATAATGAAAGTAAATGCTTTAGTTTGGTTTGTTTGTACCCATTTAAAATCGAGGACTGCAGCTTTTTGGTAACAGTCTGCATCTAAGCAAGTTTTCATATAGTACCAGCTATTTAAAAGTAAAAAAATAACATTAACTCAAGTTTTAGCTTATTGAATATAGCTAAGATTAGAATACGCATACATTGTCTTTCAGGTAATGGAAACAGAAAATAAATGTGTGTGCTTTTTAACATTGTAACTTGTAGCCTTTTTAAAATGGTAGAACATCTAATATTTTTAAAGTGTATGAGTATTTAAAACTTTGAAGCTTGAACTGTCCTGTTAATGCTACCTAACAAAATTGTATTAGAAAAAACTCCTGTTGCTTTTAAACATTTTCTTGCAACAATTCTGTTAATGATTAAAACGTGCTTTTTGAGCATTCTATTAGAATATCTTAACAGAAAGCCAAAGTAATACAGGTTCACATGCATGAACAGAAAATAGGTTACTAAATTAAATCAAATTATTACCCAAATCAGTAAAAATGACATGTTTCTTTAAGTTTCCTTTCAGCAAGTGACAGATTTTTAGTTCTTGCAAAAGTTTTTTATAATCTGGACAATACACCCTGAAACCAATGAATGTTATATCCCCTTCCCTTAATTTGACTAAAAATAGTATATTGAGCCAATTTCACTGCCCTTTATAAAGAGGAAATCAGGTATCAACTGAAGGGTTAACTAAGCTATAAGAACTATAATTTTTTCATGTCTTTTTATTTAACATTCCTAGTGAACTACACTTGACTTGGTCTGCAAAACTCTTAAAGCTGTAGTAATTTTTGCCTTTAAAATAAATATGTTACCTAACTGAATAATGTCTGCATTGAAGAAAATTCATGGTGAGCAGATTGACAAACCAGAAAGCACTTACCCAAATTGAAATAAAAGTTAGTGCCTTTGTTTTGCCTACCTGCATTCATGTTACACATAGTACAATGGAAAGAACACACGTAATAAATACAGACATGTAAATGTTTGCAATACCTAAGAATATTTGAAGACTTAAAAAATTACACTGGATTTAAAAGAAGATATGCATGAATATAATGCTGATGTATGCGGCTCAGATAAACCAAAATAATGCACTTACAGACATTCAATGATTAAAGTAAATGCTTTAGTTTGGTTTGCTTTTACCCATTTCAAATCAAGGACTGCAGATTTTTTATAAAGATGATAGTGTAAAACAACTTTGATAATATACAAGCTGCTTAACATTACAAAGCTAACAGTAACTAAAGTTTTACTTTTATAAATATAACTAAGATAAGAACATACCCTATCTGTCAACTAAAGGCAACCTAAAATAAATGTGCAAACTTTTTGACATTGTAACTTGTACCCTTTAAAATGGCAAAACTTCTATTTTTTGTTAAATTGTATAAAGATTTAAAGATTTGAAACATGAACTATCCTATTCTACCTAACAAAACTGTGTTAGAAATAGTGTGTGTTGCTTTTAAACATTTTCTTGCAACAATTCAATTATTAAAACATGTGTTTTGTGCATTGTACTAGAATATTTGAACCAAAAATCCACAGAAATACAATTTCATAAACATCCAAATGAATTAACAGATAACAGGTAACTAAATTAAATCAAATGATTACCTTAGTGAGCAAACAAGACATTTCTTCAAGTTTCTCTTCATGAAGTGGCAGATTTCTAGTTCTTGCACATCTTTTTATAAGCTGGAACAATACACTCAGAAACCAATGAAATGTTATGTGCCCTTCCCTTAATTTGCCTATCAAAAGCAGTTTACTGAGACCATTTTAATTACCTTTAGGAGATAAAATCAATTATCAACTGAATGGGTGACTATGCAATAAGAAACATGTTTTGTTCATGCCTTTATTTATTTCAACAGTACACTAAACTTGACCTATTTTGAAAAAATTCAAAACCTTTAATCATTTTTGCCTTTAAAATAAATATATGTTACATAATGGAATAATGTCTGCACTCAAGAAAATTCAAGTTGAGCAGATTAACAAAACAGAAGGCACTTACCCAAAATCAAATAAAAGTTAGCGCCTTTGTTTTGCTTCCCTGCATTCATGTTACACACAGAAGAATGTAAAGGACACACCTAATAAATACAGACATATAGATTTTTGCAATGACTAAGAATATGTGTTGACTTAAAAATTTACATTTAGTTTAAAATATGAGTATAAGCATGATTATAATGCTGATTTATGCAGCACAAATAAACCAAAATAACGCACTTACAGATTATGCATAATGAAAGTAAATGCTTTAGTTTGGTTTGTTTGTACCCATTTAAAATCGAGGACTGCAGCTTTTTGGTAACAGTCTGCATCTAAGCAAGTTTTCATATAGTACCAGCTATTTAAAAGTAAAAAAATAACATTAACTCAAGTTTTAGCTTATTGAATATAGCTAAGATTAGAATACGCATACATTGTCTTTCAGGTAATGGAAACAGAAAATAAATGTGTGTGCTTTTTAACATTGTAACTTGTAGCCTTTTTAAAATGGTAGAACATCTAATATTTTTAAAGTGTATGAGTATTTAAAACTTTGAAGCTTGAACTGTCCTGTTAATGCTACCTAACAAAATTGTATTAGAAAAAACTCCTGTTGCTTTTAAACATTTTCTTGCAACAATTCTGTTAATGATTAAAACGTGCTTTTTGAGCATTCTATTAGAATATCTTAACAGAAAGCCAAAGTAATACAGGTTCACATGCATGAACAGAAAATAGGTTACTAAATTAAATCAAATTATTACCCAAATCAGTAAAAATGACATGTTTCTTTAAGTTTCCTTTCAGCAAGTGACAGATTTTTAGTTCTTGCAAAAGTTTTTTATAATCTGGACAATACACCCTGAAACCAATGAATGTTATATCCCCTTCCCTTAATTTGACTAAAAATAGTATATTGAGCCAATTTCACTGCCCTTTATAAAGAGGAAATCAGGTATCAACTGAAGGGTTAACTAAGCTATAAGAACTATAATTTTTTCATGTCTTTTTATTTAACATTCCTAGTGAACTACACTTGACTTGGTCTGCAAAACTCTTAAAGCTGTAGTAATTTTTGCCTTTAAAATAAATATGTTACCTAACTGAATAATGTCTGCATTGAAGAAAATTCATGGTGAGCAGATTGACAAACCAGAAAGCACTTACCCAAATTGAAATAAAAGTTAGTGCCTTTGTTTTGCCTACCTGCATTCATGTTACACATAGTACAATGGAAAGAACACACGTAATAAATACAGACATGTAAATGTTTGCAATACCTAAGAATATTTGAAGACTTAAAAAATTACACTGGATTTAAAAGAAGATATGCATGAATATAATGCTGATGTATGCGGCTCAGATAAACCAAAATAATGCACTTACAGACATTCAATGATTAAAGTAAATGCTTTAGTTTGGTTTGCTTTTACCCATTTCAAATCAAGGACTGCAGATTTTTTATAAAGATGATAGTGTAAAACAACTTTGATAATATACAAGCTGCTTAACATTACAAAGCTAACAGTAACTAAAGTTTTACTTTTATAAATATAACTAAGATAAGAACATACCCTATCTGTCAACTAAAGGCAACCTAAAATAAATGTGCAAACTTTTTGACATTGTAACTTGTACCCTTTAAAATGGCAAAACTTCTATTTTTTGTTAAATTGTATAAAGATTTAAAGATTTGAAACATGAACTATCCTATTCTACCTAACAAAACTGTGTTAGAAATAGTGTGTGTTGCTTTTAAACATTTTCTTGCAACAATTCAATTATTAAAACATGTGTTTTGTGCATTGTACTAGAATATTTGAACCAAAAATCCACAGAAATACAATTTCATAAACATCCAAATGAATTAACAGATAACAGGTAACTAAATTAAATCAAATGATTACCTTAGTGAGCAAACAAGACATTTCTTCAAGTTTCTCTTCATGAAGTGGCAGATTTCTAGTTCTTGCACATCTTTTTATAAGCTGGAACAATACACTCAGAAACCAATGAAATGTTATGTGCCCTTCCCTTAATTTGCCTATCAAAAGCAGTTTACTGAGACCATTTTAATTACCTTTAGGAGATAAAATCAATTATCAACTGAATGGGTGACTATGCAATAAGAAACATGTTTTGTTCATGCCTTTATTTATTTCAACAGTACACTAAACTTGACCTATTTTGAAAAAATTCAAAACCTTTAATCATTTTTGCCTTTAAAATAAATATATGTTACATAATGGAATAATGTCTGCACTCAAGAAAATTCAAGTTGAGCAGATTAACAAAACAGAAGGCACTTACCCAAAATCAAATAAAAGTTAGCGCCTTTGTTTTGCTTCCCTGCATTCATGTTACACACAGAAGAATGTAAAGGACACACCTAATAAATACAGACATATAGATTTTTGCAATGACTAAGAATATGTGTTGACTTAAAAATTTACATTTAGTTTAAAATATGAGTATAAGCATGATTATAATGCTGATTTATGCAGCACAAATAAACCAAAATAACGCACTTACAGATTATGCATAATGAAAGTAAATGCTTTAGTTTGGTTTGTTTGTACCCATTTAAAATCGAGGACTGCAGCTTTTTGGTAACAGTCTGCATCTAAGCAAGTTTTCATATAGTACCAGCTATTTAAAAGTAAAAAAATAACATTAACTCAAGTTTTAGCTTATTGAATATAGCTAAGATTAGAATACGCATACATTGTCTTTCAGGTAATGGAAACAGAAAATAAATGTGTGTGCTTTTTAACATTGTAACTTGTAGCCTTTTTAAAATGGTAGAACATCTAATATTTTTAAAGTGTATGAGTATTTAAAACTTTGAAGCTTGAACTGTCCTGTTAATGCTACCTAACAAAATTGTATTAGAAAAAACTCCTGTTGCTTTTAAACATTTTCTTGCAACAATTCTGTTAATGATTAAAACGTGCTTTTTGAGCATTCTATTAGAATATCTTAACAGAAAGCCAAAGTAATACAGGTTCACATGCATGAACAGAAAATAGGTTACTAAATTAAATCAAATTATTACCCAAATCAGTAAAAATGACATGTTTCTTTAAGTTTCCTTTCAGCAAGTGACAGATTTTTAGTTCTTGCAAAAGTTTTTTATAATCTGGACAATACACCCTGAAACCAATGAATGTTATATCCCCTTCCCTTAATTTGACTAAAAATAGTATATTGAGCCAATTTCACTGCCCTTTATAAAGAGGAAATCAGGTATCAACTGAAGGGTTAACTATGCTATAAGAACTATAATTTTTTCATGTCTTTTTATTTAACATTCCTAGTGAACTACACTTGACTTGGTCTGCAAAACTCTTAAAGCTGTAGTAATTTTTGCCTTTAAAATAAATATATGTTACCTAACTGAATAATGTCTGCATTGAAGAAAATTCATGGTGAGCAGATTGACAAACCAGAAAGCACTTACCCAAATTGAAATAAAAGTTAGTGCCTTTGTTTTGCCTACCTGCATTCATGTTACACATAGTACAATGGAAAGAACACACGTAATAAATACAGACATGTAAATGTTTGCAATACCTAAGAATATTTGTAGACTTAAAAAATTACACTGGATTTAAAAGAAGATATGCATGAATATAATGCTGATGTATGCGGCTCAGATAAACCAAAATAATGCACTTACAGACATTCAATGATTAAAGTAAATGCTTTAGTTTGGTTTGCTTTTACCCATTTCAAATCAAGGACTGCAGATTTTTTATAAAGATGATAGTGTAAAACAACTTTGATAATATACAAGCTGCTTAACATTACAAAGCTAACAGTAACTAAAGTTTTACTTTTATAAATATAACTAAGATAAGAACATACCCTATCTGTCAACTAAAGGCAACCTAAAATAAATGTGCAAACTTTTTGACATTGTAACTTGTACCCTTTAAAATGGCAAAACTTCTATTTTTTGTTAAATTGTATAAAGATTTAAAGATTTGAAACATGAACTATCCTATTCTACCTAACAAAACTGTGTTAGAAATAGTGTGTGTTGCTTTTAAACATTTTCTTGCAACAATTCAATTATTAAAACATGTGTTTTGTGCATTGTACTAGAATATTTGAACCAAAAATCCACAGAAATACAATTTCATAAACATCCAAATGAATTAACAGATAACAGGTAACTAAATTAAATCAAATGATTACCTTAGTGAGCAAACAAGACATTTCTTCAAGTTTCTCTTCATGAAGTGGCAGATTTCTAGTTCTTGCACATCTTTTTATAAGCTGGAACAATACACTCAGAAACCAATGAAATGTTATGTGCCCTTCCCTTAATTTGCCTATCAAAAGCAGTTTACTGAGACCATTTTAATTACCTTTAGGAGATAAAATCAATTATCAACTGAATGGGTGACTATGCAATAAGAAACATGTTTTGTTCATGCCTTTATTTATTTCAACAGTACACTAAACTTGACCTATTTTGAAAAAATTCAAAACCTTTAATCATTTTTGCCTTTAAAATAAATATATGTTACATAATGGAATAATGTCTGCACTCAAGAAAATTCAAGTTGAGCAGATTAACAAAACAGAAGGCACTTACCCAAAATCAAATAAAAGTTAGCGCCTTTGTTTTGCTTCCCTGCATTCATGTTACACACAGAAGAATGTAAAGGACACACCTAATAAATACAGACATATAGATTTTTGCAATGACTAAGAATATGTGTTGACTTAAAAATTTACATTTAGTTTAAAATATGAGTATAAGCATGATTATAATGCTGATTTATGCAGCACAAATAAACCAAAATAACGCACTTACAGATTATGCATAATGAAAGTAAATGCTTTAGTTTGGTTTGTTTGTACCCATTTAAAATCGAGGACTGCAGCTTTTTGGTAACAGTCTGCATCTAAGCAAGTTTTCATATAGTACCAGCTATTTAAAAGTAAAAAAATAACATTAACTCAAGTTTTAGCTTATTGAATATAGCTAAGATTAGAATACGCATACATTGTCTTTCAGGTAATGGAAACAGAAAATAAATGTGTGTGCTTTTTAACATTGTAACTTGTAGCCTTTTTAAAATGGTAGAACATCTAATATTTTTAAAGTGTATGAGTATTTAAAACTTTGAAGCTTGAACTGTCCTGTTAATGCTACCTAACAAAATTGTATTAGAAAAAACTCCTGTTGCTTTTAAACATTTTCTTGCAACAATTCTGTTAATGATTAAAACGTGCTTTTTGAGCATTCTATTAGAATATCTTAACAGAAAGCCAAAGTAATACAGGTTCACATGCATGAACAGAAAATAGGTTACTAAATTAAATCAAATTATTACCCAAATCAGTAAAAATGACATGTTTCTTTAAGTTTCCTTTCAGCAAGTGACAGATTTTTAGTTCTTGCAAAAGTTTTTTATAATCTGGACAATACACCCTGAAACCAATGAATGTTATATCCCCTTCCCTTAATTTGACTAAAAATAGTATATTGAGCCAATTTCACTGCCCTTTATAAAGAGGAAATCAGGTATCAACTGAAGGGTTAACTAAGCTATAAGAACTATAATTTTTTCATGTCTTTTTATTTAACATTCCTAGTGAACTACACTTGACTTGGTCTGCAAAACTCTTAAAGCTGTAGTAATTTTTGCCTTTAAAATAAATATGTTACCTAACTGAATAATGTCTGCATTGAAGAAAATTCATGGTGAGCAGATTGACAAACCAGAAAGCACTTACCCAAATTGAAATAAAAGTTAGTGCCTTTGTTTTGCCTACCTGCATTCATGTTACACATAGTACAATGGAAAGAACACACGTAATAAATACAGACATGTAAATGTTTGCAATACCTAAGAATATTTGAAGACTTAAAAAATTACACTGGATTTAAAAGAAGATATGCATGAATATAATGCTGATGTATGCGGCTCAGATAAACCAAAATAATGCACTTACAGACATTCAATGATTAAAGTAAATGCTTTAGTTTGGTTTGCTTTTACCCATTTCAAATCAAGGACTGCAGATTTTTTATAAAGATGATAGTGTAAAACAACTTTGATAATATACAAGCTGCTTAACATTACAAAGCTAACAGTAACTAAAGTTTTACTTTTATAAATATAACTAAGATAAGAACATACCCTATCTGTCAACTAAAGGCAACCTAAAATAAATGTGCAAACTTTTTGACATTGTAACTTGTACCCTTTAAAATGGCAAAACTTCTATTTTTTGTTAAATTGTATAAAGATTTAAAGATTTGAAACATGAACTATCCTATTCTACCTAACAAAACTGTGTTAGAAATAGTGTGTGTTGCTTTTAAACATTTTCTTGCAACAATTCAATTATTAAAACATGTGTTTTGTGCATTGTACTAGAATATTTGAACCAAAAATCCACAGAAATACAATTTCATAAACATCCAAATGAATTAACAGATAACAGGTAACTAAATTAAATCAAATGATTACCTTAGTGAGCAAACAAGACATTTCTTCAAGTTTCTCTTCATGAAGTGGCAGATTTCTAGTTCTTGCACATCTTTTTATAAGCTGGAACAATACACTCAGAAACCAATGAAATGTTATGTGCCCTTCCCTTAATTTGCCTATCAAAAGCAGTTTACTGAGACCATTTTAATTACCTTTAGGAGATAAAATCAATTATCAACTGAATGGGTGACTATGCAATAAGAAACATGTTTTGTTCATGCCTTTATTTATTTCAACAGTACACTAAACTTGACCTATTTTGAAAAAATTCAAAACCTTTAATCATTTTTGCCTTTAAAATAAATATATGTTACATAATGGAATAATGTCTGCACTCAAGAAAATTCAAGTTGAGCAGATTAACAAAACAGAAGGCACTTACCCAAAATCAAATAAAAGTTAGCGCCTTTGTTTTGCTTCCCTGCATTCATGTTACACACAGAAGAATGTAAAGGACACACCTAATAAATACAGACATATAGATTTTTGCAATGACTAAGAATATGTGTTGACTTAAAAATTTACATTTAGTTTAAAATATGAGTATAAGCATGATTATAATGCTGATTTATGCAGCACAAATAAACCAAAATAACGCACTTACAGATTATGCATAATGAAAGTAAATGCTTTAGTTTGGTTTGTTTGTACCCATTTAAAATCGAGGACTGCAGCTTTTTGGTAACAGTCTGCATCTAAGCAAGTTTTCATATAGTACCAGCTATTTAAAAGTAAAAAAATAACATTAACTCAAGTTTTAGCTTATTGAATATAGCTAAGATTAGAATACGCATACATTGTCTTTCAGGTAATGGAAACAGAAAATAAATGTGTGTGCTTTTTAACATTGTAACTTGTAGCCTTTTTAAAATGGTAGAACATCTAATATTTTTAAAGTGTATGAGTATTTAAAACTTTGAAGCTTGAACTGTCCTGTTAATGCTACCTAACAAAATTGTATTAGAAAAAACTCCTGTTGCTTTTAAACATTTTCTTGCAACAATTCTGTTAATGATTAAAACGTGCTTTTTGAGCATTCTATTAGAATATCTTAACAGAAAGCCAAAGTAATACAGGTTCACATGCATGAACAGAAAATAGGTTACTAAATTAAATCAAATTATTACCCAAATCAGTAAAAATGACATGTTTCTTTAAGTTTCCTTTCAGCAAGTGACAGATTTTTAGTTCTTGCAAAAGTTTTTTATAATCTGGACAATACACCCTGAAACCAATGAATGTTATATCCCCTTCCCTTAATTTGACTAAAAATAGTATATTGAGCCAATTTCACTGCCCTTTATAAAGAGGAAATCAGGTATCAACTGAAGGGTTAACTAAGCTATAAGAACTATAATTTTTTCATGTCTTTTTATTTAACATTCCTAGTGAACTACACTTGACTTGGTCTGCAAAACTCTTAAAGCTGTAGTAATTTTTGCCTTTAAAATAAATATGTTACCTAACTGAATAATGTCTGCATTGAAGAAAATTCATGGTGAGCAGATTGACAAACCAGAAAGCACTTACCCAAATTGAAATAAAAGTTAGTGCCTTTGTTTTGCCTACCTGCATTCATGTTACACATAGTACAATGGAAAGAACACACGTAATAAATACAGACATGTAAATGTTTGCAATACCTAAGAATATTTGAAGACTTAAAAAATTACACTGGATTTAAAAGAAGATATGCATGAATATAATGCTGATGTATGCGGCTCAGATAAACCAAAATAATGCACTTACAGACATTCAATGATTAAAGTAAATGCTTTAGTTTGGTTTGCTTTTACCCATTTCAAATCAAGGACTGCAGATTTTTTATAAAGATGATAGTGTAAAACAACTTTGATAATATACAAGCTGCTTAACATTACAAAGCTAACAGTAACTAAAGTTTTACTTTTATAAATATAACTAAGATAAGAACATACCCTATCTGTCAACTAAAGGCAACCTAAAATAAATGTGCAAACTTTTTGACATTGTAACTTGTACCCTTTAAAATGGCAAAACTTCTATTTTTTGTTAAATTGTATAAAGATTTAAAGATTTGAAACATGAACTATCCTATTCTACCTAACAAAACTGTGTTAGAAATAGTGTGTGTTGCTTTTAAACATTTTCTTGCAACAATTCAATTATTAAAACATGTGTTTTGTGCATTGTACTAGAATATTTGAACCAAAAATCCACAGAAATACAATTTCATAAACATCCAAATGAATTAACAGATAACAGGTAACTAAATTAAATCAAATGATTACCTTAGTGAGCAAACAAGACATTTCTTCAAGTTTCTCTTCATGAAGTGGCAGATTTCTAGTTCTTGCACATCTTTTTATAAGCTGGAACAATACACTCAGAAACCAATGAAATGTTATGTGCCCTTCCCTTAATTTGCCTATCAAAAGCAGTTTACTGAGACCATTTTAATTACCTTTAGGAGATAAAATCAATTATCAACTGAATGGGTGACTATGCAATAAGAAACATGTTTTGTTCATGCCTTTATTTATTTCAACAGTACACTAAACTTGACCTATTTTGAAAAAATTCAAAACCTTTAATCATTTTTGCCTTTAAAATAAATATATGTTACATAATGGAATAATGTCTGCACTCAAGAAAATTCAAGTTGAGCAGATTAACAAAACAGAAGGCACTTACCCAAAATCAAATAAAAGTTAGCGCCTTTGTTTTGCTTCCCTGCATTCATGTTACACACAGAAGAATGTAAAGGACACACCTAATAAATACAGACATATAGATTTTTGCAATGACTAAGAATATGTGTTGACTTAAAAATTTACATTTAATTTAAAATATGAGTATAAGCATGATTATAATGCTGATTTATGCAGCACAAATAAACCAAAATAACGCACTTACAGATTATGCATAATTAAAGTAAATGCTTTAGTTTGGTTTGTTTGTACCCATTTAAAATCGAGGACTGCAGCTTTTTGGTAACAGTCTGCATCTAAGCAAGTTTTCATATAGTACCAGCTATTTAAAAGTAAAAAAATAACATTAACTCAAGTTTTAGCTTATTGAATATAGCTAAGATTAGAATACGCATACATTGTCTTTCAGGTAATGGAAACAGAAAATAAATGTGTGTGCTTTTTAACATTGTAACTTGTAGCCTTTTTAAAATGGTAGAACATCTAATATTTTTAAAGTGTATGAGTATTTAAAACTTTGAAGCTTGAACTGTCCTGTTAATGCTACCTAACAAAATTGTATTAGAAAAAACTCCTGTTGCTTTTAAACATTTTCTTGCAACAATTCTGTTAATGATTAAAACGTGCTTTTTGAGCATTCTATTAGAATATCTTAACAGAAAGCCAAAGTAATACAGGTTCACATGCATGAACAGAAAATAGGTTACTAAATTAAATCAAATTATTACCCAAATCAGTAAAAATGACATGTTTCTTTAAGTTTCCTTTCAGCAAGTGACAGATTTTTAGTTCTTGCAAAAGTTTTTTATAATCTGGACAATACACCCTGAAACCAATGAATGTTATATCCCCTTCCCTTAATTTGACTAAAAATAGTATATTGAGCCAATTTCACTGGCCTTTATAAAGAGGAAATCAGGTATCAACTGAAGGGTTAACTAAGCTATAAGAACTATAATTTGTTCATGTCTTTTTATTTAACATTCCTAGTGAACTACACTTGACTTGGTCTGCAAAACTCTTAAAGCTGTAGTAATTTTTGCCTTTAAAATAAATATGTTACCTAACTGAATAATGTCTGCATTGAAGAAAATTCATGGTGAGCAGATTGACAAACCAGAAAGCACTTACCCAAATTGAAATAAAAGTTAGTGCCTTTGTTTTGCCTACCTGCATTCATGTTACACATAGTACAATGGAAAGAACACACGTAATAAATACAGACATGTAAATGTTTGCAATACCTAAGAATATTTGAAGACTTAAAAAATTACACTGGATTTAAAAGAAGATATGCATGAATATAATGCTGATGTATGCGGCTCAGATAAACCAAAATAATGCACTTACAGACATTCAATGATTAAAGTAAATGCTTTAGTTTGGTTTGCTTTTACCCATTTCAAATCAAGGACTGCAGATTTTTTATAAAGATGATAGTGTAAAACAACTTTGATAATATACAAGCTGCTTAACATTACAAAGCTAACAGTAACTAAAGTTTTACTTTTATAAATATAACTAAGATAAGAACATACCCTATCTGTCAACTAAAGGCAACCTAAAATAAATGTGCAAACTTTTTGACATTGTAACTTGTACCCTTTAAAATGGCAAAACTTCTATTTTTTGTTAAATTGTATAAAGATTTAAAGATTTGAAACATGAACTATCCTATTCTACCTAACAAAACTGTGTTAGAAATAGTGTGTGTTGCTTTTAAACATTTTCTTGCAACAATTCAATTATTAAAACATGTGTTTTGTGCATTGTACTAGAATATTTGAACCAAAAATCCACAGAAATACAATTTCATAAACATCCAAATGAATTAACAGATAACAGGTAACTAAATTAAATCAAATGATTACCTTAGTGAGCAAACAAGACATTTCTTCAAGTTTCTCTTCATGAAGTGGCAGATTTCTAGTTCTTGCACATCTTTTTATAAGCTGGAACAATACACTCAGAAACCAATGAAATGTTATGTGCCCTTCCCTTAATTTGCCTATCAAAAGCAGTTTACTGAGACCATTTTAATTACCTTTAGGAGATAAAATCAATTATCAACTGAATGGGTGACTATGCAATAAGAAACATGTTTTGTTCATGCCTTTATTTATTTCAACAGTACACTAAACTTGACCTATTTTGAAAAAATTCAAAACCTTTAATCATTTTTGCCTTTAAAATAAATATATGTTACATAATGGAATAATGTCTGCACTCAAGAAAATTCAAGTTGAGCAGATTAACAAAACAGAAGGCACTTACCCAAAATCAAATAAAAGTTAGCGCCTTTGTTTTGCTTCCCTGCATTCATGTTACACACAGAAGAATGTAAAGGACACACCTAATAAATACAGACATATAGATTTTTGCAATGACTAAGGGCCCCTTCACACTGTGCAATCAAAGTCTGAACGAGCGTTCGATTTGTGACGTTTATCCGTCCTCGTTCCGAGGTTGCAAAGTGTGACATGGCGTTACGATTTGCGACGCAGCCCAGCATCGTACGATGTGAAAGAAAGAGCAGAACTTTCTTTCGTCGTAAATGTCTCGCTGTGGCGGTCGAAATCGTAGTATGTGACGGCGGTCATACGAGCTCGTAATGCAACTACGTGGGTTGGGCTTCCGCATACCTGTCTCCTGATTGGGCGTGACGTTTTAGCACGCCCATGCTGGTAATACGTCACGCTCGGAGTCGTAGGACTATGGCGGTGTGAAGGGTAGCGTACGATTGCGACGCGTGACGTTCACATCGCAACTACGTCAGAAAAAGCGTTAACATCGTAGAGTGTGACCGCTGGCTACGAGCTCGTACTGCGATGTCGAATATGACGCAAATGCGTCGTAATCGTAGCAGAATCGACCAGTGTGAAGGGGCCCTAAGAATATGTGTTGACTTAAAAATTTACATTTAATTTAAAATATGAGTATAAGCATGATTATAATGCTGATTTATGCAGCACAAATAAACCAAAATAACGCACTTACAGATTATGCATAATTAAAGTAAATGCTTTAGTTTGGTTTGTTTGTACCCATTTAAAATCGAGGACTGCAGCTTTTTGGTAACAGTCTGCATCTAAGCAAGTTTTCATATAGTACCAGCTATTTAAAAGTAAAAAAATAACATTAACTCAAGTTTTAGCTTATTGAATATAGCTAAGATTAGAATACGCATACATTGTCTTTCAGGTAATGGAAACAGAAAATAAATGTGTGTGCTTTTTAACATTGTAACTTGTAGCCTTTTTAAAATGGTAGAACATCTAATATTTTTAAAGTGTATGAGTATTTAAAACTTTGAAGCTTGAACTGTCCTGTTAATGCTACCTAACAAAATTGTATTAGAAAAAACTCCTGTTGCTTTTAAACATTTTCTTGCAACAATTCTGTTAATGATTAAAACGTGCTTTTTGAGCATTCTATTAGAATATCTTAACAGAAAGCCAAAGTAATACAGGTTCACATGCATGAACAGAAAATAGGTTACTAAATTAAATCAAATTATTACCCAAATCAGTAAAAATGACATGTTTCTTTAAGTTTCCTTTCAGCAAGTGACAGATTTTTAGTTCTTGCAAAAGTTTTTTATAATCTGGACAATACACCCTGAAACCAATGAATGTTATATCCCCTTCCCTTAATTTGACTAAAAATAGTATATTGAGCCAATTTCACTGCCCTTTATAAAGAGGAAATCAGGTATCAACTGAAGGGTTAACTAAGCTATAAGAACTATAATTTTTTCATGTCTTTTTATTTAACATTCCTAGTGAACTACACTTGACTTGGTCTGCAAAACTCTTAAAGCTGTAGTAATTTTTGCCTTTAAAATAAATATGTTACCTAACTGAATAATGTCTGCATTGAAGAAAATTCATGGTGAGCAGATTGACAAACCAGAAAGCACTTACCCAAATTGAAATAAAAGTTAGTGCCTTTGTTTTGCCTACCTGCATTCATGTTACACATAGTACAATGGAAAGAACACACGTAATAAATACAGACATGTAAATGTTTGCAATACCTAAGAATATTTGAAGACTTAAAAAATTACACTGGATTTAAAAGAAGATATGCATGAATATAATGCTGATGTATGCGGCTCAGATAAACCAAAATAATGCACTTACAGACATTCAATGATTAAAGTAAATGCTTTAGTTTGGTTTGCTTTTACCCATTTCAAATCAAGGACTGCAGATTTTTTATAAAGATGATAGTGTAAAACAACTTTGATAATATACAAGCTGCTTAACATTACAAAGCTAACAGTAACTAAAGTTTTACTTTTATAAATATAACTAAGATAAGAACATACCCTATCTGTCAACTAAAGGCAACCTAAAATAAATGTGCAAACTTTTTGACATTGTAACTTGTACCCTTTAAAATGGCAAAACTTCTATTTTTTGTTAAATTGTATAAAGATTTAAAGATTTGAAACATGAACTATCCTATTCTACCTAACAAAACTGTGTTAGAAATAGTGTGTGTTGCTTTTAAACATTTTCTTGCAACAATTCAATTATTAAAACATGTGTTTTGTGCATTGTACTAGAATATTTGAACCAAAAATCCACAGAAATACAATTTCATAAACATCCAAATGAATTAACAGATAACAGGTAACTAAATTAAATCAAATGATTACCTTAGTGAGCAAACAAGACATTTCTTCAAGTTTCTCTTCATGAAGTGGCAGATTTCTAGTTCTTGCACATCTTTTTATAAGCTGGAACAATACACTCAGAAACCAATGAAATGTTATGTGCCCTTCCCTTAATTTGCCTATCAAAAGCAGTTTACTGAGACCATTTTAATTACCTTTAGGAGATAAAATCAATTATCAACTGAATGGGTGACTATGCAATAAGAAACATGTTTTGTTCATGCCTTTATTTATTTCAACAGTACACTAAACTTGACCTATTTTGAAAAAATTCAAAACCTTTAATCATTTTTGCCTTTAAAATAAATATATGTTACATAATGGAATAATGTCTGCACTCAAGAAAATTCAAGTTGAGCAGATTAACAAAACAGAAGGCACTTACCCAAAATCAAATAAAAGTTAGCGCCTTTGTTTTGCTTCCCTGCATTCATGTTACACACAGAAGAATGTAAAGGACACACCTAATAAATACAGACATATAGATTTTTGCAATGACTAAGAATATGTGTTGACTTAAAAATTTACATTTAATTTAAAATATGAGTATAAGCATGATTATAATGCTGATTTATGCAGCACAAATAAACCAAAATAACGCACTTACAGATTATGCATAATTAAAGTAAATGCTTTAGTTTGGTTTGTTTGTACCCATTTAAAATCGAGGACTGCAGCTTTTTGGTAACAGTCTGCATCTAAGCAAGTTTTCATATAGTACCAGCTATTTAAAAGTAAAAAAATAACATTAACTCAAGTTTTAGCTTATTGAATATAGCTAAGATTAGAATACGCATACATTGTCTTTCAGGTAATGGAAACAGAAAATAAATGTGTGTGCTTTTTAACATTGTAACTTGTAGCCTTTTTAAAATGGTAGAACATCTAATATTTTTAAAGTGTATGAGTATTTAAAACTTTGAAGCTTGAACTGTCCTGTTAATGCTACCTAACAAAATTGTATTAGAAAAAACTCCTGTTGCTTTTAAACATTTTCTTGCAACAATTCTGTTAATGATTAAAACGTGCTTTTTGAGCATTCTATTAGAATATCTTAACAGAAAGCCAAAGTAATACAGGTTCACATGCATGAACAGAAAATAGGTTACTAAATTAAATCAAATTATTACCCAAATCAGTAAAAATGACATGTTTCTTTAAGTTTCCTTTCAGCAAGTGACAGATTTTTAGTTCTTGCAAAAGTTTTTTATAATCTGGACAATACACCCTGAAACCAATGAATGTTATATCCCCTTCCCTTAATTTGACTAAAAATAGTATATTGAGCCAATTTCACTGCCCTTTATAAAGAGGAAATCAGGTATCAACTGAAGGGTTAACTATGCTATAAGAACTATAATTTTGTCATGTCTTTTTATTTAACATTCCTAGTGAACTACACTTGACTTGGTCTGCAAAACTCTTAAAGCTGTAGTAATTTTTGCCTTTAAAATAAATATATGTTACCTAACTGAATAATGTCTGCATTGAAGAAAATTCATGGTGAGCAGATTGACAAACCAGAAAGCACTTACCCAAATTGAAATAAAAGTTAGTGCCTTTGTTTTGCCTACCTGCATTCATGTTACACATAGTACAATGGAAAGAACACACGTAATAAATACAGACATGTAAATGTTTGCAATACCTAAGAATATTTGTAGACTTAAAAAATTACACTGGATTTAAAAGAAGATATGCATGAATATAATGCTGATGTATGCGGCTCAGATAAACCAAAATAATGCACTTACAGACATTCAATGATTAAAGTAAATGCTTTAGTTTGGTTTGCTTTTACCCATTTCAAATCAAGGACTGCAGATTTTTTATAAAGATGATAGTGTAAAACAACTTTGATAATATACAAGCTGCTTAACATTACAAAGCTAACAGTAACTAAAGTTTTACTTTTATAAATATAACTAAGATAAGAACATACCCTATCTGTCAACTAAAGGCAACCTAAAATAAATGTGCAAACTTTTTGACATTGTAACTTGTACCCTTTAAAATGGCAAAACTTCTATTTTTTGTTAAATTGTATAAAGATTTAAAGATTTGAAACATGAACTATCCTATTCTACCTAACAAAACTGTGTTAGAAATAGTGTGTGTTGCTTTTAAACATTTTCTTGCAACAATTCAATTATTAAAACATGTGTTTTGTGCATTGTACTAGAATATTTGAACCAAAAATCCACAGAAATACAATTTCATAAACATCCAAATGAATTAACAGATAACAGGTAACTAAATTAAATCAAATGATTACCTTAGTGAGCAAACAAGACATTTCTTCAAGTTTCTCTTCATGAAGTGGCAGATTTCTAGTTCTTGCACATCTTTTTATAAGCTGGAACAATACACTCAGAAACCAATGAAATGTTATGTGCCCTTCCCTTAATTTGCCTATCAAAAGCAGTTTACTGAGACCATTTTAATTACCTTTAGGAGATAAAATCAATTATCAACTGAATGGGTGACTATGCAATAAGAAACATGTTTTGTTCATGCCTTTATTTATTTCAACAGTACACTAAACTTGACCTATTTTGAAAAAATTCAAAACCTTTAATCATTTTTGCCTTTAAAATAAATATATGTTACATAATGGAATAATGTCTGCACTCAAGAAAATTCAAGTTGAGCAGATTAACAAAACAGAAGGCACTTACCCAAAATCAAATAAAAGTTAGCGCCTTTGTTTTGCTTCCCTGCATTCATGTTACACACAGAAGAATGTAAAGGACACACCTAATAAATACAGACATATAGATTTTTGCAATGACTAAGAATATGTGTTGACTTAAAAATTTACATTTAATTTAAAATATGAGTATAAGCATGATTATAATGCTGATTTATGCAGCACAAATAAACCAAAATAACGCACTTACAGATTATGCATAATTAAAGTAAATGCTTTAGTTTGGTTTGTTTGTACCCATTTAAAATCGAGGACTGCAGCTTTTTGGTAACAGTCTGCATCTAAGCAAGTTTTCATATAGTACCCGCTATTTAAAAGTAAAAAAATAACATTAACTCAAGTTTTAGCTTATTGAATATAGCTAAGATTAGAATACGCATACATTGTCTTTCAGGTAATGGAAACAGAAAATAAATGTGTGTGCTTTTTAACATTGTAACTTGTAGCCTTTTTAAAATGGTAGAACATCTAATATTTTTAAAGTGTATGAGTATTTAAAACTTTGAAGCTTGAACTGTCCTGTTAATGCTACCTAACAAAATTGTATTAGAAAAAACTCCTGTTGCTTTTAAACATTTTCTTGCAACAATTCTGTTAATGATTAAAACGTGCTTTTTGAGCATTCTATTAGAATATCTTAACAGAAAGCCAAAGTAATACAGGTTCACATGCATGAACAGAAAATAGGTTACTAAATTAAATCAAATTATTACCCAAATCAGTAAAAATGACATGTTTCTTTAAGTTTCCTTTCAGCAAGTGACAGATTTTTAGTTCTTGCAAAAGTTTTTTATAATCTGGACAATACACCCTGAAACCAATGAATGTTATATCCCCTTCCCTTAATTTGACTAAAAATAGTATATTGAGCCAATTTCACTGCCCTTTATAAAGAGGAAATCAGGTATCAACTGAAGGGTTAACTATGCTATAAGAACTATAATTTTGTCATGTCTTTTTATTTAACATTCCTAGTGAACTACACTTGACTTGGTCTGCAAAACTCTTAAAGCTGTAGTAATTTTTGCCTTTAAAATAAATATATGTTACCTAACTGAATAATGTCTGCATTGAAGAAAATTCATGGTGAGCAGATTGACAAACCAGAAAGCACTTACCCAAATTGAAATAAAAGTTAGTGCCTTTGTTTTGCCTACCTGCATTCATGTTACACATAGTACAATGGAAAGAACACACGTAATAAATACAGACATGTAAATGTTTGCAATACCTAAGAATATTTGTAGACTTAAAAAATTACACTGGATTTAAAAGAAGATATGCATGAATATAATGCTGATGTATGCGGCTCAGATAAACCAAAATAATGCACTTACAGACATTCAATGATTAAAGTAAATGCTTTAGTTTGGTTTGCTTTTACCCATTTCAAATCAAGGACTGCAGATTTTTTATAAAGATGATAGTGTAAAACAACTTTGATAATATACAAGCTGCTTAACATTACAAAGCTAACAGTAACTAAAGTTTTACTTTTATAAATATAACTAAGATAAGAACATACCCTATCTGTCAACTAAAGGCAACCTAAAATAAATGTGCAAACTTTTTGACATTGTAACTTGTACCCTTTAAAATGGCAAAACTTCTATTTTTTGTTAAATTGTATAAAGATTTAAAGATTTGAAACATGAACTATCCTATTCTACCTAACAAAACTGTGTTAGAAATAGTGTGTGTTGCTTTTAAACATTTTCTTGCAACAATTCAATTATTAAAACATGTGTTTTGTGCATTGTACTAGAATATTTGAACCAAAAATCCACAGAAATACAATTTCATAAACATCCAAATGAATTAACAGATAACAGGTAACTAAATTAAATCAAATGATTACCTTAGTGAGCAAACAAGACATTTCTTCAAGTTTCTCTTCATGAAGTGGCAGATTTCTAGTTCTTGCACATCTTTTTATAAGCTGGAACAATACACTCAGAAACCAATGAAATGTTATGTGCCCTTCCCTTAATTTGCCTATCAAAAGCAGTTTACTGAGACCATTTTAATTACCTTTAGGAGATAAAATCAATTATCAACTGAATGGGTGACTATGCAATAAGAAACATGTTTTGTTCATGCCTTTATTTATTTCAACAGTACACTAAACTTGACCTATTTTGAAAAAATTCAAAACCTTTAATCATTTTTGCCTTTAAAATAAATATATGTTACATAATGGAATAATGTCTGCACTCAAGAAAATTCAAGTTGAGCAGATTAACAAAACAGAAGGCACTTACCCAAAATCAAATAAAAGTTAGCGCCTTTGTTTTGCTTCCCTGCATTCATGTTACACACAGAAGAATGTAAAGGACACACCTAATAAATACAGACATATAGATTTTTGCAATGACTAAGAATATGTGTTGACTTAAAAATTTACATTTAATTTAAAATATGAGTATAAGCATGATTATAATGCTGATTTATGCAGCACAAATAAACCAAAATAACGCACTTACAGATTATGCATAATGAAAGTAAATGCTTTAGTTTGGTTTGTTTGTACCCATTTAAAATCGAGGACTGCAGCTTTTTGGTAACAGTCTGCATCTAAGCAAGTTTTCATATAGTAACGTAGAAGAAAAGAAAAGGCAGCACTCACCCTTGTATGCTTCTGTTGTGAAAGTTTCTTTAATCCATAAAGGTCAGACTTTACAAACAACTGCGGGGTTGGCTAGGGCATAGGAGTGGAGAGGGAGCGGTGATGACAAGACGGACGACGGCCGTTTCGCTCTTGCGAGCTTCTACGGGTCCATGTGTGCTTGTGCAGTAACGTCATTTCCTTTATCAGGTGAGAGACGTAATACGTGCTAGATAAATACATATATCATTAAAAACAACATTACATTCTTTTATCTATTTTTTTCGGATTTAGATGAAAATGGCCATATCTAATTTGTCGTTTAATCCCCAGGGACCCTGAGCGTTAGTTTTGAGGATCCATTTGGCTTCGCTCTGGAGGAGTAATTTATTGTGATCTCCTCCATGGGGTGGGAACTTAACCATTTCTATCCCTGCAAATTTTAACTGATTAGGATCTCCTCCATGAACTTCTTGGATGTGTTTAATTAAACGAACACGTCCCTTCCCTGTGAGCACTGAATTGTAGTGCTCTCGGAAGCGGACCATAAGAGGCCTTATTGTTTTCCCTATATAGAATTTATTGCAGGGGCAGAGGATCACATACACGACAAATTTAGTTTTACATGTGATGAAGTCTCTTACGGAATGGGTTATCGTGCCTATTTTGAGAGGATTATTAGTACAATGCAAGTGGCACATACTACAGTTCCCACATTTAAAGTTTCCCTGTGGACGTGACTTTATAATCCAATCTGGATTATCTGTTGTAATTTTATTCTTTACCACTAAGTCACCTATATTTCTCGAGCGTTTGTACGCAAAACGTGGGCGGCAATCGGGCAAGTTCCTAAAATCTGCATCATTTTTTACAATGTGCCAATTTTTTCGTATCACTGAATAGATTTCCTTGTCAAGTGGACTATGTTTAAAGATAAAGGTGAAAATTCCTTCTCTCTTTTCCCTATCGTTTTCGTTAGTTTTTTTTCTTTTTTTATTTCTCCCTTTTTTCAGGAGTTCTAATTGGGAAAGATTTGCTGCCCGTGATTCAGCCTGCTGCAAAATATCTTTAGGGTATCCTCTCTTACTAAAACGCGATTTTAAATCCTGTACTTGACTTTTATAGCCTTCATCGTTACTATTTAGTTTTCTCAGACGTACCATCTGGCTATATGGGATACTACTCTTTGTGTGGTGAGGATGCGCACTCTGAAAGTGTAGTATATTGTTAGTAGCTGTTTCTTTTCTATGGGCCTTAGTGACGATTGTATTGTCCTGAATCTCAATTTTCACATCCAGAAATTCTAGGGAATTTCCTCCGAAGACTGCTGTGAACAACATATTGTCCATATTATTGTTGTTTAGGAATGTTACAAATTCATTAAAGCTTAATTCATCACCATCCCATACCATGAATACATCGTCTGCGAATCGCAGATACATTCGTATGTGATTCAGAAAGGGGTTTTGGGGGCCGGTGACGTGCCTCTCCTCGAACGCTGCGAGAAATAGGTTCGCAAAGACGCACGCCACCGGCGTACCCATCGCGGTACCGACACGCTGGGAATACCACCTATTTAGAAATTTAAAGGTGTTATTTGTGAGTACGAAGTCCAATCCTTCTAGGATGAAGGAAATGAAATTCTCGTCCTTTTCCGTATTTATTAATATACGCCTTATGGCGTCCAGGCCTTTTTCGTGTGGAATACGGGTGTATAGATTGACTACGTCAATTGAGACCAGCGAGAACGTGGGTTGCCAAATTAGATCTTTTAGTATCAACAGAAAATCCCCCGAGTCTTTAACAAAGGATGGTATCTCCAGTAATAAAGGTTTCAAAAGCCAGTCAAGAAATTGGGATAGGGGTTCCGTAATAGAATTCTTTCCTGATACTATTGGGCGACCTGGAGGGTGTTTTGCATTTTTGTGGATTTTTGGAATGCTGTACCAGTTTGCATACTGGGGGAATTCAGGAATTAGTTTTTCTGCTCGTGCTTTTGTTAAAGTGCCCATTTCTACATGTCTGCGCAGGAATGTTCTTAATTTTGTTTTGATGTCATTTGTCGGATTTTGTGTCAGCATTACGTACGTATTAGAATCATTCAGCTGAGATAAAGCTTCATCTATATAGTATTTTTTATCAAGGATAACGATGTTGCCCCCCTTATCGGCCCTACGGACTACCACATCGCTCCATTTTTGTATGTTTTTTAAAGCTATCAATTCCTGTGCAGGTATGTTTTGGTGGGCCTGTTGGTATATTAGGGCTTCTATATCTTTGATAACTAGATCTTGAAATAAGTCTATGTTATTTCCGGGGGAAATTGGGGGCATCCAATTTGATTTAACACCTCATAACCATAACCATAAAAGGACTTGGGTTGTATTGGGTCTCAATATTATAACTTAATTCCGACCCCCCTTGGTAAGATTCCTCCAGACTGGCCAATAAATTAATAATTAATATTACAGTCATGAAGCACCAATATACTCAGTATGTGTGAGTGGTAAGTACCAACTCTCTCTAGGCACTCCTCAGGTGCCCTTCTGGGACTACTCCAAATCAATACATAAACAAAAACACGGAGGAAAAGAGTCCACTTCAACATATTTAGAGAACAATATACAAAAAGTTTATTAAATAATCAATACAAAAACAGAATTAAAAATACAAAACATGGGTGTATTGTTAATACCGCCATATCGCAGAAGACACATAGGAGGAAATGCGGCAATGACCAAGTCAGGGGGGAGTTCACATATACACCTTTTGGGTGGCAGCGTCAGCTCAGAAAATAGAAGGAATGTATGACCAAATACAATTACTACGTTCCACTCATATGGCGCAAATAGCCCAGAGTACAAAAGGTCATATATTCATAAGCACATGTAATTGCTGCTTACCCATTGTAAATCAGGTGTGTCCTCCCCACCTTGCTCGGTCCCCCCGGACGCGCGTTTCGCGTGGCTTTTTCAACAGGGTGTCCGTAAGAGACTTCATCACATGTAAAACTAAATTTGTCGTGTATGTGATCCTCTGCCCCTGCAATAAATTCTATATAGGGAAAACAATAAGGCCTCTTATGGTCCGCTTCCGAGAGCACTACAATTCAGTGCTCACAGGGAAGGGACGTGTTCGTTTAATTAAACACATCCAAGAAGTTCATGGAGGAGATCCTAATCAGTTAAAATTTGCAGGGATAGAAATGGTTAAGTTCCCACCCCATGGAGGAGATCACAATAAATTACTCCTCCAGAGCGAAGCCAAATGGATCCTCAAAACTAACGCTCAGGGTCCCTGGGGATTAAACGACAAATTAGATATGGCCATTTTCATCTAAATCCGAAAAAAATAGATAAAAGAATGTAATGTTGTTTTTAATGATATATGTATTTATCTAGCACGTATTACGTCTCTCACCTGATAAAGGAAATGACGTTACTGCACAAGCACACATGGACCCGTAGAAGCTCGCAAGAGCGAAACGGCCGTCGTCCGTCTTGTCATCACCGCTCCCTCTCCACTCCTATGCCCTAGCCAACCCCGCAGTTGTTTGTAAAGTCTGACCTTTATGGATTAAAGAAACTTTCACAACAGAAGCATACAAGGGTGAGTGCTGCCTTTTCTTTTCTTCTACGTTACTACAGATTGAATGTGTTGTCGTTCATGGCGCAAGCACCGCCCGAGCTCTTGAAGTAAGCATTAACCCCCGGAAATCTGTGCTCCATAACTGCAATAGTTAAACAGGAACATTTGAAGTATATTCAGTGCCAACCAATCTTTTTTTCCTTTTTTATATGACTTTACGTAAGATATGCACTTTTTCTAAGGTTTGAGCACGAAGCACTTTGTTCAATAAACGTTGCACTGCATAATGCAGTCTGAAACAATGGAAGATTTCACAGTTAACGGGGATACGCTTAGCGGTATAATGGCTGGCAGAGAGGGAGCAGGAGAATTTTTTTCGGATTGTAACCATAAGGATGAACTTGAACTTATAAGCACTAAATCACTAGAAACTAAAGTTCAAATGCTGGCAGAAAAAGAAATACGGTTGTTTTGGACAATTAAGTCCTTGAAGTCTTATATGGAATGTAATCGTGTCCCACGAGGATTAAGAGTCTTTAAGGAAATTTCACAGTTCAAAGAAGATGCGGCTTTCCAAAAAGCATGGGAGCAAATACATTTACAATGCTCCCAAGATCTACTTAAACTAGTTACTTTTCAGAATGAAAAAGATTACGCACAATTATGCGATCATTTGAAAAAATCTAAATGCGAGCTAGCCTCGCGGATGAATGAAGAATCTTATAAGATCTTTGAGAAGAAACTGGAAAAGAAACTAGTGGTAGTGCAAATGGACACAAAAGAAAAAAAGAAAGAAAAATTCCTTAGAGACAAACGTGATTTTGACTCGGGTCAAATCTTTACATGGAATAAAAACAAGAACACGAGAAAAACATTTGTGAGAAATCAATCGAGGAAATCCACAAAGTACCAAAAAAACCATCGGGATGGGTGGATCACTGACTCCGACTCTAGTGCCACTGAAGACCTCAGTGAAGATGGCTCAGCGACACCTTCTACAAGTGCGGCAACAGCTACGCCCCCAAATCCACAGATCCCTTTAGGGAGAAGAAGACAAGACGAGGGGGGAGAAGGAAATGCGCAAAGAAAACGCAAACAGGTGTCTTGGAGAAGATAATAGTTCCAACAGATGAAATCCAAGAGGACAGTTCATTACAAATAATAAATTTATCCAGTAAAACTTTAACTGATAACGAAATTAAGGTCCTCTCACGAGGAATTAATTTCTGTTTACCCGAGGATTTTGATTTAAGTGATTTCAAAATTAATTTATTCAGAGGTGTTAGGAAATTACATCTTCACAAATTCTTTACTAAAAATAAAGAAAGGAGTATTACATCGGCTTCTACTGACATACCAGCGAGAGTAGGGCCCCTGGGCTTTATAGTGGATTCTACATGGGATCAAAGGGATGTTGAAATGACTAATTTATTGGCCAGTCTGGAGGAATCTTACCAAGGGGGGTCGGAATTAAGTTATAATATTGAGACCCAATACAACCCAAGTCCTTTTATGGGAGGTGTTAAATCAAATTGGATGCCCCCAATTTCCCCCGGAAATAACATAGACTTATTTCAAGATCTAGTTATCAAAGATATAGAAGCCCTAATATACCAACAGGCCCACCAAAACATACCTGCACAGGAATTGATAGCTTTAAAAAACATACAAAAATGGAGCGATGTGGTAGTCCGTAGGGCCGATAAGGGGGGCAACATCGTTATCCTTGATAAAAAATACTATATAGATGAAGCTTTATCTCAGCTGAATGATTCTAATACGTACGTAATGCTGACACAAAATCCGACAAATGACATCAAAACAAAATTAAGAACATTCCTGCGCAGACATGTAGAAATGGGCACTTTAACAAAAGCACGAGCAGAAAAACTAATTCCTGAATTCCCCCAGTATGCAAACTGGTACAGCATTCCAAAAATCCACAAAAATGCAAAACACCCTCCAGGTCGCCCAATAGTATCAGGAAAGAATTCTATTACGGAACCCCTATCCCAATTTCTTGACTGGCTTTTGAAACCTTTATTACTGGAGATACCATCCTTTGTTAAAGACTCGGGGGATTTTCTGTTGATACTAAAAGATCTAATTTGGCAACCCACGTTCTCGCTGGTCTCAATTGACGTAGTCAATCTATACACCCGTATTCCACACGAAAAAGGCCTGGACGCCATAAGGCGTATATTAATAAATACGGAAAAGGACGAGAATTTCATTTCCTTCATCCTAGAAGGATTGGACTTCGTACTCACAAATAACACCTTTAAATTTCTAAATAGGTGGTATTCCCAGCGTGTCGGTACCGCGATGGGTACGCCGGTGGCGTGCGTCTTTGCGAACCTATTTCTCGCAGCGTTCGAGGAGAGGCACGTCACCGGCCCCCAAAACCCCTTTCTGAATCACATACGAATGTATCTGCGATTCGCAGACGATGTATTCATGGTATGGGATGGTGATGAATTAAGCTTTAATGAATTTGTAACATTCCTAAACAACAATAATATGGACAATATGTTGTTCACAGCAGTCTTCGGAGGAAATTCCCTAGAATTTCTGGATGTGAAAATTGAGATTCAGGACAATACAATCGTCACTAAGGCCCATAGAAAAGAAACAGCTACTAACAATATACTACACTTTCAGAGTGCGCATCCTCACCACACAAAGAGTAGTATCCCATATAGCCAGATGGTACGTCTGAGAAAACTAAATAGTAACGATGAAGGCTATAAAAGTCAAGTACAGGATTTAAAATCGCGTTTTAGTAAGAGAGGATACCCTAAAGATATTTTGCAGCAGGCTGAATCACGGGCAGCAAATCTTTCCCAATTAGAACTCCTGAAAAAAGGGAGAAATAAAAAAAGAAAAAAAACTAACGAAAACGATAGGGAAAAGAGAGAAGGAATTTTCACCTTTATCTTTAAACATAGTCCACTTGACAAGGAAATCTATTCAGTGATACGAAAAAATTGGCACATTGTAAAAAATGATGCAGATTTTAGGAACTTGCCCGATTGCCGCCCACGTTTTGCGTACAAACGCTCGAGAAATATAGGTGACTTAGTGGTAAAGAATAAAATTACAACAGATAATCCAGATTGGATTATAAAGTCACGTCCACAGGGAAACTTTAAATGTGGGAACTGTAGTATGTGCCACTTGCATTGTACTAATAATCCTCTCAAAATAGGCACGATAACCCATTCCGTAAGAGACTTCATCACATGTAAAACTAAATTTGTCGTGTATGTGATCCTCTGCCCCTGCAATAAATTCTATATAGGGAAAACAATAAGGCCTCTTATGGTCCGCTTCCGAGAGCACTACAATTCAGTGCTCACAGGGAAGGGACGTGTTCGTTTAATTAAACACATCCAAGAAGTTCATGGAGGAGATCCTAATCAGTTAAAATTTGCAGGGATAGAAATGGTTAAGTTCCCACCCCATGGAGGAGATCACAATAAATTACTCCTCCAGAGCGAAGCCAAATGGATCCTCAAAACTAACGCTCAGGGTCCCTGGGGATTAAACGACAAATTAGATATGGCCATTTTCATCTAAATCCGAAAAAAATAGATAAAAGAATGTAATGTTGTTTTTAATGATATATGTATTTATCTAGCACGTATTACGTCTCTCACCTGATAAAGGAAATGACGTTACTGCACAAGCACACATGGACCCGTAGAAGCTCGCAAGAGCGAAACGGCCGTCGTCCGTCTTGTCATCACCGCTCCCTCTCCACTCCTATGCCCTAGCCAACCCCGCAGTTGTTTGTAAAGTCTGACCTTTATGGATTAAAGAAACTTTCACAACAGAAGCATACAAGGGTGAGTGCTGCCTTTTCTTTTCTTCTACGTTACTACAGATTGAATGTGTTGTCGTTCATGGCGCAAGCACCGCCCGAGCTCTTGAAGTAAGCATTAACCCCCGGAAATCTGTGCTCCATAACTGCAATAGTTAAACAGGAACATTTGAAGTATATTCAGTGCCAACCAATCTTTTTTTCCTTTTTTATATGACTTTAAGTTTTCATATAGTACCAGCTATTTAAAAGTAAAAAAATAACATTAACTCAAGTTTTAGCTTATTGAATATAGCTAAGATTAGAATACGCATACATTGTCTTTCAGGTAATGGAAACAGAAAATAAATGTGTGTGCTTTTTAACATTGTAACTTGTAGCCTTTTTAAAATGGTAGAACATCTAATATTTTTAAAGTGTATGAGTATTTAAAACTTTGAAGCTTGAACAGTCCTGTTAATGCTACCTAACAAAATTGTATTAGAAAAAACTCCTGTTGCTTTTAAACATTTTCTTGCAACAATTCTGTTAATGATTAAAACGTGCTTTTTGAGCATTCTATTAGAATATCTTAACAGAAAGCCAAAGTAATACAGGTTCACATGCATGAACAGAAAATAGGTTACTAAATTAAATCAAATTATTACCCAAATCAGTAAAAATGACATGTTTCTTTAAGTTTCCTTTCAGCAAGTGACAGATTTTTAGTTCTTGCAAAAGTTTTTTATAATCTGGACAATACACCCTGAAACCAATGAATGTTATATCCCCTTCCCTTAATTTGACTAAAAATAGTATATTGAGCCAATTTCACTGCCCTTTATAAAGAGGAAATCAGGCATCAACTGAAGGGTTAACTACGCTATAAGAACTATAATTTTTTCATGTCTTTTTATTTAACATTCGTAGTGAACTACACTTGACTTGGTCTGCAAAACTCTTAAAGCTGTAGTAATTTTTGCCTTTAAAATAAATATATGTTACCTAAATGAATAATGTCTGCATTGAAGAAAATTCATGGTGAGCAGATTGACAAACCAGAAAGCACTTACCCAAATTGAAATAAAAGTTAGTGCCTTTGTTTTGCCTACCTGCATTCATGTTACACATAGTACAATGGAAAGAACACACGTAATAAATACAGACATGTAAATGTTTGCAATACCTAAGAATATTTGTAGACTTAAAAAATTACACTGGATTTAAAAGAAGATAAGCATGAATATAATGCTGATGTATGCGGCTCAGATAAACCAAAATAATTCACTTACAGACATCCAATGATTAAAGTAAATGCTTTAGTTTGGTTTGCTTTTACCCATTTCAAATCAAGGACTGCAGATTTTTTATAAAGATGATAGTGTAAAACAACTTTGATAATATACAAGCTGCTTAACATTACAAAGCTAACAGTAACTAAAGTTTTACTTTTATAAATATAACTAAGATAAGAACATACCCTATCTGTCAACTAAAGGCAACCTAAAATAAATGTGCGAACTTTTTGACATTGTAACTTGTACCCTTTAAAATGGCAAAACTTCTATTTTTTGTTAAATTGTATAAAGATTTAAAGATTTGAAACATGAACTATCCTATTCTACCTAACAAAACTGTGTTAGAAATAGTGTGTGTTGCTTTTAAACATTTTCTTACAACAATTCAATTATTAAAACATGTGTTTTGTGCATTGTACTAGAATATTTGAACCAAAAATCCACAGTAATACAATTTCATAAACATCCAAATGAATTAACAGATAACAGGTAACTAAATTAAATCAAATGATTACCTTAGTGAGCAAACAAGACATTTCTTCAAGTTTCTCTTCATGAAGTGGCAGATTTCTAGTTCTTGCACATCTTTTTATAAGCTGGAACAATACACTCAGAAACCAATGAAATGTTATGTGCCCTTCCCTTAATTTGCCTATCAAAAGCAGTTTACTGAGACCATTTTAATTACCTTTAGGAGATAAAATCAATTATCAACTGAATGGGTGACTATGCAATAAGAAACATGTTTTGTTCATGCCTTTATTTATTTCAACAATACACTACACTTGACCTATTTTGAAAAAATTCAAAACCTTTAATCATTTTTGCCTTTAAAATAAATATATGTTACATAATGGAATAATGTCTCCACTCAAGAAAATTCAAGTTGAGCAGATTAACAAAACAGAAGGCACTTACCCAAAATCAAATAAAAGTTAGCGCCTTTGTTTTGCTTCCCTGCATTCATGTTACACACAGAAGAATGTAAAGGACACACCTAATAAATACAGACATATAGATTTTTGCAATGACTAAGAATATGTGTTGACTTAAAAATTTACATTTAGTTTAAAATATGAGTATAAGCATGATTATAATGCTGATTTATGCAGCACAAATAAACCAAAATAACGCACTTACAGATTATGCATAATGAAAGTAAATGCTTTAGTTTGGTTTGTTTGTACCCATTTAAAATCGAGGACTGCAGCTTTTTGGTAACAGTCTGCATCTAAGCAAGTTTTCATATAGTACCAGCTATTTAAAAGTAAAAAAATAACATTAACTCAAGTTTTAGCTTATTGAATATAGCTAAGATTAGAATACGCATACATTGTCTTTCAGGTAATGGAAACAGAAAATAAATGTGTGTGCTTTTTAACATTGTAACTTGTAGCCTTTTTAAAATGGTAGAACATCTAATATTTTTAAAGTGTATGAGTATTTAAAACTTTGAAGCTTGAACTGTCCTGTTAATGCTACCTAACAAAATTGTATTAGAAAAAACTCCTGTTGCTTTTAAACATTTTCTTGCAACAATTCTGTTAATGATTAAAACGTGCTTTTTGAGCATTCTATTAGAATATCTTAACAGAAAGCCAAAGTAATACAGGTTCACATGCATGAACAGAAAATAGGTTACTAAATTAAATCAAATTATTACCCAAATCAGTAAAAATGACATGTTTCTTTAAGTTTCCTTTCAGCAAGTGACAGATTTTTAGTTCTTGCAAAAGTTTTTTATAATCTGGACAATACACCCTGAAACCAATGAATATTATATCCCCTTCCCTTAATTTGACTAAAAATAGTATATTGAGCCAATTTCACTGCCCTTTATAAAGAGGAAATCAGGTATCAACTGAAGGGTTAACTATGCTATAAGAACTATAATTTTTTCATGTCTTTTTATTTAACATTCCTAGTGAACTACACTTGACTTGGTCTGCAAAACTCTTAAAGCTGTAGTAATTTTTGCCTTTAAAATAAATATGTTACCTAACTGAATAATGTCTGCATTGAAGAAAATTCATGGTGAGCAGATTGACAAACCAGAAAGCACTTACCCAAATTGAAATAAAAGTTAGTGCCTTTGTTTTGCCTACCTGCATTCATGTTACACATAGTACAATGGAAAGAACACACGTAATAAATACAGACATGTAAATGTTTGCAATACCTAAGAATATTTGTAGACTTAAAAAATTACACTGGATTTAAAAGAAGATAAGCATGAATATAATGCTGATGTATGCGGCTCAGATAAACCAAAATAATGCACTTACAGACATCCAATGATTAAAGTAAATGCTTTAGTTTGGTTTGCTTTTACCCATTTCAAATCAAGGACTGCAGATTTTTTATAAAGATGATAGTGTAAAACAACTTTGATAATATACAAGCTGCTTAACATTACAAAGCTAACAGTAACTAAAGTTTTACTTTTATAAATATAATTAAGATAAGAACATACCCTATCTGTCAACTAAAGGCAACCTAAAATAAATGTGCAAACTTTTTGACATTGTAACTTGTACCCTTTAAAATGGCAAAACTTCTATTTTTTGTTAAATTGTATAAAGATTTAAAGATTTGAAACATGAACTATCCTATTCTACCTAACAAAACTGTGTTAGAAATAGTGTGTGTTGCTTTTAAACATTTTCTTACAACAATTCAATTATTAAAACATGTGTTTTGTGCATTGTACTAGAATATTTGAACCAAAAATCCACAGTAATACAATTTCATAAACATCCAAATGAATTAACAGATAACAGGTAACTAAATTAAATCAAATGATTACCTTAGTGAGCAAACAAGACATTTCTTCAAGTTTCTCTTCATGAAGTGGCAGATTTCTAGTTCTTGCACATCTTTTTATAAGCTGGAACAATACACTCAGAAACCAATGAAATGTTATGTGCCCTTCCCTTAATTTGCCTATCAAAAGCAGTTTACTGAGACCATTTTAATTACCTTTAGGAGATAAAATCAATTATCAACTGAATGGGTGACTATGCAATAAGAAACATGTTTTGTTCATGCCTTTATTTATTTCAACAGTACACTACACTTGACCTATTTTGAAAAAATTCAAAACCTTTAATCATTTTTGCCTTTAAAATAAATATATGTTACATAATGGAATAATGTCTGCACTCAAGAAAATTCAAGTTGAGCAGATTAACAAAACAGAAGGCACTTACCCAAAATCAAATAAAAGTTAGCGCCTTTGTTTTGCTTCCCTGCATTCATGTTACACACAGAAGAATGTAAAGGACACACCTAATAAATACAGACATATAGATTTTTGCAATGACTAAGAATATGTGTTGACTTAAAAATTTACATTTAATTTAAAATATGAGTATAAGCATGATTATAATGCTGATTTATGCAGCACAAATAAACCAAAATAACGCACTTACAGATTATGCATAATTAAAGTAAATGCTTTAGTTTGGTTTGTTTGTACCCATTTAAAATCGAGGACTGCAGCTTTTTGGTAACAGTCTGCATCTAAGCAAGTTTTCATATAGTACCAGCTATTTAAAAGTAAAAAAATAACATTAACTCAAGTTTTAGCTTATTGAATATAGCTAAGATTAGAATACGCATACATTGTCTTTCAGGTAATGGAAACAGAAAATAAATGTGTGTGCTTTTTAACATTGTAACTTGTAGCCTTTTTAAAATGGTAGAACATCTAATATTTTTAAAGTGTATGAGTATTTAAAACTTTGAAGCTTGAACAGTCCTGTTAATGCTACCTAACAAAATTGTATTAGAAAAAACTCCTGTTGCTTTTAAACATTTTCTTGCAACAATTCTGTTAATGATTAAAACGTGCTTTTTGAGCATTCTATTAGAATATCTTAACAGAAAGCCAAAGTAATACAGGTTCACATGCATGAACAGAAAATAGGTTACTAAATTAAATCAAATTATTACCCAAATCAGTAAAAATGACATGTTTCTTTAAGTTTCCTTTCAGCAAGTGACAGATTTTTAGTTCTTGCAAAAGTTTTTTATAATCTGGACAATACACCCTGAAACCAATGAATGTTATATCCCCTTCCCTTAATTTGACTAAAAATAGTATATTGAGCCAATTTCACTGCCCTTTATAAAGAGGAAATCAGGTATCAACTGAAGGGTTAACTATGCTATAAGAACTATAATTTTTTCATGTCTTTTTATTTAACATTCCTAGTGAACTACACTTGACTTGGTCTGCAAAACTCTTAAAGCTGTAGTAATTTTTGCCTTTAAAATAAATATATGTTACCTAACTGAATAATGTCTGCATTGAAGAAAATTCATGGTGAGCAGATTGACAAACCAGAAAGCACTTACCCAAATTGAAATAAAAGTTAGTGCCTTTGTTTTGCCTACCTGCATTCATGTTACACATAGTACAATGGAAAGAACACACGTAATAAATACAGACATGTAAATGTTTGCAATACCTAAGAATATTTGTAGACTTAAAAAATTACACTGGATTTAAAAGAAGATATGCATGAATATAATGCTGATGTATGCGGCTCAGATAAACCAAAATAATGCACTTACAGACATTCAATGATTAAAGTAAATGCTTTAGTTTGGTTTGCTTTTACCCATTTCAAATCAAGGACTGCAGATTTTTTATAAAGATGATAGTGTAAAACAACTTTGATAATATACAAGCTGCTTAACATTACAAAGCTAACAGTAACTAAAGTTTTACTTTTATAAATATAACTAAGATAAGAACATACCCTATCTGTCAACTAAAGGCAACCTAAAATAAATGTGCGAACTTTTTGACATTGTAACTTGTACCCTTTAAAATGGCAAAACTTCTATTTTTTGTTAAATTGTATAAAGATTTAAAGATTTGAAACATGAACTATCCTATTCTACCTAACAAAACTGTGTTAGAAATAGTGTGTGTTGCTTTTAAACATTTTCTTACAACAATTCAATTATTAAAACATGTGTTTTGTGCATTGTACTAGAATATTTGAACCAAAAATCCACAGTAATACAATTTCATAAACATCCAAATGAATTAACAGATAACAGGTAACTAAATTAAATCAAATGATTACCTTAGTGAGCAAACAAGACATTTCTTCAAGTTTCTCTTCATGAAGTGGCAGATTTCTAGTTCTTGCACATCTTTTTATAAGCTGGAACAATACACTCAGAAACCAATGAAATGTTATGTGCCCTTCCCTTAATTTGCCTATCAAAAGCAGTTTACTGAGACCATTTTAATTACCTTTAGGAGATAAAATCAATTATCAACTGAATGGGTGACTATGCAATAAGAAACATGTTTTGTTCATGCCTTTATTTATTTCAACAGTACACTACACTTGACCTATTTTGAAAAAATTCAAAACCTTTAATCATTTTTGCCTTTAAAATAAATATATGTTACATAATGGAATAATGTCTGCACTCAAGAAAATTCAAGTTGAGCAGATTAACAAAACAGAAGGCACTTACCCAAAATCAAATAAAAGTTAGCGCCTTTGTTTTGCTTCCCTGCATTCATGTTACACACAGAAGAATGTAAAGGACACACCTAATAAATACAGACATATAGATTTTTGCAATGACTAAGAATATGTGTTGACTTAAAAATTTACATTTAATTTAAAATATGAGTATAAGCATGATTATAATGCTGATTTATGCAGCACAAATAAACCAAAATAACGCACTTACAGATTATGCATAATTAAAGTAAATGCTTTAGTTTGGTTTGTTTGTACCCATTTAAAATCGAGGACTGCAGCTTTTTGGTAACAGTCTGCATCTAAGCAAGTTTTCATATAGTACCAGCTATTTAAAAGTAAAAAAATAACATTAACTCAAGTTTTAGCTTATTGAATATAGCTAAGATTAGAATACGCATACATTGTCTTTCAGGTAATGGAAACAGAAAATAAATGTGTGTGCTTTTTAACATTGTAACTTGTAGCCTTTTTAAAATGGTAGAACATCTAATATTTTTAAAGTGTATGAGTATTTAAAACTTTGAAGCTTGAACAGTCCTGTTAATGCTACCTAACAAAATTGTATTAGAAAAAACTCCTGTTGCTTTTAAACATTTTCTTGCAACAATTCTGTTAATGATTAAAACGTGCTTTTTGAGCATTCTATTAGAATATCTTAACAGAAAGCCAAAGTAATACAGGTTCACATGCATGAACAGAAAATAGGTTACTAAATTAAATCAAATTATTACCCAAATCAGTAAAAATGACATGTTTCTTTAAGTTTCCTTTCAGCAAGTGACAGATTTTTAGTTCTTGCAAAAGTTTTTTATAATCTGGACAATACACCCTGAAACCAATGAATGTTATATCCCCTTCCCTTAATTTGACTAAAAATAGTATATTGAGCCAATTTCACTGCCCTTTATAAAGAGGAAATCAGGCATCAACTGAAGGGTTAACTACGCTATAAGAACTATAATTTTTTCATGTCTTTTTATTTAACATTCCTAGTGAACTACACTTGACTTGGTCTGCAAAACTCTTAAAGCTGTAGTAATTTTTGCCTTTAAAATAAATATATGTTACCTAAATGAATAATGTCTGCATTGAAGAAAATTCATGGTGAGCAGATTGACAAACCAGAAAGCACTTACCCAAATTGAAATAAAAGTTAGTGCCTTTGTTTTGCCTACCTGCATTCATGTTACACATAGTACAATGGAAAGAACACACGTAATAAATACAGACATGTAAATGTTTGCAATACCTAAGAATATTTGTAGACTTAAAAAATTACACTGGATTTAAAAGAAGATAAGCATGAATATAATGCTGATGTATGCGGCTCAGATAAACCAAAATAATGCACTTACAGACATCCAATGATTAAAGTAAATGCTTTAGTTTGGTTTGCTTTTACCCATTTCAAATCAAGGACTGCAGATTTTTTATAAAGATGATAGTGTAAAACAACTTTGATAATATACAAGCTGCTTAACATTACAAAGCTAACAGTAACTAAAGTTTTACTTTTATAAATATAACTAAGATAAGAACATACCCTATCTGTCAACTAAAGGCAACCTAAAATAAATGTGCGAACTTTTTGACATTGTAACTTGTACCCTTTAAAATGGCAAAACTTCTATTTTTTGTTAAATTGTATAAAGATTTAAAGATTTGAAACATGAACTATCCTATTCTACCTAACAAAACTGTGTTAGAAATAGTGTGTGTTGCTTTTAAACATTTTCTTACAACAATTCAATTATTAAAACATGTGTTTTGTGCATTGTACTAGAATATTTGAACCAAAAATCCACAGTAATACAATTTCATAAACATCCAAATGAATTAACAGATAACAGGTAACTAAATTAAATCAAATGATTACCTTAGTGAGCAAACAAGACATTTCTTCAAGTTTCTCTTCATGAAGTGGCAGATTTCTAGTTCTTGCACATCTTTTTATAAGCTGGAACAATACACTCAGAAACCAATGAAATGTTATGTGCCCTTCCCTTAATTTGCCTATCAAAAGCAGTTTACTGAGACCATTTTAATTACCTTTAGGAGATAAAATCAATTATCAACTGAATGGGTGACTATGCAATAAGAAACATGTTTTGTTCATGCCTTTATTTATTTCAACAGTACACTACACTTGACCTATTTTGAAAAAATTCAAAACCTTTAATCATTTTTGCCTTTAAAATAAATATATGTTACATAATGGAATAATGTCTCCACTCAAGAAAATTCAAGTTGAGCAGATTAACAAAACAGAAGGCACTTACCCAAAATCAAATAAAAGTTAGCGCCTTTGTTTTGCTTCCCTGCATTCATGTTACACACAGAAGAATGTAAAGGACACACCTAATAAATACAGACATATAGATTTTTGCAATGACTAAGAATATGTGTTGACTTAAAAATTTACATTTAGTTTAAAATATGAGTATAAGCATGATTATAATGCTGATTTATGCAGCACAAATAAACCAAAATAACGCACTTACAGATTATGCATAATGAAAGTAAATGCTTTAGTTTGGTTTGTTTGTACCCATTTAAAATCGAGGACTGCAGCTTTTTGGTAACAGTCTGCATCTAAGCAAGTTTTCATATAGTACCAGCTATTTAAAAGTAAAAAAATAACATTAACTCAAGTTTTAGCTTATTGAATATAGCTAAGATTAGAATACGCATACATTGTCTTTCAGGTAATGGAAACAGAAAATAAATGTGTGTGCTTTTTAACATTGTAACTTGTAGCCTTTTTAAAATGGTAGAACATCTAATATTTTTAAAGTGTATGAGTATTTAAAACTTTGAAGCTTGAACTGTCCTGTTAATGCTACCTAACAAAATTGTATTAGAAAAAACTCCTGTTGCTTTTAAACATTTTCTTGCAACAATTCTGTTAATGATTAAAACGTGCTTTTTGAGCATTCTATTAGAATATCTTAACAGAAAGCCAAAGTAATACAGGTTCACATGCATGAACAGAAAATAGGTTACTAAATTAAATCAAATTATTACCCAAATCAGTAAAAATGACATGTTTCTTTAAGTTTCCTTTCAGCAAGTGACAGATTTTTAGTTCTTGCAAAAGTTTTTTATAATCTGGACAATACACCCTGAAACCAATGAATGTTATATCCCCTTCCCTTAATTTGACTAAAAATAGTATATTGAGCCAATTTCACTGCCCTTTATAAAGAGGAAATCAGGTATCAACTGAAGGGTTAACTATGCTATAAGAACTATAATTTTTTCATGTCTTTTTATTTAACATTCCTAGTGAACTACACTTGACTTGGTCTGCAAAACTCTTAAAGCTGTAGTAATTTTTGCCTTTAAAATAAATATATGTTACCTAACTGAATAATGTCTGCATTGAAGAAAATTCATGGTGAGCAGATTGACAAACCAGAAAGCACTTACCCAAATTGAAATAAAAGTTAGTGCCTTTGTTTTGCCTACCTGCATTCATGTTACACATAGTACAATGGAAAGAACACACGTAATAAATACAGACATGTAAATGTTTGCAATACCTAAGAATATTTGTAGACTTAAAAAATTACACTGGATTTAAAAGAAGATATGCATGAATATAATGCTGATGTATGCGGCTCAGATAAACCAAAATAATGCACTTACAGACATTCAATGATTAAAGTAAATGCTTTAGTTTGGTTTGCTTTTACCCATTTCAAATCAAGGACTGCAGATTTTTTATAAAGATGATAGTGTAAAACAACTTTGATAATATACAAGCTGCTTAACATTACAAAGCTAACAGTAACTAAAGTTTTACTTTTATAAATATAACTAAGATAAGAACATACCCTATCTGTCAACTAAAGGCAACCTAAAATAAATGTGCAAACTTTTTGACATTGTAACTTGTACCCTTTAAAATGGCAAAACTTCTATTTTTTGTTAAATTGTATAAAGATTTAAAGATTTGAAACATGAACTATCCTATTCTACCTAACAAAACTGTGTTAGAAATAGTGTGTGTTGCTTTTAAACATTTTCTTACAACAATTCAATTATTAAAACATGTGTTTTGTGCATTGTACTAGAATATTTGAACCAAAAATCCACAGTAATACAATTTCATAAACATCCAAATGAATTAACAGATAACAGGTAACTAAATTAAATCAAATGATTACCTTAGTGAGCAAACAAGACATTTCTTCAAGTTTCTCTTCATGAAGTGGCAGATTTCTAGTTCTTGCACATCTTTTTATAAGCTGGAACAATACACTCAGAAACCAATGAAATGTTATGTGCCCTTCCCTTAATTTGCCTATCAAAAGCAGTTTACTGAGACCATTTTAATTACCTTTAGGAGATAAAATCAATTATCAACTGAATGGGTGACTATGCAATAAGAAACATGTTTTGTTCATGCCTTTATTTATTTCAACAGTACACTACACTTGACCTATTTTGAAAAAATTCAAAACCTTTAATCATTTTTGCCTTTAAAATAAATATATGTTACATAATGGAATAATGTCTCCATTCCACTCCACTCAAGAAAATTCAAGTTGAGCAGATTAACAAAACAGAAGGCACTTACCCAAAATCAAATAAAAGTTAGCGCCTTTGTTTTGCTTCCCTGCATTCATGTTACACACAGAAGAATGTAAAGGACACACCTAATAAATACAGACATATAGATTTTTGCAATGACTAAGAATATGTGTTGACTTAAAAATTTACATTTAGTTTAAAATATGAGTATAAGCATGATTATAATGCTGATTTATGCAGCACAAATAAACCAAAATAACGCACTTACAGATTATGCATAATGAAAGTAAATGCTTTAGTTTGGTTTGTTTGTACCCATTTAAAATCGAGGACTGCAGCTTTTTGGTAACAGTCTGCATCTAAGCAAGTTTTCATATAGTACCAGCTATTTAAAAGTAAAAAAATAACATTAACTCAAGTTTTAGCTTATTGAATATAGCTAAGATTAGAATACGCATACATTGTCTTTCAGGTAATGGAAACAGAAAATAAATGTGTGTGCTTTTTAACATTGTAACTTGTAGCCTTTTTAAAATGGTAGAACATCTAATATTTTTAAAGTGTATGAGTATTTAAAACTTTGAAGCTTGAACTGTCCTGTTAATGCTACCTAACAAAATTGTATTAGAAAAAACTCCTGTTGCTTTTAAACATTTTCTTGCAACAATTCTGTTAATGATTAAAACGTGCTTTTTGAGCATTCTATTAGAATATCTTAACAGAAAGCCAAAGTAATACAGGTTCACATGCATGAACAGAAAATAGGTTACTAAATTAAATCAAATTATTACCCAAATCAGTAAAAATGACATGTTTCTTTAAGTTTCCTTTCAGCAAGTGACAGATTTTTAGTTCTTGCAAAAGTTTTTTATAATCTGGACAATACACCCTGAAACCAATGAATGTTATATCCCCTTCCCTTAATTTGACTAAAAATAGTATATTGAGCCAATTTCACTGCCCTTTATAAAGAGGAAATCAGGTATCAACTGAAGGGTTAACTATGCTATAAGAACTATAATTTTTTCATGTCTTTTTATTTAACATTCCTAGTGAACTACACTTGACTTGGTCTGCAAAACTCTTAAAGCTGTAGTAATTTTTGCCTTTAAAATAAATATATGTTACCTAACTGAATAATGTCTGCATTGAAGAAAATTCATGGTGAGCAGATTGACAAACCAGAAAGCACTTACCCAAATTGAAATAAAAGTTAGTGCCTTTGTTTTGCCTACCTGCATTCATGTTACACATAGTACAATGGAAAGAACACACGTAATAAATACAGACATGTAAATGTTTGCAATACCTAAGAATATTTGTAGACTTAAAAAATTACACTGGATTTAAAAGAAGATATGCATGAATATAATGCTGATGTATGCGGCTCAGATAAACCAAAATAATGCACTTACAGACATTCAATGATTAAAGTAAATGCTTTAGTTTGGTTTGCTTTTACCCATTTCAAATCAAGGACTGCAGATTTTTTATAAGGATGATAGTGTAAAACAACTTTGATAATATACAAGCTGCTTAACATTACAAAGCTAACAGTAACTAAAGTTTTACTTTTATAAATATAACTAAGATAAGAACATACCCTATCTGTCAACTAAAGGCAACCTAAAATAAATGTGCAAACTTTTTGACATTGTAACTTGTACCCTTTAAAATGGCAAAACTTCTATTTTTTGTTAAATTGTATAAAGATTTAAAGATTTGAAACATGAACTATCCTATTCTACCTAACAAAACTGTGTTAGAAATAGTGTGTGTTGCTTTTAAACATTTTCTTACAACAATTCAATTATTAAAACATGTGTTTTGTGCATTGTACTAGAATATTTGAACCAAAAATCCACAGTAATACAATTTCATAAACATCCAAATGAATTAACAGATAACAGGTAACTAAATTAAATCAAATGATTACCTTAGTGAGCAAACAAGACATTTCTTCAAGTTTCTCTTCATGAAGTGGCAGATTTCTAGTTCTTGCACATCTTTTTATAAGCTGGAACAATACACTCAGAAACCAATGAAATGTTATGTGCCCTTCCCTTAATTTGCCTATCAAAAGCAGTTTACTGAGACCATTTTAATTACCTTTAGGAGATAAAATCAATTATCAACTGAATGGGTGACTATGCAATAAGAAACATGTTTTGTTCATGCCTTTATTTATTTCAACAGTACACTACACTTGACCTATTTTGAAAAAATTCAAAACCTTTAATCATTTTTGCCTTTAAAATAAATATATGTTACATAATGGAATAATGTCTGCACTCAAGAAAATTCAAGTTGAGCAGATTAACAAAACAGAAGGCACTTACCCAAAATCAAATAAAAGTTAGCGCCTTTGTTTTGCTTCCCTGCATTCATGTTACACACAGAAGAATGTAAAGGACACACCTAATAAATACAGACATATAGATTTTTGCAATGACTAAGAATATGTGTTGACTTAAAAATTTACATTTAATTTAAAATATGAGTATAAGCATGATTATAATGCTGATTTATGCAGCACAAATAAACCAAAATAACGCACTTACAGATTATGCATAATGAAAGTAAATGCTTTAGTTTGGTTTGTTTGTACCCATTTAAAATCGAGGACTGCAGCTTTTTGGTAACAGTCTGCATCTAAGCAAGTTTTCATATAGTACCAGCTATTTAAAAGTAAAAAAATAACATTAACTCAAGTTTTAGCTTATTGAATATAGCTAAGATTAGAATACGCATACATTGTCTTTCAGGTAATGGAAACAGAAAATAAATGTGTGTGCTTTTTAACATTGTAACTTGTAGCCTTTTTAAAATGGTAGAACATCTAATATTTTTAAAGTGTATGAGTATTTAAAACTTTGAAGCTTGAACTGTCCTGTTAATGCTACCTAACAAAATTGTATTAGAAAAAACTCCTGTTGCTTTTAAACATTTTCTTGCAACAATTCTGTTAATGATTAAAACGTGCTTTTTGAGCATTCTATTAGAATATCTTAACAGAAAGCCAAAGTAATACAGGTTCACATGCATGAACAGAAAATAGGTTACTAAATTAAATCAAATTATTACCCAAATCAGTAAAAATGACATGTTTCTTTAAGTTTCCTTTCAGCAAGTGACAGATTTTTAGTTCTTGCAAAAGTTTTTTATAATCTGGACAATACACCCTGAAACCAATGAATGTTATATCCCCTTCCCTTAATTTGACTAAAAATAGTATATTGAGCCAATTTCACTGCCCTTTATAAAGAGGAAATCAGGTATCAACTGAAGGGTTAACTATGCTATAAGAACTATAATTTTTTCATGTCTTTTTATTTAACATTCCTAGTGAACTACACTTGACTTGGTCTGCAAAACTCTTAAAGCTGTAGTAATTTTTGCCTTTAAAATAAATATATGTTACCTAACTGAATAATGTCTGCATTGAAGAAAATTCATGGTGAGCAGATTGACAAACCAGAAAGCACTTACCCAAATTGAAATAAAAGTTAGTGCCTTTGTTTTGCCTACCTGCATTCATGTTACACATAGTACAATGGAAAGAACACACGTAATAAATACAGACATGTAAATGTTTGCAATACCTAAGAATATTTGTAGACTTAAAAAATTACACTGGATTTAAAAGAAGATATGCATGAATATAATGCTGATGTATGCGGCTCAGATAAACCAAAATAATGCACTTACAGACATTCAATGATTAAAGTAAATGCTTTAGTTTGGTTTGCTTTTACCCATTTCAAATCAAGGACTGCAGATTTTTTATAAAGATGATAGTGTAAAACAACTTTGATAATATACAAGCTGCTTAACATTACAAAGCTAACAGTAACTAAAGTTTTACTTTTATAAATATAACTAAGATAAGAACATACCCTATCTGTCAACTAAAGGCAACCTAAAATAAATGTGCAAACTTTTTGACATTGTAACTTGTACCCTTTAAAATGGCAAAACTTCTATTTTTTGTTAAATTGTATAAAGATTTAAAGATTTGAAACATGAACTATCCTATTCTACCTAACAAAACTGTGTTAGAAATAGTGTGTGTTGCTTTTAAACATTTTCTTACAACAATTCAATTATTAAAACATGTGTTTTGTGCATTGTACTAGAATATTTGAACCAAAAATCCACAGTAATACAATTTCATAAACATCCAAATGAATTAACAGATAACAGGTAACTAAATTAAATCAAATGATTACCTTAGTGAGCAAACAAGACATTTCTTCAAGTTTCTCTTCATGAAGTGGCAGATTTCTAGTTCTTGCACATCTTTTTATAAGCTGGAACAATACACTCAGAAACCAATGAAATGTTATGTGCCCTTCCCTTAATTTGCCTATCAAAAGCAGTTTACTGAGACCATTTTAATTACCTTTAGGAGATAAAATCAATTATCAACTGAATGGGTGACTATGCAATAAGAAACATGTTTTGTTCATGCCTTTATTTATTTCAACAGTACACTACACTTGACCTATTTTGAAAAAATTCAAAACCTTTAATCATTTTTGCCTTTAAAATAAATATATGTTACATAATGGAATAATGTCTGCACTCAAGAAAATTCAAGTTGAGCAGATTAACAAAACAGAAGGCACTTACCCAAAATCAAATAAAAGTTAGCGCCTTTGTTTTGCTTCCCTGCATTCATGTTACACACAGAAGAATGTAAAGGACACACCTAATAAATACAGACATATAGATTTTTGCAATGACTAAGAATATGTGTTGACTTAAAAATTTACATTTAATTTAAAATATGAGTATAAGCATGATTATAATGCTGATTTATGCAGCACAAATAAACCAAAATAACGCACTTACAGATTATGCATAATGAAAGTAAATGCTTTAGTTTGGTTTGTTTGTACCCATTTAAAATCGAGGACTGCAGCTTTTTGGTAACAGTCTGCATCTAAGCAAGTTTTCATATAGTACCAGCTATTTAAAAGTAAAAAAATAACATTAACTCAAGTTTTAGCTTATTGAATATAGCTAAGATTAGAATACGCATACATTGTCTTTCAGGTAATGGAAACAGAAAATAAATGTGTGTGCTTTTTAACATTGTAACTTGTAGCCTTTTTAAAATGGTAGAACATCTAATATTTTTAAAGTGTATGAGTATTTAAAACTTTGAAGCTTGAACTGTCCTGTTAATGCTACCTAACAAAATTGTATTAGAAAAAACTCCTGTTGCTTTTAAACATTTTCTTGCAACAATTCTGTTAATGATTAAAACGTGCTTTTTGAGCATTCTATTAGAATATCTTAACAGAAAGCCAAAGTAATACAGGTTCACATGCATGAACAGAAAATAGGTTACTAAATTAAATCAAATTATTACCCAAATCAGTAAAAATGACATGTTTCTTTAAGTTTCCTTTCAGCAAGTGACAGATTTTTAGTTCTTGCAAAAGTTTTTTATAATCTGGACAATACACCCTGAAACCAATGAATGTTATATCCCCTTCCCTTAATTTGACTAAAAATAGTATATTGAGCCAATTTCACTGCCCTTTATAAAGAGGAAATCAGGTATCAACTGAAGGGTTAACTATGCTATAAGAACTATAATTTTTTCATGTCTTTTTATTTAACATTCCTAGTGAACTACACTTGACTTGGTCTGCAAAACTCTTAAAGCTGTAGTAATTTTTGCCTTTAAAATAAATATATGTTACCTAACTGAATAATGTCTGCATTGAAGAAAATTCATGGTGAGCAGATTGACAAACCAGAAAGCACTTACCCAAATTGAAATAAAAGTTAGTGCCTTTGTTTTGCCTACCTGCATTCATGTTACACATAGTACAATGGAAAGAACACACGTAATAAATACAGACATGTAAATGTTTGCAATACCTAAGAATATTTGTAGACTTAAAAAATTACACTGGATTTAAAAGAAGATATGCATGAATATAATGCTGATGTATGCGGCTCAGATAAACCAAAATAATGCACTTACAGACATTCAATGATTAAAGTAAATGCTTTAGTTTGGTTTGCTTTTACCCATTTCAAATCAAGGACTGCAGATTTTTTATAAAGATGATAGTGTAAAACAACTTTGATAATATACAAGCTGCTTAACATTACAAAGCTAACAGTAACTAAAGTTTTACTTTTATAAATATAACTAAGATAAGAACATACCCTATCTGTCAACTAAAGGCAACCTAAAATAAATGTGCAAACTTTTTGACATTGTAACTTGTACCCTTTAAAATGGCAAAACTTCTATTTTTTGTTAAATTGTATAAAGATTTAAAGATTTGAAACATGAACTATCCTATTCTACCTAACAAAACTGTGTTAGAAATAGTGTGTGTTGCTTTTAAACATTTTCTTACAACAATTCAATTATTAAAACATGTGTTTTGTGCATTGTACTAGAATATTTGAACCAAAAATCCACAGTAATACAATTTCATAAACATCCAAATGAATTAACAGATAACAGGTAACTAAATTAAATCAAATGATTACCTTAGTGAGCAAACAAGACATTTCTTCAAGTTTCTCTTCATGAAGTGGCAGATTTCTAGTTCTTGCACATCTTTTTATAAGCTGGAACAATACACTCAGAAACCAATGAAATGTTATGTGCCCTTCCCTTAATTTGCCTATCAAAAGCAGTTTACTGAGACCATTTTAATTACCTTTAGGAGATAAAATCAATTATCAACTGAATGGGTGACTATGCAATAAGAAACATGTTTTGTTCATGCCTTTATTTATTTCAACAGTACACTACACTTGACCTATTTTGAAAAAATTCAAAACCTTTAATCATTTTTGCCTTTAAAATAAATATATGTTACATAATGGAATAATGTCTCCACTCAAGAAAATTCAAGTTGAGCAGATTAACAAAACAGAAGGCACTTACCCAAAATCAAATAAAAGTTAGCGCCTTTGTTTTGCTTCCCTGCATTCATGTTACACACAGAAGAATGTAAAGGACACACCTAATAAATACAGACATATAGATTTTTGCAATGACTAAGAATATGTGTTGACTTAAAAATTTACATTTAGTTTAAAATATGAGTATAAGCATGATTATAATGCTGATTTATGCAGCACAAATAAACCAAAATAACGCACTTACAGATTATGCATAATGAAAGTAAATGCTTTAGTTTGGTTTGTTTGTACCCATTTAAAATCGAGGACTGCAGCTTTTTGGTAACAGTCTGCATCTAAGCAAGTTTTCATATAGTACCAGCTATTTAAAAGTAAAAAAATAACATTAACTCAAGTTTTAGCTTATTGAATATAGCTAAGATTAGAATACGCATACATTGTCTTTCAGGTAATGGAAACAGAAAATAAATGTGTGTGCTTTTTAACATTGTAACTTGTAGCCTTTTTAAAATGGTAGAACATCTAATATTTTTAAAGTGTATGAGTATTTAAAACTTTGAAGCTTGAACTGTCCTGTTAATGCTACCTAACAAAATTGTATTAGAAAAAACTCCTGTTGCTTTTAAACATTTTCTTGCAACAATTCTGTTAATGATTAAAACGTGCTTTTTGAGCATTCTATTAGAATATCTTAACAGAAAGCCAAAGTAATACAGGTTCACATGCATGAACAGAAAATAGGTTACTAAATTAAATCAAATTATTACCCAAATCAGTAAAAATGACATGTTTCTTTAAGTTTCCTTTCAGCAAGTGACAGATTTTTAGTTCTTGCAAAAGTTTTTTATAATCTGGACAATACACCCTGAAACCAATGAATGTTATATCCCCTTCCCTTAATTTGACTAAAAATAGTATATTGAGCCAATTTCACTGCCCTTTATAAAGAGGAAATCAGGTATCAACTGAAGGGTTAACTATGCTATAAGAACTATAATTTTTTCATGTCTTTTTATTTAACATTCCTAGTGAACTACACTTGACTTGGTCTGCAAAACTCTTAAAGCTGTAGTAATTTTTGCCTTTAAAATAAATATATGTTACCTAACTGAATAATGTCTGCATTGAAGAAAATTCATGGTGAGCAGATTGACAAACCAGAAAGCACTTACCCAAATTGAAATAAAAGTTAGTGCCTTTGTTTTGCCTACCTGCATTCATGTTACACATAGTACAATGGAAAGAACACACGTAATAAATACAGACATGTAAATGTTTGCAATACCTAAGAATATTTGTAGACTTAAAAAATTACACTGGATTTAAAAGAAGATATGCATGAATATAATGCTGATGTATGCGGCTCAGATAAACCAAAATAATGCACTTACAGACATTCAATGATTAAAGTAAATGCTTTAGTTTGGTTTGCTTTTACCCATTTCAAATCAAGGACTGCAGATTTTTTATAAAGATGATAGTGTAAAACAACTTTGATAATATACAAGCTGCTTAACATTACAAAGCTAACAGTAACTAAAGTTTTACTTTTATAAATATAACTAAGATAAGAACATACCCTATCTGTCAACTAAAGGCAACCTAAAATAAATGTGCAAACTTTTTGACATTGTAACTTGTACCCTTTAAAATGGCAAAACTTCTATTTTTTGTTAAATTGTATAAAGATTTAAAGATTTGAAACATGAACTATCCTATTCTACCTAACAAAACTGTGTTAGAAATAGTGTGTGTTGCTTTTAAACATTTTCTTACAACAATTCAATTATTAAAACATGTGTTTTGTGCATTGTACTAGAATATTTGAACCAAAAATCCACAGTAATACAATTTCATAAACATCCAAATGAATTAACAGATAACAGGTAACTAAATTAAATCAAATGATTACCTTAGTGAGCAAACAAGACATTTCTTCAAGTTTCTCTTCATGAAGTGGCAGATTTCTAGTTCTTGCACATCTTTTTATAAGCTGGAACAATACACTCAGAAACCAATGAAATGTTATGTGCCCTTCCCTTAATTTGCCTATCAAAAGCAGTTTACTGAGACCATTTTAATTACCTTTAGGAGATAAAATCAATTATCAACTGAATGGGTGACTATGCAATAAGAAACATGTTTTGTTCATGCCTTTATTTATTTCAACAGTACACTACACTTGACCTATTTTGAAAAAATTCAAAACCTTTAATCATTTTTGCCTTTAAAATAAATATATGTTACATAATGGAATAATGTCTGCACTCAAGAAAATTCAAGTTGAGCAGATTAACAAAACAGAAGGCACTTACCCAAAATCAAATAAAAGTTAGCGCCTTTGTTTTGCTTCCCTGCATTCATGTTACACACAGAAGAATGTAAAGGACACACCTAATAAATACAGACATATAGATTTTTGCAATGACTAAGAATATGTGTTGACTTAAAAATTTACATTTAATTTAAAATATGAGTATAAGCATGATTATAATGCTGATTTATGCAGCACAAATAAACCAAAATAACGCACTTACAGATTATGCATAATGAAAGTAAATGCTTTAGTTTGGTTTGTTTGTACCCATTTAAAATCGAGGACTGCAGCTTTTTGGTAACAGTCTGCATCTAAGCAAGTTTTCATATAGTACCAGCTATTTAAAAGTAAAAAAATAACATTAACTCAAGTTTTAGCTTATTGAATATAGCTAAGATTAGAATACGCATACATTGTCTTTCAGGTAATGGAAACAGAAAATAAATGTGTGTGCTTTTTAACATTGTAACTTGTAGCCTTTTTAAAATGGTAGAACATCTAATATTTTTAAAGTGTATGAGTATTTAAAACTTTGAAGCTTGAACTGTCCTGTTAATGCTACCTAACAAAATTGTATTAGAAAAAACTCCTGTTGCTTTTAAACATTTTCTTGCAACAATTCTGTTAATGATTAAAACGTGCTTTTTGAGCATTCTATTAGAATATCTTAACAGAAAGCCAAAGTAATACAGGTTCACATGCATGAACAGAAAATAGGTTACTAAATTAAATCAAATTATTACCCAAATCAGTAAAAATGACATGTTTCTTTAAGTTTCCTTTCAGCAAGTGACAGATTTTTAGTTCTTGCAAAAGTTTTTTATAATCTGGACAATACACCCTGAAACCAATGAATGTTATATCCCCTTCCCTTAATTTGACTAAAAATAGTATATTGAGCCAATTTCACTGCCCTTTATAAAGAGGAAATCAGGTATCAACTGAAGGGTTAACTATGCTATAAGAACTATAATTTTTTCATGTCTTTTTATTTAACATTCCTAGTGAACTACACTTGACTTGGTCTGCAAAACTCTTAAAGCTGTAGTAATTTTTGCCTTTAAAATAAATATATGTTACCTAACTGAATAATGTCTGCATTGAAGAAAATTCATGGTGAGCAGATTGACAAACCAGAAAGCACTTACCCAAATTGAAATAAAAGTTAGTGCCTTTGTTTTGCCTACCTGCATTCATGTTACACATAGTACAATGGAAAGAACACACGTAATAAATACAGACATGTAAATGTTTGCAATACCTAAGAATATTTGTAGACTTAAAAAATTACACTGGATTTAAAAGAAGATATGCATGAATATAATGCTGATGTATGCGGCTCAGATAAACCAAAATAATGCACTTACAGACATTCAATGATTAAAGTAAATGCTTTAGTTTGGTTTGCTTTTACCCATTTCAAATCAAGGACTGCAGATTTTTTATAAAGATGATAGTGTAAAACAACTTTGATAATATACAAGCTGCTTAACATTACAAAGCTAACAGTAACTAAAGTTTTACTTTTATAAATATAACTAAGATAAGAACATACCCTATCTGTCAACTAAAGGCAACCTAAAATAAATGTGCAAACTTTTTGACATTGTAACTTGTACCCTTTAAAATGGCAAAACTTCTATTTTTTGTTAAATTGTATAAAGATTTAAAGATTTGAAACATGAACTATCCTATTCTACCTAACAAAACTGTGTTAGAAATAGTGTGTGTTGCTTTTAAACATTTTCTTACAACAATTCAATTATTAAAACATGTGTTTTGTGCATTGTACTAGAATATTTGAACCAAAAATCCACAGTAATACAATTTCATAAACATCCAAATGAATTAACAGATAACAGGTAACTAAATTAAATCAAATGATTACCTTAGTGAGCAAACAAGACATTTCTTCAAGTTTCTCTTCATGAAGTGGCAGATTTCTAGTTCTTGCACATCTTTTTATAAGCTGGAACAATACACTCAGAAACCAATGAAATGTTATGTGCCCTTCCCTTAATTTGCCTATCAAAAGCAGTTTACTGAGACCATTTTAATTACCTTTAGGAGATAAAATCAATTATCAACTGAATGGGTGACTATGCAATAAGAAACATGTTTTGTTCATGCCTTTATTTATTTCAACAGTACACTACACTTGACCTATTTTGAAAAAATTCAAAACCTTTAATCATTTTTGCCTTTAAAATAAATATATGTTACATAATGGAATAATGTCTCCACTCAAGAAAATTCAAGTTGAGCAGATTAACAAAACAGAAGGCACTTACCCAAAATCAAATAAAAGTTAGCGCCTTTGTTTTGCTTCCCTGCATTCATGTTACACACAGAAGAATGTAAAGGACACACCTAATAAATACAGACATATAGATTTTTGCAATGACTAAGAATATGTGTTGACTTAAAAATTTACATTTAGTTTAAAATATGAGTATAAGCATGATTATAATGCTGATTTATGCAGCACAAATAAACCAAAATAACGCACTTACAGATTATGCATAATGAAAGTAAATGCTTTAGTTTGGTTTGTTTGTACCCATTTAAAATCGAGGACTGCAGCTTTTTGGTAACAGTCTGCATCTAAGCAAGTTTTCATATAGTACCAGCTATTTAAAAGTAAAAAAATAACATTAACTCAAGTTTTAGCTTATTGAATATAGCTAAGATTAGAATACGCATACATTGTCTTTCAGGTAATGGAAACAGAAAATAAATGTGTGTGCTTTTTAACATTGTAACTTGTAGCCTTTTTAAAATGGTAGAACATCTAATATTTTTAAAGTGTATGAGTATTTAAAACTTTGAAGCTTGAACTGTCCTGTTAATGCTACCTAACAAAATTGTATTAGAAAAAACTCCTGTTGCTTTTAAACATTTTCTTGCAACAATTCTGTTAATGATTAAAACGTGCTTTTTGAGCATTCTATTAGAATATCTTAACAGAAAGCCAAAGTAATACAGGTTCACATGCATGAACAGAAAATAGGTTACTAAATTAAATCAAATTATTACCCAAATCAGTAAAAATGACATGTTTCTTTAAGTTTCCTTTCAGCAAGTGACAGATTTTTAGTTCTTGCAAAAGTTTTTTATAATCTGGACAATACACCCTGAAACCAATGAATGTTATATCCCCTTCCCTTAATTTGACTAAAAATAGTATATTGAGCCAATTTCACTGCCCTTTATAAAGAGGAAATCAGGTATCAACTGAAGGGTTAACTATGCTATAAGAACTATAATTTTTTCATGTCTTTTTATTTAACATTCCTAGTGAACTACACTTGACTTGGTCTGCAAAACTCTTAAAGCTGTAGTAATTTTTGCCTTTAAAATAAATATATGTTACCTAACTGAATAATGTCTGCATTGAAGAAAATTCATGGTGAGCAGATTGACAAACCAGAAAGCACTTACCCAAATTGAAATAAAAGTTAGTGCCTTTGTTTTGCCTACCTGCATTCATGTTACACATAGTACAATGGAAAGAACACACGTAATAAATACAGACATGTAAATGTTTGCAATACCTAAGAATATTTGTAGACTTAAAAAATTACACTGGATTTAAAAGAAGATATGCATGAATATAATGCTGATGTATGCGGCTCAGATAAACCAAAATAATGCACTTACAGACATTCAATGATTAAAGTAAATGCTTTAGTTTGGTTTGCTTTTACCCATTTCAAATCAAGGACTGCAGATTTTTTATAAAGATGATAGTGTAAAACAACTTTGATAATATACAAGCTGCTTAACATTACAAAGCTAACAGTAACTAAAGTTTTACTTTTATAAATATAACTAAGATAAGAACATACCCTATCTGTCAACTAAAGGCAACCTAAAATAAATGTGCAAACTTTTTGACATTGTAACTTGTACCCTTTAAAATGGCAAAACTTCTATTTTTTGTTAAATTGTATAAAGATTTAAAGATTTGAAACATGAACTATCCTATTCTACCTAACAAAACTGTGTTAGAAATAGTGTGTGTTGCTTTTAAACATTTTCTTACAACAATTCAATTATTAAAACATGTGTTTTGTGCATTGTACTAGAATATTTGAACCAAAAATCCACAGTAATACAATTTCATAAACATCCAAATGAATTAACAGATAACAGGTAACTAAATTAAATCAAATGATTACCTTAGTGAGCAAACAAGACATTTCTTCAAGTTTCTCTTCATGAAGTGGCAGATTTCTAGTTCTTGCACATCTTTTTATAAGCTGGAACAATACACTCAGAAACCAATGAAATGTTATGTGCCCTTCCCTTAATTTGCCTATCAAAAGCAGTTTACTGAGACCATTTTAATTACCTTTAGGAGATAAAATCAATTATCAACTGAATGGGTGACTATGCAATAAGAAACATGTTTTGTTCATGCCTTTATTTATTTCAACAGTACACTACACTTGACCTATTTTGAAAAAATTCAAAACCTTTAATCATTTTTGCCTTTAAAATAAATATATGTTACATAATGGAATAATGTCTCCATTCCACTCCACTCAAGAAAATTCAAGTTGAGCAGATTAACAAAACAGAAGGCACTTACCCAAAATCAAATAAAAGTTAGCGCCTTTGTTTTGCTTCCCTGCATTCATGTTACACACAGAAGAATGTAAAGGACACACCTAATAAATACAGACATATAGATTTTTGCAATGACTAAGAATATGTGTTGACTTAAAAATTTACATTTAGTTTAAAATATGAGTATAAGCATGATTATAATGCTGATTTATGCAGCACAAATAAACCAAAATAACGCACTTACAGATTATGCATAATGAAAGTAAATGCTTTAGTTTGGTTTGTTTGTACCCATTTAAAATCGAGGACTGCAGCTTTTTGGTAACAGTCTGCATCTAAGCAAGTTTTCATATAGTACCAGCTATTTAAAAGTAAAAAAATAACATTAACTCAAGTTTTAGCTTATTGAATATAGCTAAGATTAGAATACGCATACATTGTCTTTCAGGTAATGGAAACAGAAAATAAATGTGTGTGCTTTTTAACATTGTAACTTGTAGCCTTTTTAAAATGGTAGAACATCTAATATTTTTAAAGTGTATGAGTATTTAAAACTTTGAAGCTTGAACTGTCCTGTTAATGCTACCTAACAAAATTGTATTAGAAAAAACTCCTGTTGCTTTTAAACATTTTCTTGCAACAATTCTGTTAATGATTAAAACGTGCTTTTTGAGCATTCTATTAGAATATCTTAACAGAAAGCCAAAGTAATACAGGTTCACATGCATGAACAGAAAATAGGTTACTAAATTAAATCAAATTATTACCCAAATCAGTAAAAATGACATGTTTCTTTAAGTTTCCTTTCAGCAAGTGACAGATTTTTAGTTCTTGCAAAAGTTTTTTATAATCTGGACAATACACCCTGAAACCAATGAATGTTATATCCCCTTCCCTTAATTTGACTAAAAATAGTATATTGAGCCAATTTCACTGCCCTTTATAAAGAGGAAATCAGGTATCAACTGAAGGGTTAACTATGCTATAAGAACTATAATTTTTTCATGTCTTTTTATTTAACATTCCTAGTGAACTACACTTGACTTGGTCTGCAAAACTCTTAAAGCTGTAGTAATTTTTGCCTTTAAAATAAATATATGTTACCTAACTGAATAATGTCTGCATTGAAGAAAATTCATGGTGAGCAGATTGACAAACCAGAAAGCACTTACCCAAATTGAAATAAAAGTTAGTGCCTTTGTTTTGCCTACCTGCATTCATGTTACACATAGTACAATGGAAAGAACACACGTAATAAATACAGACATGTAAATGTTTGCAATACCTAAGAATATTTGTAGACTTAAAAAATTACACTGGATTTAAAAGAAGATATGCATGAATATAATGCTGATGTATGCGGCTCAGATAAACCAAAATAATGCACTTACAGACATTCAATGATTAAAGTAAATGCTTTAGTTTGGTTTGCTTTTACCCATTTCAAATCAAGGACTGCAGATTTTTTATAAAGATGATAGTGTAAAACAACTTTGATAATATACAAGCTGCTTAACATTACAAAGCTAACAGTAACTAAAGTTTTACTTTTATAAATATAACTAAGATAAGAACATACCCTATCTGTCAACTAAAGGCAACCTAAAATAAATGTGCAAACTTTTTGACATTGTAACTTGTACCCTTTAAAATGGCAAAACTTCTATTTTTTGTTAAATTGTATAAAGATTTAAAGATTTGAAACATGAACTATCCTATTCTACCTAACAAAACTGTGTTAGAAATAGTGTGTGTTGCTTTTAAACATTTTCTTACAACAATTCAATTATTAAAACATGTGTTTTGTGCATTGTACTAGAATATTTGAACCAAAAATCCACAGTAATACAATTTCATAAACATCCAAATGAATTAACAGATAACAGGTAACTAAATTAAATCAAATGATTACCTTAGTGAGCAAACAAGACATTTCTTCAAGTTTCTCTTCATGAAGTGGCAGATTTCTAGTTCTTGCACATCTTTTTATAAGCTGGAACAATACACTCAGAAACCAATGAAATGTTATGTGCCCTTCCCTTAATTTGCCTATCAAAAGCAGTTTACTGAGACCATTTTAATTACCTTTAGGAGATAAAATCAATTATCAACTGAATGGGTGACTATGCAATAAGAAACATGTTTTGTTCATGCCTTTATTTATTTCAACAGTACACTACACTTGACCTATTTTGAAAAAATTCAAAACCTTTAATCATTTTTGCCTTTAAAATAAATATATGTTACATAATGGAATAATGTCTCCATTCCACTCCACTCAAGAAAATTCAAGTTGAGCAGATTAACAAAACAGAAGGCACTTACCCAAAATCAAATAAAAGTTAGCGCCTTTGTTTTGCTTCCCTGCATTCATGTTACACACAGAAGAATGTAAAGGACACACCTAATAAATACAGACATATAGATTTTTGCAATGACTAAGAATATGTGTTGACTTAAAAATTTACATTTAGTTTAAAATATGAGTATAAGCATGATTATAATGCTGATTTATGCAGCACAAATAAACCAAAATAACGCACTTACAGATTATGCATAATGAAAGTAAATGCTTTAGTTTGGTTTGTTTGTACCCATTTAAAATCGAGGACTGCAGCTTTTTGGTAACAGTCTGCATCTAAGCAAGTTTTCATATAGTACCAGCTATTTAAAAGTAAAAAAATAACATTAACTCAAGTTTTAGCTTATTGAATATAGCTAAGATTAGAATACGCATACATTGTCTTTCAGGTAATGGAAACAGAAAATAAATGTGTGTGCTTTTTAACATTGTAACTTGTAGCCTTTTTAAAATGGTAGAACATCTAATATTTTTAAAGTGTATGAGTATTTAAAACTTTGAAGCTTGAACTGTCCTGTTAATGCTACCTAACAAAATTGTATTAGAAAAAACTCCTGTTGCTTTTAAACATTTTCTTGCAACAATTCTGTTAATGATTAAAACGTGCTTTTTGAGCATTCTATTAGAATATCTTAACAGAAAGCCAAAGTAATACAGGTTCACATGCATGAACAGAAAATAGGTTACTAAATTAAATCAAATTATTACCCAAATCAGTAAAAATGACATGTTTCTTTAAGTTTCCTTTCAGCAAGTGACAGATTTTTAGTTCTTGCAAAAGTTTTTTATAATCTGGACAATACACCCTGAAACCAATGAATGTTATATCCCCTTCCCTTAATTTGACTAAAAATAGTATATTGAGCCAATTTCACTGCCCTTTATAAAGAGGAAATCAGGTATCAACTGAAGGGTTAACTATGCTATAAGAACTATAATTTTTTCATGTCTTTTTATTTAACATTCCTAGTGAACTACACTTGACTTGGTCTGCAAAACTCTTAAAGCTGTAGTAATTTTTGCCTTTAAAATAAATATATGTTACCTAACTGAATAATGTCTGCATTGAAGAAAATTCATGGTGAGCAGATTGACAAACCAGAAAGCACTTACCCAAATTGAAATAAAAGTTAGTGCCTTTGTTTTGCCTACCTGCATTCATGTTACACATAGTACAATGGAAAGAACACACGTAATAAATACAGACATGTAAATGTTTGCAATACCTAAGAATATTTGTAGACTTAAAAAATTACACTGGATTTAAAAGAAGATATGCATGAATATAATGCTGATGTATGCGGCTCAGATAAACCAAAATAATGCACTTACAGACATTCAATGATTAAAGTAAATGCTTTAGTTTGGTTTGCTTTTACCCATTTCAAATCAAGGACTGCAGATTTTTTATAAGGATGATAGTGTAAAACAACTTTGATAATATACAAGCTGCTTAACATTACAAAGCTAACAGTAACTAAAGTTTTACTTTTATAAATATAACTAAGATAAGAACATACCCTATCTGTCAACTAAAGGCAACCTAAAATAAATGTGCAAACTTTTTGACATTGTAACTTGTACCCTTTAAAATGGCAAAACTTCTATTTTTTGTTAAATTGTATAAAGATTTAAAGATTTGAAACATGAACTATCCTATTCTACCTAACAAAACTGTGTTAGAAATAGTGTGTGTTGCTTTTAAACATTTTCTTACAACAATTCAATTATTAAAACATGTGTTTTGTGCATTGTACTAGAATATTTGAACCAAAAATCCACAGTAATACAATTTCATAAACATCCAAATGAATTAACAGATAACAGGTAACTAAATTAAATCAAATGATTACCTTAGTGAGCAAACAAGACATTTCTTCAAGTTTCTCTTCATGAAGTGGCAGATTTCTAGTTCTTGCACATCTTTTTATAAGCTGGAACAATACACTCAGAAACCAATGAAATGTTATGTGCCCTTCCCTTAATTTGCCTATCAAAAGCAGTTTACTGAGACCATTTTAATTACCTTTAGGAGATAAAATCAATTATCAACTGAATGGGTGACTATGCAATAAGAAACATGTTTTGTTCATGCCTTTATTTATTTCAACAGTACACTACACTTGACCTATTTTGAAAAAATTCAAAACCTTTAATCATTTTTGCCTTTAAAATAAATATATGTTACATAATGGAATAATGTCTGCACTCAAGAAAATTCAAGTTGAGCAGATTAACAAAACAGAAGGCACTTACCCAAAATCAAATAAAAGTTAGCGCCTTTGTTTTGCTTCCCTGCATTCATGTTACACACAGAAGAATGTAAAGGACACACCTAATAAATACAGACATATAGATTTTTGCAATGACTAAGAATATGTGTTGACTTAAAAATTTACATTTAATTTAAAATATGAGTATAAGCATGATTATAATGCTGATTTATGCAGCACAAATAAACCAAAATAACGCACTTACAGATTATGCATAATGAAAGTAAATGCTTTAGTTTGGTTTGTTTGTACCCATTTAAAATCGAGGACTGCAGCTTTTTGGTAACAGTCTGCATCTAAGCAAGTTTTCATATAGTACCAGCTATTTAAAAGTAAAAAAATAACATTAACTCAAGTTTTAGCTTATTGAATATAGCTAAGATTAGAATACGCATACATTGTCTTTCAGGTAATGGAAACAGAAAATAAATGTGTGTGCTTTTTAACATTGTAACTTGTAGCCTTTTTAAAATGGTAGAACATCTAATATTTTTAAAGTGTATGAGTATTTAAAACTTTGAAGCTTGAACTGTCCTGTTAATGCTACCTAACAAAATTGTATTAGAAAAAACTCCTGTTGCTTTTAAACATTTTCTTGCAACAATTCTGTTAATGATTAAAACGTGCTTTTTGAGCATTCTATTAGAATATCTTAACAGAAAGCCAAAGTAATACAGGTTCACATGCATGAACAGAAAATAGGTTACTAAATTAAATCAAATTATTACCCAAATCAGTAAAAATGACATGTTTCTTTAAGTTTCCTTTCAGCAAGTGACAGATTTTTAGTTCTTGCAAAAGTTTTTTATAATCTGGACAATACACCCTGAAACCAATGAATGTTATATCCCCTTCCCTTAATTTGACTAAAAATAGTATATTGAGCCAATTTCACTGCCCTTTATAAAGAGGAAATCAGGTATCAACTGAAGGGTTAACTATGCTATAAGAACTATAATTTTTTCATGTCTTTTTATTTAACATTCCTAGTGAACTACACTTGACTTGGTCTGCAAAACTCTTAAAGCTGTAGTAATTTTTGCCTTTAAAATAAATATATGTTACCTAACTGAATAATGTCTGCATTGAAGAAAATTCATGGTGAGCAGATTGACAAACCAGAAAGCACTTACCCAAATTGAAATAAAAGTTAGTGCCTTTGTTTTGCCTACCTGCATTCATGTTACACATAGTACAATGGAAAGAACACACGTAATAAATACAGACATGTAAATGTTTGCAATACCTAAGAATATTTGTAGACTTAAAAAATTACACTGGATTTAAAAGAAGATATGCATGAATATAATGCTGATGTATGCGGCTCAGATAAACCAAAATAATGCACTTACAGACATTCAATGATTAAAGTAAATGCTTTAGTTTGGTTTGCTTTTACCCATTTCAAATCAAGGACTGCAGATTTTTTATAAAGATGATAGTGTAAAACAACTTTGATAATATACAAGCTGCTTAACATTACAAAGCTAACAGTAACTAAAGTTTTACTTTTATAAATATAACTAAGATAAGAACATACCCTATCTGTCAACTAAAGGCAACCTAAAATAAATGTGCAAACTTTTTGACATTGTAACTTGTACCCTTTAAAATGGCAAAACTTCTATTTTTTGTTAAATTGTATAAAGATTTAAAGATTTGAAACATGAACTATCCTATTCTACCTAACAAAACTGTGTTAGAAATAGTGTGTGTTGCTTTTAAACATTTTCTTACAACAATTCAATTATTAAAACATGTGTTTTGTGCATTGTACTAGAATATTTGAACCAAAAATCCACAGTAATACAATTTCATAAACATCCAAATGAATTAACAGATAACAGGTAACTAAATTAAATCAAATGATTACCTTAGTGAGCAAACAAGACATTTCTTCAAGTTTCTCTTCATGAAGTGGCAGATTTCTAGTTCTTGCACATCTTTTTATAAGCTGGAACAATACACTCAGAAACCAATGAAATGTTATGTGCCCTTCCCTTAATTTGCCTATCAAAAGCAGTTTACTGAGACCATTTTAATTACCTTTAGGAGATAAAATCAATTATCAACTGAATGGGTGACTATGCAATAAGAAACATGTTTTGTTCATGCCTTTATTTATTTCAACAGTACACTACACTTGACCTATTTTGAAAAAATTCAAAACCTTTAATCATTTTTGCCTTTAAAATAAATATATGTTACATAATGGAATAATGTCTGCACTCAAGAAAATTCAAGTTGAGCAGATTAACAAAACAGAAGGCACTTACCCAAAATCAAATAAAAGTTAGCGCCTTTGTTTTGCTTCCCTGCATTCATGTTACACACAGAAGAATGTAAAGGACACACCTAATAAATACAGACATATAGATTTTTGCAATGACTAAGAATATGTGTTGACTTAAAAATTTACATTTAATTTAAAATATGAGTATAAGCATGATTATAATGCTGATTTATGCAGCACAAATAAACCAAAATAACGCACTTACAGATTATGCATAATGAAAGTAAATGCTTTAGTTTGGTTTGTTTGTACCCATTTAAAATCGAGGACTGCAGCTTTTTGGTAACAGTCTGCATCTAAGCAAGTTTTCATATAGTACCAGCTATTTAAAAGTAAAAAAATAACATTAACTCAAGTTTTAGCTTATTGAATATAGCTAAGATTAGAATACGCATACATTGTCTTTCAGGTAATGGAAACAGAAAATAAATGTGTGTGCTTTTTAACATTGTAACTTGTAGCCTTTTTAAAATGGTAGAACATCTAATATTTTTAAAGTGTATGAGTATTTAAAACTTTGAAGCTTGAACTGTCCTGTTAATGCTACCTAACAAAATTGTATTAGAAAAAACTCCTGTTGCTTTTAAACATTTTCTTGCAACAATTCTGTTAATGATTAAAACGTGCTTTTTGAGCATTCTATTAGAATATCTTAACAGAAAGCCAAAGTAATACAGGTTCACATGCATGAACAGAAAATAGGTTACTAAATTAAATCAAATTATTACCCAAATCAGTAAAAATGACATGTTTCTTTAAGTTTCCTTTCAGCAAGTGACAGATTTTTAGTTCTTGCAAAAGTTTTTTATAATCTGGACAATACACCCTGAAACCAATGAATGTTATATCCCCTTCCCTTAATTTGACTAAAAATAGTATATTGAGCCAATTTCACTGCCCTTTATAAAGAGGAAATCAGGTATCAACTGAAGGGTTAACTATGCTATAAGAACTATAATTTTTTCATGTCTTTTTATTTAACATTCCTAGTGAACTACACTTGACTTGGTCTGCAAAACTCTTAAAGCTGTAGTAATTTTTGCCTTTAAAATAAATATATGTTACCTAACTGAATAATGTCTGCATTGAAGAAAATTCATGGTGAGCAGATTGACAAACCAGAAAGCACTTACCCAAATTGAAATAAAAGTTAGTGCCTTTGTTTTGCCTACCTGCATTCATGTTACACATAGTACAATGGAAAGAACACACGTAATAAATACAGACATGTAAATGTTTGCAATACCTAAGAATATTTGTAGACTTAAAAAATTACACTGGATTTAAAAGAAGATATGCATGAATATAATGCTGATGTATGCGGCTCAGATAAACCAAAATAATGCACTTACAGACATTCAATGATTAAAGTAAATGCTTTAGTTTGGTTTGCTTTTACCCATTTCAAATCAAGGACTGCAGATTTTTTATAAAGATGATAGTGTAAAACAACTTTGATAATATACAAGCTGCTTAACATTACAAAGCTAACAGTAACTAAAGTTTTACTTTTATAAATATAACTAAGATAAGAACATACCCTATCTGTCAACTAAAGGCAACCTAAAATAAATGTGCAAACTTTTTGACATTGTAACTTGTACCCTTTAAAATGGCAAAACTTCTATTTTTTGTTAAATTGTATAAAGATTTAAAGATTTGAAACATGAACTATCCTATTCTACCTAACAAAACTGTGTTAGAAATAGTGTGTGTTGCTTTTAAACATTTTCTTACAACAATTCAATTATTAAAACATGTGTTTTGTGCATTGTACTAGAATATTTGAACCAAAAATCCACAGTAATACAATTTCATAAACATCCAAATGAATTAACAGATAACAGGTAACTAAATTAAATCAAATGATTACCTTAGTGAGCAAACAAGACATTTCTTCAAGTTTCTCTTCATGAAGTGGCAGATTTCTAGTTCTTGCACATCTTTTTATAAGCTGGAACAATACACTCAGAAACCAATGAAATGTTATGTGCCCTTCCCTTAATTTGCCTATCAAAAGCAGTTTACTGAGACCATTTTAATTACCTTTAGGAGATAAAATCAATTATCAACTGAATGGGTGACTATGCAATAAGAAACATGTTTTGTTCATGCCTTTATTTATTTCAACAGTACACTACACTTGACCTATTTTGAAAAAATTCAAAACCTTTAATCATTTTTGCCTTTAAAATAAATATATGTTACATAATGGAATAATGTCTCCACTCAAGAAAATTCAAGTTGAGCAGATTAACAAAACAGAAGGCACTTACCCAAAATCAAATAAAAGTTAGCGCCTTTGTTTTGCTTCCCTGCATTCATGTTACACACAGAAGAATGTAAAGGACACACCTAATAAATACAGACATATAGATTTTTGCAATGACTAAGAATATGTGTTGACTTAAAAATTTACATTTAGTTTAAAATATGAGTATAAGCATGATTATAATGCTGATTTATGCAGCACAAATAAACCAAAATAACGCACTTACAGATTATGCATAATGAAAGTAAATGCTTTAGTTTGGTTTGTTTGTACCCATTTAAAATCGAGGACTGCAGCTTTTTGGTAACAGTCTGCATCTAAGCAAGTTTTCATATAGTACCAGCTATTTAAAAGTAAAAAAATAACATTAACTCAAGTTTTAGCTTATTGAATATAGCTAAGATTAGAATACGCATACATTGTCTTTCAGGTAATGGAAACAGAAAATAAATGTGTGTGCTTTTTAACATTGTAACTTGTAGCCTTTTTAAAATGGTAGAACATCTAATATTTTTAAAGTGTATGAGTATTTAAAACTTTGAAGCTTGAACTGTCCTGTTAATGCTACCTAACAAAATTGTATTAGAAAAAACTCCTGTTGCTTTTAAACATTTTCTTGCAACAATTCTGTTAATGATTAAAACGTGCTTTTTGAGCATTCTATTAGAATATCTTAACAGAAAGCCAAAGTAATACAGGTTCACATGCATGAACAGAAAATAGGTTACTAAATTAAATCAAATTATTACCCAAATCAGTAAAAATGACATGTTTCTTTAAGTTTCCTTTCAGCAAGTGACAGATTTTTAGTTCTTGCAAAAGTTTTTTATAATCTGGACAATACACCCTGAAACCAATGAATGTTATATCCCCTTCCCTTAATTTGACTAAAAATAGTATATTGAGCCAATTTCACTGCCCTTTATAAAGAGGAAATCAGGTATCAACTGAAGGGTTAACTATGCTATAAGAACTATAATTTTTTCATGTCTTTTTATTTAACATTCCTAGTGAACTACACTTGACTTGGTCTGCAAAACTCTTAAAGCTGTAGTAATTTTTGCCTTTAAAATAAATATATGTTACCTAACTGAATAATGTCTGCATTGAAGAAAATTCATGGTGAGCAGATTGACAAACCAGAAAGCACTTACCCAAATTGAAATAAAAGTTAGTGCCTTTGTTTTGCCTACCTGCATTCATGTTACACATAGTACAATGGAAAGAACACACGTAATAAATACAGACATGTAAATGTTTGCAATACCTAAGAATATTTGTAGACTTAAAAAATTACACTGGATTTAAAAGAAGATATGCATGAATATAATGCTGATGTATGCGGCTCAGATAAACCAAAATAATGCACTTACAGACATTCAATGATTAAAGTAAATGCTTTAGTTTGGTTTGCTTTTACCCATTTCAAATCAAGGACTGCAGATTTTTTATAAAGATGATAGTGTAAAACAACTTTGATAATATACAAGCTGCTTAACATTACAAAGCTAACAGTAACTAAAGTTTTACTTTTATAAATATAACTAAGATAAGAACATACCCTATCTGTCAACTAAAGGCAACCTAAAATAAATGTGCAAACTTTTTGACATTGTAACTTGTACCCTTTAAAATGGCAAAACTTCTATTTTTTGTTAAATTGTATAAAGATTTAAAGATTTGAAACATGAACTATCCTATTCTACCTAACAAAACTGTGTTAGAAATAGTGTGTGTTGCTTTTAAACATTTTCTTACAACAATTCAATTATTAAAACATGTGTTTTGTGCATTGTACTAGAATATTTGAACCAAAAATCCACAGTAATACAATTTCATAAACATCCAAATGAATTAACAGATAACAGGTAACTAAATTAAATCAAATGATTACCTTAGTGAGCAAACAAGACATTTCTTCAAGTTTCTCTTCATGAAGTGGCAGATTTCTAGTTCTTGCACATCTTTTTATAAGCTGGAACAATACACTCAGAAACCAATGAAATGTTATGTGCCCTTCCCTTAATTTGCCTATCAAAAGCAGTTTACTGAGACCATTTTAATTACCTTTAGGAGATAAAATCAATTATCAACTGAATGGGTGACTATGCAATAAGAAACATGTTTTGTTCATGCCTTTATTTATTTCAACAGTACACTACACTTGACCTATTTTGAAAAAATTCAAAACCTTTAATCATTTTTGCCTTTAAAATAAATATATGTTACATAATGGAATAATGTCTGCACTCAAGAAAATTCAAGTTGAGCAGATTAACAAAACAGAAGGCACTTACCCAAAATCAAATAAAAGTTAGCGCCTTTGTTTTGCTTCCCTGCATTCATGTTACACACAGAAGAATGTAAAGGACACACCTAATAAATACAGACATATAGATTTTTGCAATGACTAAGAATATGTGTTGACTTAAAAATTTACATTTAATTTAAAATATGAGTATAAGCATGATTATAATGCTGATTTATGCAGCACAAATAAACCAAAATAACGCACTTACAGATTATGCATAATGAAAGTAAATGCTTTAGTTTGGTTTGTTTGTACCCATTTAAAATCGAGGACTGCAGCTTTTTGGTAACAGTCTGCATCTAAGCAAGTTTTCATATAGTACCAGCTATTTAAAAGTAAAAAAATAACATTAACTCAAGTTTTAGCTTATTGAATATAGCTAAGATTAGAATACGCATACATTGTCTTTCAGGTAATGGAAACAGAAAATAAATGTGTGTGCTTTTTAACATTGTAACTTGTAGCCTTTTTAAAATGGTAGAACATCTAATATTTTTAAAGTGTATGAGTATTTAAAACTTTGAAGCTTGAACTGTCCTGTTAATGCTACCTAACAAAATTGTATTAGAAAAAACTCCTGTTGCTTTTAAACATTTTCTTGCAACAATTCTGTTAATGATTAAAACGTGCTTTTTGAGCATTCTATTAGAATATCTTAACAGAAAGCCAAAGTAATACAGGTTCACATGCATGAACAGAAAATAGGTTACTAAATTAAATCAAATTATTACCCAAATCAGTAAAAATGACATGTTTCTTTAAGTTTCCTTTCAGCAAGTGACAGATTTTTAGTTCTTGCAAAAGTTTTTTATAATCTGGACAATACACCCTGAAACCAATGAATGTTATATCCCCTTCCCTTAATTTGACTAAAAATAGTATATTGAGCCAATTTCACTGCCCTTTATAAAGAGGAAATCAGGTATCAACTGAAGGGTTAACTATGCTATAAGAACTATAATTTTTTCATGTCTTTTTATTTAACATTCCTAGTGAACTACACTTGACTTGGTCTGCAAAACTCTTAAAGCTGTAGTAATTTTTGCCTTTAAAATAAATATATGTTACCTAACTGAATAATGTCTGCATTGAAGAAAATTCATGGTGAGCAGATTGACAAACCAGAAAGCACTTACCCAAATTGAAATAAAAGTTAGTGCCTTTGTTTTGCCTACCTGCATTCATGTTACACATAGTACAATGGAAAGAACACACGTAATAAATACAGACATGTAAATGTTTGCAATACCTAAGAATATTTGTAGACTTAAAAAATTACACTGGATTTAAAAGAAGATATGCATGAATATAATGCTGATGTATGCGGCTCAGATAAACCAAAATAATGCACTTACAGACATTCAATGATTAAAGTAAATGCTTTAGTTTGGTTTGCTTTTACCCATTTCAAATCAAGGACTGCAGATTTTTTATAAAGATGATAGTGTAAAACAACTTTGATAATATACAAGCTGCTTAACATTACAAAGCTAACAGTAACTAAAGTTTTACTTTTATAAATATAACTAAGATAAGAACATACCCTATCTGTCAACTAAAGGCAACCTAAAATAAATGTGCAAACTTTTTGACATTGTAACTTGTACCCTTTAAAATGGCAAAACTTCTATTTTTTGTTAAATTGTATAAAGATTTAAAGATTTGAAACATGAACTATCCTATTCTACCTAACAAAACTGTGTTAGAAATAGTGTGTGTTGCTTTTAAACATTTTCTTACAACAATTCAATTATTAAAACATGTGTTTTGTGCATTGTACTAGAATATTTGAACCAAAAATCCACAGTAATACAATTTCATAAACATCCAAATGAATTAACAGATAACAGGTAACTAAATTAAATCAAATGATTACCTTAGTGAGCAAACAAGACATTTCTTCAAGTTTCTCTTCATGAAGTGGCAGATTTCTAGTTCTTGCACATCTTTTTATAAGCTGGAACAATACACTCAGAAACCAATGAAATGTTATGTGCCCTTCCCTTAATTTGCCTATCAAAAGCAGTTTACTGAGACCATTTTAATTACCTTTAGGAGATAAAATCAATTATCAACTGAATGGGTGACTATGCAATAAGAAACATGTTTTGTTCATGCCTTTATTTATTTCAACAGTACACTACACTTGACCTATTTTGAAAAAATTCAAAACCTTTAATCATTTTTGCCTTTAAAATAAATATATGTTACATAATGGAATAATGTCTCCACTCAAGAAAATTCAAGTTGAGCAGATTAACAAAACAGAAGGCACTTACCCAAAATCAAATAAAAGTTAGCGCCTTTGTTTTGCTTCCCTGCATTCATGTTACACACAGAAGAATGTAAAGGACACACCTAATAAATACAGACATATAGATTTTTGCAATGACTAAGAATATGTGTTGACTTAAAAATTTACATTTAGTTTAAAATATGAGTATAAGCATGATTATAATGCTGATTTATGCAGCACAAATAAACCAAAATAACGCACTTACAGATTATGCATAATGAAAGTAAATGCTTTAGTTTGGTTTGTTTGTACCCATTTAAAATCGAGGACTGCAGCTTTTTGGTAACAGTCTGCATCTAAGCAAGTTTTCATATAGTACCAGCTATTTAAAAGTAAAAAAATAACATTAACTCAAGTTTTAGCTTATTGAATATAGCTAAGATTAGAATACGCATACATTGTCTTTCAGGTAATGGAAACAGAAAATAAATGTGTGTGCTTTTTAACATTGTAACTTGTAGCCTTTTTAAAATGGTAGAACATCTAATATTTTTAAAGTGTATGAGTATTTAAAACTTTGAAGCTTGAACTGTCCTGTTAATGCTACCTAACAAAATTGTATTAGAAAAAACTCCTGTTGCTTTTAAACATTTTCTTGCAACAATTCTGTTAATGATTAAAACGTGCTTTTTGAGCATTCTATTAGAATATCTTAACAGAAAGCCAAAGTAATACAGGTTCACATGCATGAACAGAAAATAGGTTACTAAATTAAATCAAATTATTACCCAAATCAGTAAAAATGACATGTTTCTTTAAGTTTCCTTTCAGCAAGTGACAGATTTTTAGTTCTTGCAAAAGTTTTTTATAATCTGGACAATACACCCTGAAACCAATGAATGTTATATCCCCTTCCCTTAATTTGACTAAAAATAGTATATTGAGCCAATTTCACTGCCCTTTATAAAGAGGAAATCAGGTATCAACTGAAGGGTTAACTATGCTATAAGAACTATAATTTTTTCATGTCTTTTTATTTAACATTCCTAGTGAACTACACTTGACTTGGTCTGCAAAACTCTTAAAGCTGTAGTAATTTTTGCCTTTAAAATAAATATATGTTACCTAACTGAATAATGTCTGCATTGAAGAAAATTCATGGTGAGCAGATTGACAAACCAGAAAGCACTTACCCAAATTGAAATAAAAGTTAGTGCCTTTGTTTTGCCTACCTGCATTCATGTTACACATAGTACAATGGAAAGAACACACGTAATAAATACAGACATGTAAATGTTTGCAATACCTAAGAATATTTGTAGACTTAAAAAATTACACTGGATTTAAAAGAAGATATGCATGAATATAATGCTGATGTATGCGGCTCAGATAAACCAAAATAATGCACTTACAGACATTCAATGATTAAAGTAAATGCTTTAGTTTGGTTTGCTTTTACCCATTTCAAATCAAGGACTGCAGATTTTTTATAAAGATGATAGTGTAAAACAACTTTGATAATATACAAGCTGCTTAACATTACAAAGCTAACAGTAACTAAAGTTTTACTTTTATAAATATAACTAAGATAAGAACATACCCTATCTGTCAACTAAAGGCAACCTAAAATAAATGTGCAAACTTTTTGACATTGTAACTTGTACCCTTTAAAATGGCAAAACTTCTATTTTTTGTTAAATTGTATAAAGATTTAAAGATTTGAAACATGAACTATCCTATTCTACCTAACAAAACTGTGTTAGAAATAGTGTGTGTTGCTTTTAAACATTTTCTTACAACAATTCAATTATTAAAACATGTGTTTTGTGCATTGTACTAGAATATTTGAACCAAAAATCCACAGTAATACAATTTCATAAACATCCAAATGAATTAACAGATAACAGGTAACTAAATTAAATCAAATGATTACCTTAGTGAGCAAACAAGACATTTCTTCAAGTTTCTCTTCATGAAGTGGCAGATTTCTAGTTCTTGCACATCTTTTTATAAGCTGGAACAATACACTCAGAAACCAATGAAATGTTATGTGCCCTTCCCTTAATTTGCCTATCAAAAGCAGTTTACTGAGACCATTTTAATTACCTTTAGGAGATAAAATCAATTATCAACTGAATGGGTGACTATGCAATAAGAAACATGTTTTGTTCATGCCTTTATTTATTTCAACAGTACACTACACTTGACCTATTTTGAAAAAATTCAAAACCTTTAATCATTTTTGCCTTTAAAATAAATATATGTTACATAATGGAATAATGTCTGCACTCAAGAAAATTCAAGTTGAGCAGATTAACAAAACAGAAGGCACTTACCCAAAATCAAATAAAAGTTAGCGCCTTTGTTTTGCTTCCCTGCATTCATGTTACACACAGAAGAATGTAAAGGACACACCTAATAAATACAGACATATAGATTTTTGCAATGACTAAGAATATGTGTTGACTTAAAAATTTACATTTAATTTAAAATATGAGTATAAGCATGATTATAATGCTGATTTATGCAGCACAAATAAACCAAAATAACGCACTTACAGATTATGCATAATGAAAGTAAATGCTTTAGTTTGGTTTGTTTGTACCCATTTAAAATCGAGGACTGCAGCTTTTTGGTAACAGTCTGCATCTAAGCAAGTTTTCATATAGTACCAGCTATTTAAAAGTAAAAAAATAACATTAACTCAAGTTTTAGCTTATTGAATATAGCTAAGATTAGAATACGCATACATTGTCTTTCAGGTAATGGAAACAGAAAATAAATGTGTGTGCTTTTTAACATTGTAACTTGTAGCCTTTTTAAAATGGTAGAACATCTAATATTTTTAAAGTGTATGAGTATTTAAAACTTTGAAGCTTGAACTGTCCTGTTAATGCTACCTAACAAAATTGTATTAGAAAAAACTCCTGTTGCTTTTAAACATTTTCTTGCAACAATTCTGTTAATGATTAAAACGTGCTTTTTGAGCATTCTATTAGAATATCTTAACAGAAAGCCAAAGTAATACAGGTTCACATGCATGAACAGAAAATAGGTTACTAAATTAAATCAAATTATTACCCAAATCAGTAAAAATGACATGTTTCTTTAAGTTTCCTTTCAGCAAGTGACAGATTTTTAGTTCTTGCAAAAGTTTTTTATAATCTGGACAATACACCCTGAAACCAATGAATGTTATATCCCCTTCCCTTAATTTGACTAAAAATAGTATATTGAGCCAATTTCACTGCCCTTTATAAAGAGGAAATCAGGTATCAACTGAAGGGTTAACTATGCTATAAGAACTATAATTTTTTCATGTCTTTTTATTTAACATTCCTAGTGAACTACACTTGACTTGGTCTGCAAAACTCTTAAAGCTGTAGTAATTTTTGCCTTTAAAATAAATATATGTTACCTAACTGAATAATGTCTGCATTGAAGAAAATTCATGGTGAGCAGATTGACAAACCAGAAAGCACTTACCCAAATTGAAATAAAAGTTAGTGCCTTTGTTTTGCCTACCTGCATTCATGTTACACATAGTACAATGGAAAGAACACACGTAATAAATACAGACATGTAAATGTTTGCAATACCTAAGAATATTTGTAGACTTAAAAAATTACACTGGATTTAAAAGAAGATATGCATGAATATAATGCTGATGTATGCGGCTCAGATAAACCAAAATAATGCACTTACAGACATTCAATGATTAAAGTAAATGCTTTAGTTTGGTTTGCTTTTACCCATTTCAAATCAAGGACTGCAGATTTTTTATAAAGATGATAGTGTAAAACAACTTTGATAATATACAAGCTGCTTAACATTACAAAGCTAACAGTAACTAAAGTTTTACTTTTATAAATATAACTAAGATAAGAACATACCCTATCTGTCAACTAAAGGCAACCTAAAATAAATGTGCAAACTTTTTGACATTGTAACTTGTACCCTTTAAAATGGCAAAACTTCTATTTTTTGTTAAATTGTATAAAGATTTAAAGATTTGAAACATGAACTATCCTATTCTACCTAACAAAACTGTGTTAGAAATAGTGTGTGTTGCTTTTAAACATTTTCTTACAACAATTCAATTATTAAAACATGTGTTTTGTGCATTGTACTAGAATATTTGAACCAAAAATCCACAGTAATACAATTTCATAAACATCCAAATGAATTAACAGATAACAGGTAACTAAATTAAATCAAATGATTACCTTAGTGAGCAAACAAGACATTTCTTCAAGTTTCTCTTCATGAAGTGGCAGATTTCTAGTTCTTGCACATCTTTTTATAAGCTGGAACAATACACTCAGAAACCAATGAAATGTTATGTGCCCTTCCCTTAATTTGCCTATCAAAAGCAGTTTACTGAGACCATTTTAATTACCTTTAGGAGATAAAATCAATTATCAACTGAATGGGTGACTATGCAATAAGAAACATGTTTTGTTCATGCCTTTATTTATTTCAACAGTACACTACACTTGACCTATTTTGAAAAAATTCAAAACCTTTAATCATTTTTGCCTTTAAAATAAATATATGTTACATAATGGAATAATGTCTCCACTCAAGAAAATTCAAGTTGAGCAGATTAACAAAACAGAAGGCACTTACCCAAAATCAAATAAAAGTTAGCGCCTTTGTTTTGCTTCCCTGCATTCATGTTACACACAGAAGAATGTAAAGGACACACCTAATAAATACAGACATATAGATTTTTGCAATGACTAAGAATATGTGTTGACTTAAAAATTTACATTTAGTTTAAAATATGAGTATAAGCATGATTATAATGCTGATTTATGCAGCACAAATAAACCAAAATAACGCACTTACAGATTATGCATAATGAAAGTAAATGCTTTAGTTTGGTTTGTTTGTACCCATTTAAAATCGAGGACTGCAGCTTTTTGGTAACAGTCTGCATCTAAGCAAGTTTTCATATAGTACCAGCTATTTAAAAGTAAAAAAATAACATTAACTCAAGTTTTAGCTTATTGAATATAGCTAAGATTAGAATACGCATACATTGTCTTTCAGGTAATGGAAACAGAAAATAAATGTGTGTGCTTTTTAACATTGTAACTTGTAGCCTTTTTAAAATGGTAGAACATCTAATATTTTTAAAGTGTATGAGTATTTAAAACTTTGAAGCTTGAACTGTCCTGTTAATGCTACCTAACAAAATTGTATTAGAAAAAACTCCTGTTGCTTTTAAACATTTTCTTGCAACAATTCTGTTAATGATTAAAACGTGCTTTTTGAGCATTCTATTAGAATATCTTAACAGAAAGCCAAAGTAATACAGGTTCACATGCATGAACAGAAAATAGGTTACTAAATTAAATCAAATTATTACCCAAATCAGTAAAAATGACATGTTTCTTTAAGTTTCCTTTCAGCAAGTGACAGATTTTTAGTTCTTGCAAAAGTTTTTTATAATCTGGACAATACACCCTGAAACCAATGAATGTTATATCCCCTTCCCTTAATTTGACTAAAAATAGTATATTGAGCCAATTTCACTGCCCTTTATAAAGAGGAAATCAGGTATCAACTGAAGGGTTAACTATGCTATAAGAACTATAATTTTTTCATGTCTTTTTATTTAACATTCCTAGTGAACTACACTTGACTTGGTCTGCAAAACTCTTAAAGCTGTAGTAATTTTTGCCTTTAAAATAAATATATGTTACCTAACTGAATAATGTCTGCATTGAAGAAAATTCATGGTGAGCAGATTGACAAACCAGAAAGCACTTACCCAAATTGAAATAAAAGTTAGTGCCTTTGTTTTGCCTACCTGCATTCATGTTACACATAGTACAATGGAAAGAACACACGTAATAAATACAGACATGTAAATGTTTGCAATACCTAAGAATATTTGTAGACTTAAAAAATTACACTGGATTTAAAAGAAGATATGCATGAATATAATGCTGATGTATGCGGCTCAGATAAACCAAAATAATGCACTTACAGACATTCAATGATTAAAGTAAATGCTTTAGTTTGGTTTGCTTTTACCCATTTCAAATCAAGGACTGCAGATTTTTTATAAAGATGATAGTGTAAAACAACTTTGATAATATACAAGCTGCTTAACATTACAAAGCTAACAGTAACTAAAGTTTTACTTTTATAAATATAACTAAGATAAGAACATACCCTATCTGTCAACTAAAGGCAACCTAAAATAAATGTGCAAACTTTTTGACATTGTAACTTGTACCCTTTAAAATGGCAAAACTTCTATTTTTTGTTAAATTGTATAAAGATTTAAAGATTTGAAACATGAACTATCCTATTCTACCTAACAAAACTGTGTTAGAAATAGTGTGTGTTGCTTTTAAACATTTTCTTGCAACAATTCAATTATTAAAACATGTGTTTTGTGCATTGTACTAGAATATTTGAACCAAAAATCCACAGAAATACAATTTCATAAACATCCAAATGAATTAACAGATAACAGGAAACTAAATTAAATCAAATGATTACCTTAGTGAGCAAACAAGACATTTCTTCAAGTTTCTCTTCATGAAGTGGCAGATTTCTAGTTCTTGCACATCTTTTTATAAGCTGGAACAATACACTCAGAAACCAATGAAATGTTATGTGCCCTTCCCTTAATTTGCCTATCAAAAGCAGTTTACTGAGACCATTTTAATTACCTTTAGGAGATAAAATCAATTATCAACTGAATGGGTGACTATGCAATAAGAAACATGTTTTGTTCATGCCTTTATTTATTTCAACAGTACACTACACTTGACCTATTTTGAAAAAATTCAAAACCTTTAATCATTTTTGCCTTTAAAATAAATATATGTTACATAATGGAATAATGTCTCCACTCAAGAAAATTCAAGTTGAGCAGATTAACAAAACAGAAGGCACTTACCCAAAATCAAATAAAAGTTAGCGCCTTTGTTTTGCTTCCCTGCATTCATGTTACACACAGAAGAATGTAAAGGACACACCTAATAAATACAGACATATAGATTTTTGCAATGACTAAGAATATGTGTTGACTTAAAAATTTACATTTAGTTTAAAATATGAGTATAAGCATGATTATAATGCTGATTTATGCAGCACAAATAAACCAAAATAACGCACTTACAGATTATGCATAATGAAAGTAAATGCTTTAGTTTGGTTTGTTTGTACCCATTTAAAATCGAGGACTGCAGCTTTTTGGTAACAGTCTGCATCTAAGCAAGTTTTCATATAGTACCAGCTATTTAAAAGTAAAAAAATAACATTAACTCAAGTTTTAGCTTATTGAATATAGCTAAGATTAGAATACGCATACATTGTCTTTCAGGTAATGGAAACAGAAAATAAATGTGTGTGCTTTTTAACATTGTAACTTGTAGCCTTTTTAAAATGGTAGAACATCTAATATTTTTAAAGTGTATGAGTATTTAAAACTTTGAAGCTTGAACTGTCCTGTTAATGCTACCTAACAAAATTGTATTAGAAAAAACTCCTGTTGCTTTTAAACATTTTCTTGCAACAATTCTGTTAATGATTAAAACGTGCTTTTTGAGCATTCTATTAGAATATCTTAACAGAAAGCCAAAGTAATACAGGTTCACATGCATGAACAGAAAATAGGTTACTAAATTAAATCAAATTATTACCCAAATCAGTAAAAATGACATGTTTCTTTAAGTTTCCTTTCAGCAAGTGACAGATTTTTAGTTCTTGCAAAAGTTTTTTATAATCTGGACAATACACCCTGAAACCAATGAATGTTATATCCCCTTCCCTTAATTTGACTAAAAATAGTATATTGAGCCAATTTCACTGCCCTTTATAAAGAGGAAATCAGGTATCAACTGAAGGGTTAACTATGCTATAAGAACTATAATTTTTTCATGTCTTTTTATTTAACATTCCTAGTGAACTACACTTGACTTGGTCTGCAAAACTCTTAAAGCTGTAGTAATTTTTGCCTTTAAAATAAATATATGTTACCTAACTGAATAATGTCTGCATTGAAGAAAATTCATGGTGAGCAGATTGACAAACCAGAAAGCACTTACCCAAATTGAAATAAAAGTTAGTGCCTTTGTTTTGCCTACCTGCATTCATGTTACACATAGTACAATGGAAAGAACACACGTAATAAATACAGACATGTAAATGTTTGCAATACCTAAGAATATTTGTAGACTTAAAAAATTACACTGGATTTAAAAGAAGATATGCATGAATATAATGCTGATGTATGCGGCTCAGATAAACCAAAATAATGCACTTACAGACATTCAATGATTAAAGTAAATGCTTTAGTTTGGTTTGCTTTTACCCATTTCAAATCAAGGACTGCAGATTTTTTATAAAGATGATAGTGTAAAACAACTTTGATAATATACAAGCTGCTTAACATTACAAAGCTAACAGTAACTAAAGTTTTACTTTTATAAATATAACTAAGATAAGAACATACCCTATCTGTCAACTAAAGGCAACCTAAAATAAATGTGCAAACTTTTTGACATTGTAACTTGTACCCTTTAAAATGGCAAAACTTCTATTTTTTGTTAAATTGTATAAAGATTTAAAGATTTGAAACATGAACTATCCTATTCTACCTAACAAAACTGTGTTAGAAATAGTGTGTGTTGCTTTTAAACATTTTCTTACAACAATTCAATTATTAAAACATGTGTTTTGTGCATTGTACTAGAATATTTGAACCAAAAATCCACAGTAATACAATTTCATAAACATCCAAATGAATTAACAGATAACAGGTAACTAAATTAAATCAAATGATTACCTTAGTGAGCAAACAAGACATTTCTTCAAGTTTCTCTTCATGAAGTGGCAGATTTCTAGTTCTTGCACATCTTTTTATAAGCTGGAACAATACACTCAGAAACCAATGAAATGTTATGTGCCCTTCCCTTAATTTGCCTATCAAAAGCAGTTTACTGAGACCATTTTAATTACCTTTAGGAGATAAAATCAATTATCAACTGAATGGGTGACTATGCAATAAGAAACATGTTTTGTTCATGCCTTTATTTATTTCAACAGTACACTACACTTGACCTATTTTGAAAAAATTCAAAACCTTTAATCATTTTTGCCTTTAAAATAAATATATGTTACATAATGGAATAATGTCTGCACTCAAGAAAATTCAAGTTGAGCAGATTAACAAAACAGAAGGCACTTACCCAAAATCAAATAAAAGTTAGCGCCTTTGTTTTGCTTCCCTGCATTCATGTTACACACAGAAGAATGTAAAGGACACACCTAATAAATACAGACATATAGATTTTTGCAATGACTAAGAATATGTGTTGACTTAAAAATTTACATTTAATTTAAAATATGAGTATAAGCATGATTATAATGCTGATTTATGCAGCACAAATAAACCAAAATAACGCACTTACAGATTATGCATAATTAAAGTAAATGCTTTAGTTTGGTTTGTTTGTACCCATTTAAAATCGAGGACTGCAGCTTTTTGGTAACAGTCTGCATCTAAGCAAGTTTTCATATAGTACCAGCTATTTAAAAGTAAAAAAATAACATTAACTCAAGTTTTAGCTTATTGAATATAGCTAAGATTAGAATACGCATACATTGTCTTTCAGGTAATGGAAACAGAAAATAAATGTGTGTGCTTTTTAACATTGTAACTTGTAGCCTTTTTAAAATGGTAGAACATCTAATATTTTTAAAGTGTATGAGTATTTAAAACTTTGAAGCTTGAACTGTCCTGTTAATGCTACCTAACAAAATTGTATTAGAAAAAACTCCTGTTGCTTTTAAACATTTTCTTGCAACAATTCTGTTAATGATTAAAACGTGCTTTTTGAGCATTCTATTAGAATATCTTAACAGAAAGCCAAAGTAATACAGGTTCACATGCATGAACAGAAAATAGGTTACTAAATTAAATCAAATTATTACCCAAATCAGTAAAAATGACATGTTTCTTTAAGTTTCCTTTCAGCAAGTGACAGATTTTTAGTTCTTGCAAAAGTTTTTTATAATCTGGACAATACACCCTGAAACCAATGAATGTTATATCCCCTTCCCTTAATTTGACTAAAAATAGTATATTGAGCCAATTTCACTGCCCTTTATAAAGAGGAAATCAGGTATCAACTGAAGGGTTAACTATGCTATAAGAACTATAATTTTTTCATGTCTTTTTATTTAACATTCCTAGTGAACTACACTTGACTTGGTCTGCAAAACTCTTAAAGCTGTAGTAATTTTTGCCTTTAAAATAAATATATGTTACCTAACTGAATAATGTCTGCATTGAAGAAAATTCATGGTGAGCAGATTGACAAACCAGAAAGCACTTACCCAAATTGAAATAAAAGTTAGTGCCTTTGTTTTGCCTACCTGCATTCATGTTACACATAGTACAATGGAAAGAACACACGTAATAAATACAGACATGTAAATGTTTGCAATACCTAAGAATATTTGTAGACTTAAAAAATTACACTGGATTTAAAAGAAGATATGCATGAATATAATGCTGATGTATGCGGCTCAGATAAACCAAAATAATGCACTTACAGACATTCAATGATTAAAGTAAATGCTTTAGTTTGGTTTGCTTTTACCCATTTCAAATCAAGGACTGCAGATTTTTTATAAAGATGATAGTGTAAAACAACTTTGATAATATACAAGCTGCTTAACATTACAAAGCTAACAGTAACTAAAGTTTTACTTTTATAAATATAACTAAGATAAGAACATACCCTATCTGTCAACTAAAGGCAACCTAAAATAAATGTGCGAACTTTTTGACATTGTAACTTGTACCCTTTAAAATGGCAAAACTTCTATTTTTTGTTAAATTGTATAAAGATTTAAAGATTTGAAACATGAACTATCCTATTCTACCTAACAAAACTGTGTTAGAAATAGTGTGTGTTGCTTTTAAACATTTTCTTACAACAATTCAATTATTAAAACATGTGTTTTGTGCATTGTACTAGAATATTTGAACCAAAAATCCACAGTAATACAATTTCATAAACATCCAAATGAATTAACAGATAACAGGTAACTAAATTAAATCAAATGATTACCTTAGTGAGCAAACAAGACATTTCTTCAAGTTTCTCTTCATGAAGTGGCAGATTTCTAGTTCTTGCACATCTTTTTATAAGCTGGAACAATACACTCAGAAACCAATGAAATGTTATGTGCCCTTCCCTTAATTTGCCTATCAAAAGCAGTTTACTGAGACCATTTTAATTACCTTTAGGAGATAAAATCAATTATCAACTGAATGGGTGACTATGCAATAAGAAACATGTTTTGTTCATGCCTTTATTTATTTCAACAGTACACTACACTTGACCTATTTTGAAAAAATTCAAAACCTTTAATCATTTTTGCCTTTAAAATAAATATATGTTACATAATGGAATAATGTCTCCACTCAAGAAAATTCAAGTTGAGCAGATTAACAAAACAGAAGGCACTTACCCAAAATCAAATAAAAGTTAGCGCCTTTGTTTTGCTTCCCTGCATTCATGTTACACACAGAAGAATGTAAAGGACACACCTAATAAATACAGACATATAGATTTTTGCAATGACTAAGAATATGTGTTGACTTAAAAATTTACATTTAGTTTAAAATATGAGTATAAGCATGATTATAATGCTGATTTATGCAGCACAAATAAAACAAAATAACGCACTTACAGATTATGCATAATGAAAGTAAATGCTTTAGTTTGGTTTGTTTGTACCCATTTAAAATCGAGGACTGCAGCTTTTTGGTAACAGTCTGCATCTAAGCAAGTTTTCATATAGTACCAGCTATTTAAAAGTAAAAAAATAACATTAACTCAAGTTTTAGCTTATTGAATATAGCTAAGATTAGAATACGCATACATTGTCTTTCAGGTAATGGAAACAGAAAATAAATGTGTGTGCTTTTTAACATTGTAACTTGTAGCCTTTTTAAAATGGTAGAACATCTAATATTTTTAAAGTGTATGAGTATTTAAAACTTTGAAGCTTGAACTGTCCTGTTAATGCTACCTAACAAAATTGTATTAGAAAAAACTCCTGTTGCTTTTAAACATTTTCTTGCAACAATTCTGTTAATGATTAAAACGTGCTTTTTGAGCATTCTATTAGAATATCTTAACAGAAAGCCAAAGTAATACAGGTTCACATGCATGAACAGAAAATAGGTTACTAAATTAAATCAAATTATTACCCAAATCAGTAAAAATGACATGTTTCTTTAAGTTTCCTTTCAGCAAGTGACAGATTTTTAGTTCTTGCAAAAGTTTTTTATAATCTGGACAATACACCCTGAAACCAATGAATGTTATATCCCCTTCCCTTAATTTGACTAAAAATAGTATATTGAGCCAATTTCACTGCCCTTTATAAAGAGGAAATCAGGTATCAACTGAAGGGTTAACTATGCTATAAGAACTATAATTTTTTCATGTCTTTTTATTTAACATTCCTAGTGAACTACACTTGACTTGGTCTGCAAAACTCTTAAAGCTGTAGTAATTTTTGCCTTTAAAATAAATATATGTTACCTAACTGAATAATGTCTGCATTGAAGAAAATTCATGGTGAGCAGATTGACAAACCAGAAAGCACTTACCCAAATTGAAATAAAAGTTAGTGCCTTTGTTTTGCCTACCTGCATTCATGTTACACATAGTACAATGGAAAGAACACACGTAATAAATACAGACATGTAAATGTTTGCAATACCTAAGAATATTTGTAGACTTAAAAAATTACACTGGATTTAAAAGAAGATATGCATGAATATAATGCTGATGTATGCGGCTCAGATAAACCAAAATAATGCACTTACAGACATTCAATGATTAAAGTAAATGCTTTAGTTTGGTTTGCTTTTACCCATTTCAAATCAAGGACTGCAGATTTTTTATAAAGATGATAGTGTAAAACAACTTTGATAATATACAAGCTGCTTAACATTACAAAGCTAACAGTAACTAAAGTTTTACTTTTATAAATATAACTAAGATAAGAACATACCCTATCTGTCAACTAAAGGCAACCTAAAATAAATGTGCAAACTTTTTGACATTGTAACTTGTACCCTTTAAAATGGCAAAACTTCTATTTTTTGTTAAATTGTATAAAGATTTAAAGATTTGAAACATGAACTATCCTATTCTACCTAACAAAACTGTGTTAGAAATAGTGTGTGTTGCTTTTAAACATTTTCTTGCAACAATTCAATTATTAAAACATGTGTTTTGTACATTGTACTAGAATATTTGAACCAAAAATCCACAGAAATACAATTTCATAAACATCCAAATGAATTAACAGATAACAGGAAACTAAATTAAATCAAATGATTACCTTAGTGAGCAAACAAGACATTTCTTCAAGTTTCTCTTCATGAAGTGGCAGATTTCTAGTTCTTGCACATCTTTTTATAAGCTGGAACAATACACTCAGAAACCAATGAAATGTTATGTGCCCTTCCCTTAATTTGCCTATCAAAAGCAGTTTACTGAGACCATTTTAATTACCTTTAGGAGATAAAATCAATTATCAACTGAATGGGTGACTATGCAATAAGAAACATGTTTTGTTCATGCCTTTATTTATTTCAACAGTACACTACACTTGACCTATTTTGAAAAAATTCAAAACCTTTAATCATTTTTGCCTTTAAAATAAATATATGTTACATAATGGAATAATGTCTCCACTCAAGAAAATTCAAGTTGAGCAGATTAACAAAACAGAAGGCACTTACCCAAAATCAAATAAAAGTTAGCGCCTTTGTTTTGCTTCCCTGCATTCATGTTACACACAGAAGAATGTAAAGGACACACCTAATAAAAACAGACATATAGATTTTTGCAATGACTAAGAATATGTGTTGACTTAAAAATTTACATTTAGTTTAAAATATGAGTATAAGCATGATTATAATGCTGATTTATGCAGCACAAATAAACCAAAATAACGCACTTACAGATTATGCATAATGAAAGTAAATGCTTTAGTTTGGTTTGTTTGTACCCATTTAAAATCGAGGACTGCAGCTTTTTGGTAACAGTCTGCATCTAAGCAAGTTTTCATATAGTACCAGCTATTTAAAAGTAAAAAAATAACATTAACTCAAGTTTTAGCTTATTGAATATAGCTAAGATTAGAATACGCATACATTGTCTTTCAGGTAATGGAAACAGAAAATAAATGTGTGTGCTTTTTAACATTGTAACTTGTAGCCTTTTTAAAATGGTAGAACATCTAATATTTTTAAAGTGTATGAGTATTTAAAACTTTGAAGCTTGAACTGTCCTGTTAATGCTACCTAACAAAATTGTATTAGAAAAAACTCCTGTTGCTTTTAAACATTTTCTTGCAACAATTCTGTTAATGATTAAAACGTGCTTTTTGAGCATTCTATTAGAATATCTTAACAGAAAGCCAAAGTAATACAGGTTCACATGCATGAACAGAAAATAGGTTACTAAATTAAATCAAATTATTACCCAAATCAGTAAAAATGACATGTTTCTTTAAGTTTCCTTTCAGCAAGTGACAGATTTTTAGTTCTTGCAAAAGTTTTTTATAATCTGGACAATACACCCTGAAACCAATGAATGTTATATCCCCTTCCCTTAATTTGACTAAAAATAGTATATTGAGCCAATTTCACTGCCCTTTATAAAGAGGAAATCAGGTATCAACTGAAGGGTTAACTATGCTATAAGAACTATAATTTTTTCATGTCTTTTTATTTAACATTCCTAGTGAACTACACTTGACTTGGTCTGCAAAACTCTTAAAGCTGTAGTAATTTTTGCCTTTAAAATAAATATATGTTACCTAACTGAATAATGTCTGCATTGAAGAAAATTCATGGTGAGCAGATTGACAAACCAGAAAGCACTTACCCAAATTGAAATAAAAGTTAGTGCCTTTGTTTTGCCTACCTGCATTCATGTTACACATAGTACAATGGAAAGAACACACGTAATAAATACAGACATGTAAATGTTTGCAATACCTAAGAATATTTGTAGACTTAAAAAATTACACTGGATTTAAAAGAAGATATGCATGAATATAATGCTGATGTATGCGGCTCAGATAAACCAAAATAATGCACTTACAGACATTCAATGATTAAAGTAAATGCTTTAGTTTGGTTTGCTTTTACCCATTTCAAATCAAGGACTGCAGATTTTTTATAAAGATGATAGTGTAAAACAACTTTGATAATATACAAGCTGCTTAACATTACAAAGCTAACAGTAACTAAAGTTTTACTTTTATAAATATAACTAAGATAAGAACATACCCTATCTGTCAACTAAAGGCAACCTAAAATAAATGTGCAAACTTTTTGACATTGTAACTTGTACCCTTTAAAATGGCAAAACTTCTATTTTTTGTTAAATTGTATAAAGATTTAAAGATTTGAAACATGAACTATCCTATTCTACCTAACAAAACTGTGTTAGAAATAGTGTGTGTTGCTTTTAAACATTTTCTTACAACAATTCAATTATTAAAACATGTGTTTTGTGCATTGTACTAGAATATTTGAACCAAAAATCCACAGTAATACAATTTCATAAACATCCAAATGAATTAACAGATAACAGGTAACTAAATTAAATCAAATGATTACCTTAGTGAGCAAACAAGACATTTCTTCAAGTTTCTCTTCATGAAGTGGCAGATTTCTAGTTCTTGCACATCTTTTTATAAGCTGGAACAATACACTCAGAAACCAATGAAATGTTATGTGCCCTTCCCTTAATTTGCCTATCAAAAGCAGTTTACTGAGACCATTTTAATTACCTTTAGGAGATAAAATCAATTATCAACTGAATGGGTGACTATGCAATAAGAAACATGTTTTGTTCATGCCTTTATTTATTTCAACAGTACACTACACTTGACCTATTTTGAAAAAATTCAAAACCTTTAATCATTTTTGCCTTTAAAATAAATATATGTTACATAATGGAATAATGTCTGCACTCAAGAAAATTCAAGTTGAGCAGATTAACAAAACAGAAGGCACTTACCCAAAATCAAATAAAAGTTAGCGCCTTTGTTTTGCTTCCCTGCATTCATGTTACACACAGAAGAATGTAAAGGACACACCTAATAAATACAGACATATAGATTTTTGCAATGACTAAGAATATGTGTTGACTTAAAAATTTACATTTAATTTAAAATATGAGTATAAGCATGATTATAATGCTGATTTATGCAGCACAAATAAACCAAAATAACGCACTTACAGATTATGCATAATTAAAGTAAATGCTTTAGTTTGGTTTGTTTGTACCCATTTAAAATCGAGGACTGCAGCTTTTTGGTAACAGTCTGCATCTAAGCAAGTTTTCATATAGTACCAGCTATTTAAAAGTAAAAAAATAACATTAACTCAAGTTTTAGCTTATTGAATATAGCTAAGATTAGAATACGCATACATTGTCTTTCAGGTAATGGAAACAGAAAATAAATGTGTGTGCTTTTTAACATTGTAACTTGTAGCCTTTTTAAAATGGTAGAACATCTAATATTTTTAAAGTGTATGAGTATTTAAAACTTTGAAGCTTGAACAGTCCTGTTAATGCTACCTAACAAAATTGTATTAGAAAAAACTCCTGTTGCTTTTAAACATTTTCTTGCAACAATTCTGTTAATGATTAAAACGTGCTTTTTGAGCATTCTATTAGAATATCTTAACAGAAAGCCAAAGTAATACAGGTTCACATGCATGAACAGAAAATAGGTTACTAAATTAAATCAAATTATTACCCAAATCAGTAAAAATGACATGTTTCTTTAAGTTTCCTTTCAGCAAGTGACAGATTTTTAGTTCTTGCAAAAGTTTTTTATAATCTGGACAATACACCCTGAAACCAATGAATGTTATATCCCCTTCCCTTAATTTGACTAAAAATAGTATATTGAGCCAATTTCACTGCCCTTTATAAAGAGGAAATCAGGCATCAACTGAAGGGTTAACTACGCTATAAGAACTATAATTTTTTCATGTCTTTTTATTTAACATTCCTAGTGAACTACACTTGACTTGGTCTGCAAAACTCTTAAAGCTGTAGTAATTTTTGCCTTTAAAATAAATATATGTTACCTAACTGAATAATGTCTGCATTGAAGAAAATTCATGGTGAGCAGATTGACAAACCAGAAAGCACTTACCCAAATTGAAATAAAAGTTAGTGCCTTTGTTTTGCCTACCTGCATTCATGTTACACATAGTACAATGGAAAGAACACACGTAATAAATACAGACATGTAAATGTTTGCAATACCTAAGAATATTTGTAGACTTAAAAAATTACACTGGATTTAAAAGAAGATAAGCATGAATATAATGCTGATGTATGCGGCTCAGATAAACCAAAATAATGCACTTACAGACATCCAATGATTAAAGTAAATGCTTTAGTTTGGTTTGCTTTTACCCATTTCAAATCAAGGACTGCAGATTTTTTATAAAGATGATAGTGTAAAACAACTTTGATAATATACAAGCTGCTTAACATTACAAAGCTAACAGTAACTAAAGTTTTACTTTTATAAATATAACTAAGATAAGAACATACCCTATCTGTCAACTAAAGGCAACCTAAAATAAATGTGCGAACTTTTTGACATTGTAACTTGTACCCTTTAAAATGGCAAAACTTCTATTTTTTGTTAAATTGTATAAAGATTTAAAGATTTGAAACATGAACTATCCTATTCTACCTAACAAAACTGTGTTAGAAATAGTGTGTGTTGCTTTTAAACATTTTCTTACAATTCAATTATTAAAACATGTGTTTTGTGCATTGTACTAGAATATTTGAACCAAAAATCCACAGTAATACAATTTCATAAACATCCAAATGAATTAACAGATAACAGGTAACTAAATTAAATCAAATGATTACCTTAGTGAGCAAACAAGACATTTCTTCAAGTTTCTCTTCATGAAGTGGCAGATTTCTAGTTCTTGCACATCTTTTTATAAGCTGGAACAATACACTCAGAAACCAATGAAATGTTATGTGCCCTTCCCTTAATTTGCCTATCAAAAGCAGTTTACTGAGACCATTTTAATTACCTTTAGGAGATAAAATCAATTATCAACTGAATGGGTGACTATGCAATAAGAAACATGTTTTGTTCATGCCTTTATTTATTTCAACAGTACACTACACTTGACCTATTTTGAAAAAATTCAAAACCTTTAATCATTTTTGCCTTTAAAATAAATATATGTTACATAATGGAATAATGTCTCCACTCAAGAAAATTCAAGTTGAGCAGATTAACAAAACAGAAGGCACTTACCCAAAATCAAATAAAAGTTAGCGCCTTTGTTTTGCTTCCCTGCATTCATGTTACACACAGAAGAATGTAAAGGACACACCTAATAAATACAGACATATAGATTTTTGCAATGACTAAGAATATGTGTTGACTTAAAAATTTACATTTAGTTTAAAATATGAGTATAAGCATGATTATAATGCTGATTTATGCAGCACAAATAAAACAAAATAACGCACTTACAGATTATGCATAATGAAAGTAAATGCTTTAGTTTGGTTTGTTTGTACCCATTTAAAATCGAGGACTGCAGCTTTTTGGTAACAGTCTGCATCTAAGCAAGTTTTCATATAGTACCAGCTATTTAAAAGTAAAAAAATAACATTAACTCAAGTTTTAGCTTATTGAATATAGCTAAGATTAGAATACGCATACATTGTCTTTCAGGTAATGGAAACAGAAAATAAATGTGTGTGCTTTTTAACATTGTAACTTGTAGCCTTTTTAAAATGGTAGAACATCTAATATTTTTAAAGTGTATGAGTATTTAAAACTTTGAAGCTTGAACTGTCCTGTTAATGCTACCTAACAAAATTGTATTAGAAAAAACTCCTGTTGCTTTTAAACATTTTCTTGCAACAATTCTGTTAATGATTAAAACGTGCTTTTTGAGCATTCTATTAGAATATCTTAACAGAAAGCCAAAGTAATACAGGTTCACATGCATGAACAGAAAATAGGTTACTAAATTAAATCAAATTATTACCCAAATCAGTAAAAATGACATGTTTCTTTAAGTTTCCTTTCAGCAAGTGACAGATTTTTAGTTCTTGCAAAAGTTTTTTATAATCTGGACAATACACCCTGAAACCAATGAATGTTATATCCCCTTCCCTTAATTTGACTAAAAATAGTATATTGAGCCAATTTCACTGCCCTTTATAAAGAGGAAATCAGGTATCAACTGAAGGGTTAACTATGCTATAAGAACTATAATTTTTTCATGTCTTTTTATTTAACATTCCTAGTGAACTACACTTGACTTGGTCTGCAAAACTCTTAAAGCTGTAGTAATTTTTGCCTTTAAAATAAATATATGTTACCTAACTGAATAATGTCTGCATTGAAGAAAATTCATGGTGAGCAGATTGACAAACCAGAAAGCACTTACCCAAATTGAAATAAAAGTTAGTGCCTTTGTTTTGCCTACCTGCATTCATGTTACACATAGTACAATGGAAAGAACACACGTAATAAATACAGACATGTAAATGTTTGCAATACCTAAGAATATTTGTAGACTTAAAAAATTACACTGGATTTAAAAGAAGATATGCATGAATATAATGCTGATGTATGCGGCTCAGATAAACCAAAATAATGCACTTACAGACATTCAATGATTAAAGTAAATGCTTTAGTTTGGTTTGCTTTTACCCATTTCAAATCAAGGACTGCAGATTTTTTATAAAGATGATAGTGTAAAACAACTTTGATAATATACAAGCTGCTTAACATTACAAAGCTAACAGTAACTAAAGTTTTACTTTTATAAATATAACTAAGATAAGAACATACCCTATCTGTCAACTAAAGGCAACCTAAAATAAATGTGCAAACTTTTTGACATTGTAACTTGTACCCTTTAAAATGGCAAAACTTCTATTTTTTGTTAAATTGTATAAAGATTTAAAGATTTGAAACATGAACTATCCTATTCTACCTAACAAAACTGTGTTAGAAATAGTGTGTGTTGCTTTTAAACATTTTCTTGCAACAATTCAATTATTAAAACATGTGTTTTGTGCATTGTACTAGAATATTTGAACCAAAAATCCACAGAAATACAATTTCATAAACATCCAAATGAATTAACAGATAACAGGAAACTAAATTAAATCAAATGATTACCTTAGTGAGCAAACAAGACATTTCTTCAAGTTTCTCTTCATGAAGTGGCAGATTTCTAGTTCTTGCACATCTTTTTATAAGCTGGAACAATACACTCAGAAACCAATGAAATGTTATGTGCCCTTCCCTTAATTTGCCTATCAAAAGCAGTTTACTGAGACCATTTTAATTACCTTTAGGAGATAAAATCAATTATCAACTGAATGGGTGACTATGCAATAAGAAACATGTTTTGTTCATGCCTTTATTTATTTCAACAGTACACTACACTTGACCTATTTTGAAAAAATTCAAAACCTTTAATCATTTTTGCCTTTAAAATAAATATATGTTACATAATGGAATAATGTCTCCACTCAAGAAAATTCAAGTTGAGCAGATTAACAAAACAGAAGGCACTTACCCAAAATCAAATAAAAGTTAGCGCCTTTGTTTTGCTTCCCTGCATTCATGTTACACACAGAAGAATGTAAAGGACACACCTAATAAAAACAGACATATAGATTTTTGCAATGACTAAGAATATGTGTTGACTTAAAAATTTACATTTAGTTTAAAATATGAGTATAAGCATGATTATAATGCTGATTTATGCAGCACAAATAAACCAAAATAACGCACTTACAGATTATGCATAATGAAAGTAAATGCTTTAGTTTGGTTTGTTTGTACCCATTTAAAATCGAGGACTGCAGCTTTTTGGTAACAGTCTGCATCTAAGCAAGTTTTCATATAGTACCAGCTATTTAAAAGTAAAAAAATAACATTAACTCAAGTTTTAGCTTATTGAATATAGCTAAGATTAGAATACGCATACATTGTCTTTCAGGTAATGGAAACAGAAAATAAATGTGTGTGCTTTTTAACATTGTAACTTGTAGCCTTTTTAAAATGGTAGAACATCTAATATTTTTAAAGTGTATGAGTATTTAAAACTTTGAAGCTTGAACTGTCCTGTTAATGCTACCTAACAAAATTGTATTAGAAAAAACTCCTGTTGCTTTTAAACATTTTCTTGCAACAATTCTGTTAATGATTAAAACGTGCTTTTTGAGCATTCTATTAGAATATCTTAACAGAAAGCCAAAGTAATACAGGTTCACATGCATGAACAGAAAATAGGTTACTAAATTAAATCAAATTATTACCCAAATCAGTAAAAATGACATGTTTCTTTAAGTTTCCTTTCAGCAAGTGACAGATTTTTAGTTCTTGCAAAAGTTTTTTATAATCTGGACAATACACCCTGAAACCAATGAATGTTATATCCCCTTCCCTTAATTTGACTAAAAATAGTATATTGAGCCAATTTCACTGCCCTTTATAAAGAGGAAATCAGGTATCAACTGAAGGGTTAACTATGCTATAAGAACTATAATTTTTTCATGTCTTTTTATTTAACATTCCTAGTGAACTACACTTGACTTGGTCTGCAAAACTCTTAAAGCTGTAGTAATTTTTGCCTTTAAAATAAATATGTTACCTAACTGAATAATGTCTGCATTGAAGAAAATTCATGGTGAGCAGATTGACAAACCAGAAAGCACTTACCCAAATTGAAATAAAAGTTAGTGCCTTTGTTTTGCCTACCTGCATTCATGTTACACATAGTACAATGGAAAGAACACACGTAATAAATACAGACATGTAAATGTTTGCAATACCTAAGAATATTTGTAGACTTAAAAAATTACACTGGATTTAAAAGAAGATAAGCATGAATATAATGCTGATGTATGCGGCTCAGATAAACCAAAATAATGCACTTACAGACATCCAATGATTAAAGTAAATGCTTTAGTTTGGTTTGCTTTTACCCATTTCAAATCAAGGACTGCAGATTTTTTATAAAGATGATAGTGTAAAACAACTTTGATAATATACAAGCTGCTTAACATTACAAAGCTAACAGTAACTAAAGTTTTACTTTTATAAATATAACTAAGATAAGAACATACCCTATCTGTCAACTAAAGGCAACCTAAAATAAATGTGCAAACTTTTTGACATTGTAACTTGTACCCTTTAAAATGGCAAAACTTCTATTTTTTGTTAAATTGTATAAAGATTTAAAGATTTGAAACATGAACTATCCTATTCTACCTAACAAAACTGTGTTAGAAATAGTGTGTGTTGCTTTTAAACATTTTCTTACAACAATTCAATTATTAAAACATGTGTTTTGTGCATTGTACTAGAATATTTGAACCAAAAATCCACAGTAATACAATTTCATAAACATCCAAATGAATTAACAGATAACAGGTAACTAAATTAAATCAAATGATTACCTTAGTGAGCAAACAAGACATTTCTTCAAGTTTCTCTTCATGAAGTGGCAGATTTCTAGTTCTTGCACATCTTTTTATAAGCTGGAACAATACACTCAGAAACCAATGAAATGTTATGTGCCCTTCCCTTAATTTGCCTATCAAAAGCAGTTTACTGAGACCATTTTAATTACCTTTAGGAGATAAAATCAATTATCAACTGAATGGGTGACTATGCAATAAGAAACATGTTTTGTTCATGCCTTTATTTATTTCAACAGTACACTACACTTGACCTATTTTGAAAAAATTCAAAACCTTTAATCATTTTTGCCTTTAAAATAAATATATGTTACATAATGGAATAATGTCTGCACTCAAGAAAATTCAAGTTGAGCAGATTAACAAAACAGAAGGCACTTACCCAAAATCAAATAAAAGTTAGCGCCTTTGTTTTGCTTCCCTGCATTCATGTTACACACAGAAGAATGTAAAGGACACACCTAATAAATACAGACATATAGATTTTTGCAATGACTAAGAATATGTGTTGACTTAAAAATTTACATTTAATTTAAAATATGAGTATAAGCATGATTATAATGCTGATTTATGCAGCACAAATAAACCAAAATAACGCACTTACAGATTATGCATAATTAAAGTAAATGCTTTAGTTTGGTTTGTTTGTACCCATTTAAAATCGAGGACTGCAGCTTTTTGGTAACAGTCTGCATCTAAGCAAGTTTTCATATAGTACCAGCTATTTAAAAGTAAAAAATAACATTAACTCAAGTTTTAGCTTATTGAATATAAGTGTGTGTGCTTTTTAATATTGTAACTTGTAGCCTTTTTAAAATGGTAGAACATCTAATATTTTTAAAGTGTATGAGTATTTAAAACTTTGAAACTTGAACTATCTTGTTAATGCTACCTAACTCAATTGTATTAGAAATAACTCTGTTGTGAATTAGACTTTTTGGCTCCCTCTTGTGGTCACTAGTGGTATGACTCTGGGATTGTCTTTTTTCTGTTTGGCACTCACCTGGGTCATTAGTCCAGGGGTGTCGCTATATTAACTTCCTGGATCCTTAGTCCAGTGCCTGGCATCGTTGTAATCAGATCCTTCTGTTGCTCCTGTCTGCTGGTCCTGGCTCTTGCAAAATTAAGCTAAGTCTTGCTTCTTTGTTTTTTGAGTTACTTGCTTTGCTACTATTTTTGTCCAGCTTGTACTAAATGTGATTTCTGACCTTGCTGGAAGCTCTAGGGGGCTGGTGTTCTCCCCCCGGCCGTTAGACGGTTCGGGGGTTCTTGAATATCCAGCGTGGATATTTTAATAGGGTTTTTGCTGACCATATCAGTCATCTTACTATATTCTGCTATTAGCTAGTGGGCCTCTCTTTGGTAAATACCTAGCTCATTCTTATGTTTGTCTTTTCCTCTTGCCTCACCGTTATTATTTGTTGGGGGCTTGTATCCAACTTTTGGGGTCTTTTCTCTGGAGGCAAGAAAGGTCTATCTTTTCCCTTCTAGGGATAGTTAGTTCTCCGGCTGGCGCGAGACGTCTTGAACCAACGTAGGCACGTTCCCTGGCTACTTCTATTTGTGGTGCTAGGATTAGATATATGGTCAGCCCAGTTACCACTGCCCTATGAGCTGTTTTTTTGTGTTTGCAGACTTGGTATTGATTCCTGAGACCCTCTGCCCATGGGGTCATAACAGTATGCCAGGCTAACATTGAATGTTTAATGCATTGCAGAAGTGGGATATAAGAAAGGACATTCTGAATTTTTTTTTTTTCCTCTCTTCCTCCCCTTTACGTCTGAGTGGCTTGAGCTTGCTGCAGACATGAATGTCCAGACCTTGATTACAAGTGTGGACCAGCTTGCTGCTCGTGTGCAAAGCATACAAGATTTTGTTACCAGTAGTCCTATGTCTGAACCTAAAATACCTATTCCTGAACTGTTTTCTGGAGACCGATTTAAGTTTAGGAATTTCAGGGATAATTGTAAATTGTTTCTATCTCTGAGACCCCGTTCATCTGGAGACTCAGTTCAGCAAGTTAAAATTGTTATCTCTTTTTTACGGGGCGACCCTCAGGATTGGGCCTTCTCGCTAGCGCCAGGAGATCCGGCATTGGCAAATATTGATGCGTTTTTTCTGGCGCTCGGATTGCTTTACGAGGAACCCAATCTTGAGGTTCAGGCAGAAAAAGCCTTGCTGGCTATTTCTCAGGGCCAGGATGAAGCTGAAGTGTATTGCCAAAAATTTCGGAAATGGTCCGTGCTTACTCAGTGGAATGAGTGTGCTCTGGCCGCAAACTTCAGAAATGACCTTTCTGAAGCCATTAAGAATGTGATGGTGGGTTTCTCCATTCCTACAAGTCTGAATGATTCCATGGCGCTGGCTATTCAAATTGACCGGCGTTTGCGGGAGCGCAAAACCACTAATCCTCTGGTGGTGTTGTCTAAACAAACACCTGATTTGATGCAATGTGATAGAATTCAGACCAGAAATGAGCAGAAAAATCATAGACGTCAGAATGGGTTGTGTTTTTACTGTGGTGATTCTACACATGTTATATCAGCATGCTCTAAACGCCTAACAAGGGTTGTTAGTCCTGTCGCCATTGGTAATTTGCAACCTAAATTTATTTTGTCTGTGACTTTAATTTGCTCATTGTCCTCTTACCCTGTTATGGCGTTTGTGGATTCAGGTGCTGCCCTGAGTCTTATGGATCTGTCATTTGCCAAGTGCTGTGGTTTTGTTCTTGAGCCGTTGGTTAATCCTATCCCTCTGAGGGGTATTAATGCTACGCCATTGGCGGAAAATAAACCGCAGTTTTGGACACAGGTAATCATGTGCATGACTCCTGAACATCGGGAGGTGATTCGTTTTCTTTTTCTGCATAAAATGCATGATTTGGTCGTTTTGGGGTTGCCATGGTTACAGACTCATAATCCAGTCTTGGATTGGAAGGCAATGTCTGTGTCAAGTTGGGGCTGTCAGGGTATTCATGGTGATTCCCCGCCGGTGTCTATTGCTTCCTCTACTCCTTCGGAAGTTCCTGAGTATTTGTCTGATTTTCAGGATGTATTCAGCGAGTCCAGGTCCAGTGCTCTGCCTCCTCATAGGGACTGTGACTGTGCCATAGATTTGATTCCAGGTAGCAAATTTCCTAAGGGAAGACTATTTAATCTGTCTGTACCTGAGCATACCGCAATGCGTTCGTATATCAAGGAATCTCTGGAGAAGGGGCATATCCGTCCTTCCTCTTCCCCTCTTGGTGCGGGATTCTTTTTTGTGGCCAAGAAGGACGGATCTTTGAGACCTTGTATTGACTATCGGCTTTTGAATAAAATCACTGTTAAATTTCAGTATCCTTTGCCTCTGTTGTCAGACTTGTTTGCCCGAATTAAAGGTGCCAAGTGGTTCACCAAGATAGATCTTCGTGGTGCGTACAACCTTGTGCGCATTAAGCAAGGAGATGAATGGAAAACCGCGTTTAATACGCCCGAAGGTAATTTTGAGTACTTGGTGATGCCTTTTGGGCTCTCTAATGCTCCCTCAGTGTTTCAGTCCTTTATGCATGATATTTTCCGGAAGTATCTGGATAAATTTATGATTGTTTATCTGGATGATATTCTGGTTTTCTCTGAAGATTGGGACTCGCATGTAGAGCAGGTCAGGATGGTGTTTCAGGTTTTGCGTGAGAATGCTTTATTTGTTAAAGGGCTCAAAGTGTCTCTTTGGAGTACAGAAGGTTCCCTTTTTGGGGTTTATTTTTTCCCCTTCTGCGGTGGAGATGGACCCAGTCAAGGTCCGTGCTATTCATGATGGGACTCAACCCACGTCAGTTAAGAGTCTTCAGAAGTTCTTGGGTTTTGCTAACTTCTACCGTCGTTTTATTGCTAATTTTTCTAGCATTGTTAAACCTTTGACGGATATGACCAAGAAAGGTTCTGATGTTGCTAACTGGGCTCCTGCAGCCGTGGAGGCTTTCCAGGAGTTGAAGCGCCGGTTTACTTCGGCGCCTGTTTTGTGCCAGCCTGATGTCTCACTTCCCTTTCAGGTTGAAGTGGATGCTTCTGAGATTGGGGCAGGGGCCGTTTTGTCGCAGAGAGGCCCTGGTTGCTCTGTGATGAGACCTTGTGCCTTTTTCTCGAGGAAGTTTTCGCCTGCTGAGCGGAATTATGATGTTGGCAATCGGGAATTGCTGTTCGCGTGCCAGCGGGTTGCTCTTGCCCTTGCCTGTCCCGAAGAGGCCTTGGACACACATTTCCATGGATTTCATTTCACATCTCCCGGTGTCTCAGGGCATGTCTGTCATCTGGGTGGTTTGTGATCGCTTTTCTAAGATGGTCCATTTGGTACCTTTGCCTAAGCTGCCTTCCTTGTTGTGAATTTGGTTTCTGGGCTCCCCCGGTGGTTTCTGGTGGTACTGCACTTGTGTGCTTCATCTCCTCTGTTCACCTGTTTCCATCAGGATGTGGGAGTTTTCTATTTAACCTTGCTCCTCAGTCATTTCTATGCCGGCCAACAATGTTACCAGAAGCCTTTCTGTTGCATGTTCCTGCTCCTAGACTACTATCAGCTAAGTTGGACTTGTAGTCCTAAGTTTGTTTTGCATTTTTGTTCCAGTTCTCTGCGATTGATTATTTCTGAGGCTGGAAGCTCTTGTGAGCTGAAATTGCCACTCTGGTGTCATGAGTTGATATTAGAGTCTTAAAGTAATTTCAGGATGGTGTTTTGAAAGGGTTTTCAGCTGACTGTGAAGTTCCCTTTTCTGTCTTCCTACTATCTAGTAAGCGGACCTCAATTTGCTAAACCTATCTTCATAATTCGTATGTCAATTTCCTCTGAAATCACCGACAATATATGTGGGGGCTACTGTCTGCCTTTTGGGGAAAATTTCTCTAGAGGTAAGCCAGGTCTGTATTTTCCTCTGCTAGGGTCAGTCAGTTCTCCGGCTGGCGCTGGGCGTCTAGGGATAAAACGTAGACACGCTACCCGGCCACTGTTAGTTGTGCGGTAGGTTTAGCTCACAGTCAGCTTGAGTTCCCATCTTCCAAGAGCTAGTCCTTTTTGTATGCTTTACTATGTTCTCTTGCCATTGAGAACCATGACAGTTTGGCCGGCCAAGGGTTAAAATAATTGGCAGAAGAAAGGAGAGAAAAGAACTCTGCAGAGAATTTTTTTTTTTTTCCTGAGTTTGCTCATTAGTTGATTCACTTGCATCTCTGCTTACTGCAGCCTTCGTCTCTCTCTCCTTCTAATCCTTGAATGGTTCTGATTTCACCTGATTAATATGGATCCTCAGAGTTTAGCTACAGGTTTGGATAATCTCGCTGTGAAGGTTCAAAGTTTACAGGATTTTATTATTCATGCTCCTATATCTGAACCTAGAATTCCTTTACCTGAATTTTTCTCCGGGGATAGATCTCGCTTCCAGAATTTCAAACATAATTGTAAATTATTTTTGTCTCTGAGATCTCGCTCCGCTGGAGATCCTGCACAGCAGGTCAGGATTGTAATTTCCTTGCTCCGGGGCGACCCTCAGGACTGGGCATTTGCTTTGGCACCAGGGGATCCTGCGTTGCTCAATGTGGATGCGTTTTTCCTGGCTTTGGGGTTGCTTTATGAGGAACCTCATTTAGAGATTCAGGCTGAAAAAGCCTTAATGGCCCTGTCTCAAGGGCAAGATGAGGCTGAAATATACTGCCAAAAATTTCGTAAGTGGTCTGTGCTTACTCAGTGGAATGAGTGCGCCCTGGCGGCGAATTTCAGAGAGGGTCTCTCTGATGCCATTAAGGATGTTATGGTGGGGTTCCCTGTGCCTACAGGTCTGAATGAGTCCATGACAATGGCTATTCAGATTGATCGGCGTTTGCGGGAGCGCAAACCTGTGCACCATTTGGCGGTGTCTACTGAGAAGGCGCCAGAGATTATGCAATGTGATAGAATTCTGTCCAGAAGCGAACGACAGAATTTTAGGCGAAAAAATGGGTTATGCTTCTATTGTGGTGATTCAACTCATGTTATATCAGCATGCTCTAAACGTACTAAGAAGGTTGATAAGTCTGTTTCAATTGGCACTTTACAGTCTAAGTTTATTCTTTCTGTGACCCTGATTTGCTCTTTATCGTCTATTACCGCGGACGCCTATGTCGACTCTGGCGCCGCTTTGAGTCTTATGGATTGGTCCTTTGCCAAACGCTGTGGGTTTGATTTAGAGCCTCTGGAAGTTCCTATACCTCTGAAGGGTATTGACTCCACGCCATTGGCTAGTAATAAACCACAATACTGGACACAAGTAAATATGCATATTAATCCGGATCACCAGGAGATTATTCGCTTCCTTGTGTTGTATAATCTACATGATGTGTTGGTGCTTGGATTGCCATGGCTGCAATCTCATAACCCAGTCCTCGACTGGAAAGCAATGTCTGTGTTAAGCTGGGGATGTCAGGGGACTCATGGGGACGTACCTTTGGTTTCCATTTCGTCATCTATTCCCTCTGAGATTCCGGAATTTTTATCTGATTATCGTGACGTTTTTGAGGAGCCTAAAATTGGTTCACTACCTCCGCACAGAGAGTGCGATTGTACTATAGATCTGATTCTGGGCAGTAAGTTTCCAAAGGGTCGTTTATTTAATCTATCTGTGCCTGAACATGCTGCTATGCGGGAATATATTAAGGAGTCCTTGGAAAAGGGACATATTCGTCCTTCGTCATCTCCCTTAGGAGCCGGTTTTTTCTTTGTATCTAAAAAAGATGGCTCTTTGAGGCCGTGTATTGATTATCGGCTTTTGAATAAAATCACGGTTAAATATCAGTATCCTTTGCCACTGCTTACTGATTTGTTTGCTCGAATAAAGGGGGCCAAGTAATTCTCTAAGATTGATCTTCGTGGGGCGTATAATTTAGTGCGAATTAAGCAGGGGGATGAGTGGAAAACCGCATTTAATACGCCTGAGGGCCATTTTGAGTATTTAGTAATGCCTTTTGGTCTTTCAAATGCCCCTTCAGTCTTTCAGTCCTTTATGCATGACATTTTCCGTGAATATTTGGATAAATTTTTAATTGTGTATCTGGATGATATTTTGATTTTTTCGGAGGACTGGGACTCTCATGTCCAACAGGTCAGGAGGGTTTTTCAGGTTTTGCGCTCTAATTCCTTGTGTGTAAAGGGTTCTAAGTGCGTTTTTGGGGTTCAAAAGATTTCGTTTTTGGGGTACATTTTTTCCCCCTCTTCCATTGAGATGGACCCTGTCAAGGTTCAGGCTATTTGTGATTGGACGCAACCCTCTTCTCTTAAGAGCCTTCAGAAGTTTTTGGGCTTTGCTAATTTTTATCGTCGATTTATAACTGGTTTTTCTGATGTCGCTAAACCGTTGACTGATTTGACTAAGAAGGGTGCTGATGTTGCTGAGTGGTCCCCTGCTGCTGTGGAGGCCTTTCGGGAGCTTAAGCGCCGCTTTTCTTCCGCCCCTGTATTGCGTCAGCCTGTTACTCTTCCTTTTCAGGTTGAGGTCGACGCTTCAGAAATCGGAGCTGGGGCGGTTTTGTCGCAGAAAAGTTCCGACTGCTCCGTGATGAGACCTTGTGCGTTTTTTTCTCGTAAGTTTTCGCCCGCTGAGCGAAATTATGATATTGGTAATCGGGAGCTCTTGGCTATGAAGTGGGCTTTTGAGGAGTGGCGTCATTGGCTTGAGGGGGCTAGACATCAGGTGGTGGTATTGACCGACCACAAGAATTTGATTTATCTTGAGTCCGCCAGGCGCCTGAATCCTAGACAGGCGCGCTGGTCGTTATTTTTCTCTCGGTTTAATTTTGTGGTTTCTTACCTACCGGGTTCTAAAAATGTGAAGGCGGATGCCCTTTCTAGGAGTTTTGAGCCTGATTCCCCTGGTAATTCTGAACCTACAGGTATCCTTAAGGATGGAGTGATATTATCTGCTGTTTCCCCAGATTTGCGACGGGTCTTGCAGGAGTTTCAGGCGGATAGACCTGATCGTTGCCCGCCTGGTAGATTGTTTGTTCCTGATGATTGGACCAGTAGAGTCATCTCGGAGGTCCATTCTTCTGCGTTAGCAGGTCATCCTGGAATCTTTGGTACCAGGGATTTGGTGGCTAGGTCCTTCTGGTGGCCTTCCCTGTCGCGAGATACAATACACAATACACTCAGAAACCAATGAAATGTTATGTGCCCTTCCCTTAATTTGCCTATCAAAAGCAGTTTACTGAGACCATTTTAATTACCTTTAGGAGATAAAATCAATTATCAACTGAATGGGTGACTATGCAATAAGAACATGTTTTGTTCACGCCTTTATTTATTTCAACAGTACACTACACTTGACCTATTTTGAAAAAATTCAAAACCTTTAATCATTTTTGCCTTTAAAATAAATATATGTTACATTATGGAATAATGTCTGCACTCAAGAAAATTCAAGTTGAGCAAATTAACAAAACAGAAGGCACTTACCCAACATCAAAAAAAAGTTAGCGCCTTTGTTTTGCTTCCCTGCATTCATGTTACACACAGAAGAATGTAAAGGACACACCTAATAAATACAGACATATAGATTTTTGCAATGACTAAGAATATGTGTTGACTTAAAAATTTACATTTAATTTAAAATATGAGTATAAGCATGATTATAGTGCTGATTTATGCAGCACAAATAAACCAAAATAACGCACTTACAGATTATGCATAATTAAAGTAAATGCTTTAGTTTGGTTTGTTTGTACCCATTTAAAATCGAGGACTGCAGCTTTTTGGCAACAGTCTGCATCTAAGCAAGTTTTCATATAGTACCAGCTATTTAAAAGTAAAAAAATAACATTAACTCAAGTTTTAGCTTATTGAATATAGCTAAGATTAGAATACGCATACATTATCTTTCAGGTAATGGAAACGGAAAAGAAATGTGTGAGCTTTTTATCATTGTAACTTGTAGCCTTTTTAAAATGGTAAAACATGTAATATTTTTAAAGTGTATGAGTATTTAAAACTTTGAAGCTTGAACTGTCCTGTTAATGCTACCTAACAAAATTGTATTAGAAATTACTCCTGTTGCTTTTAAACATTTTCTTGCAACAATTGTGTTAATGATTAAAATGTGCTTTTTGAGCATTCTATTAGAATATCTTAACAGAAAGCCAGATTAATACAGGTTCACATGCATGAACAGAAAATAGGTTACTAAATTAAATCAAATCATTACCCAAATCAGTAAAAATGACATGTTTCTTTAAGTTTCCTTTCAGCAAGTGACAGATTTTTAGTTCTTGCAAATGTTTTTTTATAATCTGGACAATACACCCTGAAACCAATGAATGTTATGTCCCCTTCCCTTAATATGACTAAAAATAGTATATTGAGCCAATTTCACTGTCCTTTATAAAGAGGAAATCAGGTATCAACTGAAGGGTTAACTATGCTATCAGAACTATAATTTTTTCATGTCTTTTTATTTAACATTCCTAGTGAACTACACTTGACTTGGTCTGCAAAACTCTTAAAGCTGTAGTAATTTTTGCCTTGAAAATAAATATATGTTACCTAACTGAATAATGTCTGCATTGAAGAAAATTCATGGTGAGCAGATTGACAAACCAGAAAGCACTTACCCAAATTGAATTAAAATTTAGTGCCTTTGTTTTGCCTACCTGCATTCATGTTACACATAGTACAATGGAAAGAACACACATAATAAATACAGACATGTAAATGTTTGCAATACCTAAGAATATTTGTAGACTTAAAAAATTACACTGGATTTAAAAGAAGATAAGCATGAATATAATGCTGATGTATGCGGCTCAGATAAACCAAAATAATGCACTTACAGACATTCAATGATTAAAGTACATGCTTTAGTTTGGTTTGCTTTTACCCATTTCAAATCAAGGACTGCAGATTTTTTACAAAGATCATAGTGTAAAACAACTTTGATAATATACAGGCTGCTTAACATTACAAAGCTAACAGTAACTAAAGTTTTACTTTTATAAATATAACTAAGATAAGAACATACCCTATCTGTCAACTAAAGGCAACCTAAAATAAATGTGCGAACTTTTTGACATTGTAACTTGTACCCTTTAAAATGGCAAAACTTCTATTTTTTGTTAAATTGTATAAAGATTTAAAGATTTGAAACATGAACTATCCTATTCTACCTAACAAAACTGTGTTATAAATAGTGTGTGTTGCTTTTAAACATTTTCTTACAACAATTCAATTATTAAAACATGTGTTTTGTGCATTGTACTAGAATATTTGAACAAAAAATCCACAGTAATACAATTTCATAAACATCCAAATGAATTAACAGATAACAGGTAACTAAATTTAATCAAATGATTACCTTAGTGAGCAAACAAGACATTTCTTCAAGTTTCTCTTCATGAAGTGGCAGATTTCTAGTTCTTGCACATCTTTTTATAAGCTAGAACAATACACTCAGAAACCAATGAAATGTTATCTGCCCTTCCCTTAATTTGCCTATCAAAGCAGTTTACTGAGACCATTTTAATTACCTTTAGGAGATAAAATCAATTATCAACTGAATGGGTGACTATTAGTGTTGAGCATTCCGATACCGCAAGTATCGGGTATCGGCCGATACTTGCGGTATCGGAATTCCGATACCAAGATCCGATACTTTTGTGGTATCGGGAATCGAAAGTTCCCAGTGTATGGTTCCCAGGGTCTGAAGCTGAGGAAACTCTCCTTCAGGCCCTGGGATCCATATCCATTTAGAAAATAAAGAATTAAAATATAAAATAGGGATATACTTACCCTCTGACGCGCCCTGGTAGTAACCGGCAGGGTTCCCTTCTAGGAATTTAGGACCTGAGGGATGACGTCACGGCTTCTGATTGGTCGCGTGGCGGTCACATGAGCGGCACGCGACCAATCAGAAGCCGTGACGTCATGGAAGGTACTGAACGCGCTCATTTTAAGCAAAGAAGGCTGCCGGTTCACAGCGGTAAGGTCCAGGCTGCGTCGGAAAGGTGAGTATATCAATATTTTTTATTTTAATTCTTTATTTTACACATTCATATGGATCCAAGGGCCTGAAGAAGAGTTTCCTCTCCTTCAGACCCTGGGAACCATCAGGGATACCTTACAATACTTGAGTCCCATTGACTTGTATTGGTATCGGGTATCGGTATCGGCGAGATCTGATACTTTGCCGGTATCGGCCGATACCTTACGATACCGATACTTTCAAGTATCGGACGGTATCGCTCAACACTAGTGACTATGCAATAAGAAACATGTTTTGTTCACGCCTTTATTTCAACAGTACACTACACTTGACCTATTTTGAAAAAATTCAAAACCTTTAATCATTTTTGCCTTTAAAATAAATATATGTTACATAATGGAGTAATGTCTGCCCTCAAGAAAATTCAAGTTGAGCAGATTAACAAAACAGAAGGCACTTACCCAAAATCAAATAAAAGTTAGCGCCTTTGTTTTGCTTCCCTGCATTCATGTTACACACAGAAGAATGTAAAGGACACACCTAATATATACAGACATAGATTTTTGCAATGACTAAGAATATGTGTTGACTTAAAAATTTACATTTAATTTAAAATATGAGTATAAGCATGATTATAATGCTGATTTATGCAGCACAAATAAACCAAAATAACGCACTTACAGATTATGCATAATTAAAGTAAATGCTTTAGTTTGGTTTGTTTGTACCCATTTGAAATCGAGGACTGCAGCTTTTTGGTAACAGTCTGCATCTAAGCAAGTTTTGATATTGTACCAGCTATTTAAAAGTAAAAAAATAACATTAACTCAAGTTTTAGCTTATTGAATATAGCTAAGATTAGAATACGCATACATTATCTTTCAGGTAATGGAAACGGAAAAGAAATGTATGAGCTTTTTAACATTGTAACTTGTAGCCTTTTTAAAATGGTAAAACATCTAATATTTTTAAAGTGTATGAGTATTTAAAACTTTGAAGCTTCAACTGTCCTGTTAATGCTACCTAACAAAATTGTATTAGAAATAACTCCTGTTGCTTTTAAACATTTTCTTGCAACAATTTTGTTAATGATTACAACGTGCTTTTTGAGCATTCTATTAGAATATCTTAACAGAAAGCCAAAGTAATACAGGTTCACATGCATGAACAGAAAATAGGTTACTAAATTAAATCAAATCATTACCCAAATCAGTTAAAATGACATGTTTCTTTAAGTTTCCTTTCAGCAAGTGACAGATTTTTAGTTCTTGCAAATGATTTTTATAATCTGGACAATTCACCCTGAAACCAATGAATGTTATGTCCCCTTCCCTTAATTTGACTAAAAATAGTATATTGAGCCAATTTCACTGTCCTTTATAAAGAGGAAATCAGGTATCAACTGAAGGGTTAACTATGCTATAAGAACTATAATTTTTTCATGTCTTTTTATTTAACATTCCTAGTGAACTACACTTGACTTGATCTGCAAAACTCTTAAAGCTGTAGTAATTTTTACCTTTAAAATAAATATATGTTACCTAACTGAATAATGTCTGCATTGAAGAAAATTCATGGTGAGCAGATTGACAAACCAGAAAGCACTTACCCAAATTGAAATAAAAGTTAGTGCCTTTGTTTTGCCTACCTGCATTCATGTTACACATAGTACAATGGAAAGAGCACACGTAATAAATACAGACATGTAAATGTTTGCAATACCTAAGTATATTTGTAGACTTAAAAAATTACACTGGATTTAAAAGAAGATAAGCATGAATATAATGCTGATGTATGCGGCTCAGATAAACCAAAATAATGCACTTACAGACATTCAATGATTAAAGTAAATGCTTTAGTTTGGTTTGCTTTTACCCATTTCAAATCAAGGACTGCAGATTTTTTACAAAGATCATAGTGTAAAACAACTTTGATAATATACAGGCTGCTTAACATTACAAAGCTAACAGTAACTAAAGTTTTACTTTTATAAATATAACTAAGATAAGAACATACCCTATCTGTCAACTAAAGGCAACCTAAAAGAAATGTGCAAACTTTTTGACATTGTAACTTGTACACTTTAAAATGGCAAAACTTCTATTTTTTGTTAAATTGTATAAAGATTTAAAGATTTGAAACATGAACTATCCTATTCTACCTAACAAAACTGTGTTAGAAATAGTGTGTGTTGCTTTTAAACATTTTCTTACAACAATTCAATTATTAAAACATGTGTTTTGTGCATTGTACTAGAATATTTGAACAAAAAATCCACAGTAATACAATTTCATAAACATCCAAATGAATTAACAGATAACAGGTAACTAAATTAAATCAAATGATTACCTTAGTGAGCAAACAAGACATTTCTTCAAGTTTCTCTTCATGAAGTGGCAGATTTCTAGTTCTTGCACATCTTTTTATAAGCTGGAACAATACACTCAGAAACCAATGAAATGTTATGTGCCTATCAAAAGCAGTTTACTGAGACCATTTTAATTACCTTTACTAGATAAAATCAATTATCAACTGAATGGGTGACTATGCAATGAGAACATGTTTTGTTCATGCCTTTATTTATTTCAACAGTACACTACACTTGACCTATTTTGAAAAAATTCAAAACCTTTAATCATTTTTGCCTTTAAAATAAATATATGTTACATAACGGAATAATGTCTGCACTCAAGAAAATTCAAGTTGAGCAGATTAACAAAACAGAAGGCACTTACCCAAAATCAAATAAAAGTTAGCGCCTTTGTTTTGCTTCCCTTCATTCATGTTACACACAGAAGAATGTAAAGGACACACCTAATATATACAGACATAGATTTTTGCAATGACTAAGAATATGTGTTGACTTAAAAATTTACATTTAATTTAAAATATGAGTATAAGCATGATTATAATGCTGATTTATGCAGCACAAATAAACCAAAATAACGCACTTACAGATTATGCATAATTAAAGTAAATGCTTTAGTTTGGTTTGTTTGTACCCATTTGAAATCGAGGACTGCAGCTTTTTGGTAACAGTCTCCATCTAAGCAAGTTTTGATATTGTACCAGCTATTTAAAAGTAAAAAAATAACATTAACTCAAGTTTTAGCTTATTGAATATAGCTAAGATTAGAATACGCATACATTATCTTTCAGGTAATGGAAACGGAAAAGAAATGTATGAGCTTTTTAACATTGTAACTTGTAGCCTTTTTAAATGGTAAAACATCTAATATTTTTAAAGTGTATGAGTATTTAAAACTTTGAAGCTTCAACTGTCCTGTTAATGCTACCTAACAAAATTGTATTAGAAATAACTCCTGTTGCTTTTAAACATTTTCTTGCAACAATTTTGTTAATGATTAAAACGTGCTTTTTGAGCATTCTATTAGAATATCTTAACAGAAAGCCAAAGTAATACAGGTTCACATGCATGAACAGAAAATAGGTTACTAAATTAAATCAAATCATTACCCAAATCAGTTAAAATGACATGTTTCTTTAAGTTTCCTTTCAGCAAGTGACAGATTTTTAGTTCTTGCAAATAATTTTTATAATCTGGACAATACACCCTGAAACCAATGAATGTTATGTCCCCTTCCCTTAATTTGACTAAAAATTGTATATTGAGCCAATTTCACTGTCCTTTATAAAGAGGAAATCAGGTATCAACTGAAGGGTTAACTATGCTATAAGAACTATAATTTTTTCATGTCTTTTTATTTAACATTCCTAGTGAACTACACTTGACTTGATCTGCAAAACTCTTAAAGCTGTAGTAATTTTTACCTTTAAAATAAATATATGTTACCTAACTGAATAATGTCTGCATTGAAGAAAATTCATGGTGAGCAGATTGACAAACCAGAAAGCACTTACCCAAATTGAAATAAAAGTTAGTGCCTTTGTTTTGCCTACCTGCATTCATGTTACACATAGTACAATGGAAAGAGCACACGTAATAAATACAGACATGTAAATGTTTGCAATACCTAAGTATATTTGTAGACTTAAAATATTACACTGGATTTAAAAGAAGATAAGCATGAATATAATGCTGATGTATGCGGCTCAGATAAACCAAAATAATGCACTTACAGACATTCAATGATTAAAGTAAATGCTTTAGTTTGGTTTGCTTTTACCCATTTCAAATCAAGGACTGCAGATTTTTTACAAAGATCATAGTGTAAAACAACTTTGATAATATACAGGCTGCTTAACATTACAAAGCTAACAGTAACTAAAGTTTTACTTTTATAAATATAACTAAGATAAGAACATACCCTATCTGTCAACTAAAGGCAACCTAAAAGAAATGTGCAAACTTTTTGACATTGTAACTTGTACACTTTAAAATGGCAAAACTGCTATTTTTTGTTAAATTGTATAAAGATTTAAAGATTTGAAACATGAACTATCCTATTCTACCTAACCAAACTGTGTTAGAAATAGTGTGTGTTGCTTTTAAACATTTTCTTACAACAATTCAATTATTAAAACATGTGTTTTGTGCATTGTACTAGAATATTTGAACAAAAAATCCACAGTAATACAATTTCATAAACATCCAAATGAATTAACAGATAACAGGTAACTAAATTAAATCAAATGATTACCTTAGTGAGCAAACAAGACATTTCTTCAAGTTTCTCTTCATGAAGTGGCAGATTTCTAGTTCTTGCACATCTTTTTATAAGCTGGAACAATACACTCAGAAACCAATGAAATGTTATGTGCCCTTCCCTTAATTTGCCTATCAAAAGCAGTTTACTGAGACCATTTTAATTACCTTTACTAGATAAAATCAATTATCAACTGAATGGGTGACTATGCAATGAGAACATGTTTTGTTCATGCCTTTATTTATTTCAACAGTACACTACACTTGACCTATTTTGAAAAAATTCAAAACCTTTAATCATTTTTGCCTTTAAAATAAATATATGTTACATAACGGAATAATGTCTGCACTCAAGAAAATTCAAGTTGAGCAGATTAACAAAACAGAAGGCACTTACCCAAAATCAAATAAAAGTTAGCGCCTTTGTTTTGCTTCCCTTCATTCATGTTACACACAGAAGAATGTAAAGGACACACCTAATATATACATAGATTTTTGCAATGACTAAGAATATGTGTTGACTTAAAAATTTACATTTAATTTAAAATATGAGTATAAGCATGATTATAATGCTGATTTATGCAGCACAAATAAACCAAAATAACGCACTTACAGATTATGCATAATTAAAGTAAATGCTTTAGTTTGGTTTGTTTGTACCCATTTGAAATCGAGGACTGCAGCTTTTTGGTAACAGTCTGCATCTAAGCAAGTTTTGATATTGTACCAGCTATTTAAAAGTAAAAAAATAACATTAACTCAAGTTTTAGCTTATTGAATATAGCTAAGATTAGAATACGCATACATTATCTTTCAGGTAATGGAAACGGAAAAGAAATGTATGAGCTTTTTAACATTGTAACTTGTAGCCTTTTTAAAATGGTAAAACATCTAATATTTTTAAATTGTATGAGTATTTAAAACTTTGAAGCTTCAACTGTCCTGTTAATGCTACCTAACAAAATTGTATTAGAAATACCTCCTGTTGCCTTTAAACATTTTCTTGCAACAATTTTGTTAATGATTAAAACGTGCTTTTTGAGCATTCTATTAGAATATCTTAACAGAAAGCCAAAGTAATACAGGTTCACATGCATGAACAGAAAATAGGTTACTAAATTAAATCAAATCATTACCCAAATCAGTTAAAATGACATGTTTCTTTAAGTTTCCTTTCAGCAAGTGACAGATTTTTAGTTCTTGCAAATGATTTTTATAATCTGGACAATACACCCTGAAACCAATGAATGTTATGTCCCCTTCCCTTAATTTGACTAAAAATAGTATATTGAGCCAATTTCACTGTCCTTTATAAAGAGGAAATCAGGTATCAACTGAAGGGTTAACTATGCTATAAGAACTATAATTTTTTCATGTCTTTTTATTTAACATTCCTAGTGAACTACACTTGACTTGATCTGCAAAACTCTTAAAGCTGTAGTAATTTTTACCTTTAAAATAAATATATGTTACCTAACTGAATAATGTCTGCATGGAAGAAAATTCATGGTGAGCAGATTGACAAACCAGAAAGCACTTACCCAAATTGAAATAAAAGTTAGTGCCTTTGTTTTGCCTACCTGCATTCATGTTACACATAGTACAATGGAAAGAGCACACGTGATAAATACAGACATGTAAATGTTTGCAATACCTAAGTATATTTGTAGACTTAAAAAATTACACTGGATTTAAAAGAAGATAAGCATGAATATAATGCTGATGTATGCGGCTCAGGTAAACCAAAATAATGCACTTACAGACATTCAATGATTAAAGTAAATGCTTTAGTTTGGTTTGCTTTTACCCATTTCAAATCAAGGACTGCAGATTTTTTACAAAGATCATAGTGTAAAACAACTTTGATAATATACAGGCTGCTTAACATTACAAAGCTAACAGTAACTAAAGTTTTACTTTTATAAATATAACTAAGATAAGAACATACCCTATCTGTCAACTAAAGGCAACCTAAAAGAAATGTGCAAACTTTTTGACATTGTAACTTGTACACTTTAAAATGGCAAAACTTCTATTTTTTGTTAAATTGTATAAAGATTTAAAGATTTGAAACATGAACTATCCTATTCTACCTAACAAAACTGTGTTAGAAATAGTGTGTGTTGCTTTTAAACATTTTCTTACAATTCAATTATTAAAACATGTGTTTTGTGCATTGTACTAGAATATTTGAACAAAAAATCCACAGTAATACAATTTCATAAACATCCAAATGAATTAACAGATAACAGGTAACTAAATTAAATCAAATGATTACCTTAGTGAGCAAACAAGACATTTCTTCAAGTTTCTCTTCATGAAGTGGCAGATTTCTAGTTCTTGCACATCTTTTTATAAGCTGGAACAATACACTCAAAAACCAATGAAATGTTATGTGCCCTTCCCTTAATTTGCCTATCAAAAGCAGT